>NC_067401.1:80594033-80965908 GCF_016432865.1 Antechinus flavipes | reverse complement strand
GAAGAGGGAGGCAGGGAGAGACTGCTGGCTGGCTTCTTGTCACAGCTGTTCACATTGCTATTGCAATCCTTCTTCACCTCCACAGAGAATAAAGATCGAGGATTTTCCCTTAACCTGAATTCCTGACTCCGGCTGATTTTAAAATATGCGGCCATCACACTTGGCGCCAAGCATGGGAACCAAGGACCCTACTTTCACTGAAGAAGTCTCTGGTGACCAGGAACTTAGGTGAGTATTATATTAGACAAACAGGGAACTTATTTTCTTAAAGAATAAACTAGTAACCTTTTTTGGCTGAAATGGGACAGATGCTAGCTAAAAATTCTCCATCTCCCTCCCTCCCCCTGCAGCCTCCCTAACCTCACCCAGGAGTGGCGCTAAGCATGCTTAAGCTGATAGAAGAACAAGGGCTACTTATAACTTGGGAACAGATAACTAGACTTCTGGGTATATTAAAACGCACCTTCCCTTGGTTCTTAGAGGAAAAGCAAATCTCTCCAGATAATTGGATATTAATTGGGCAACAGCTCTCCACATATTACAATGAAAACAGTCCTCATTCAATTTCCAACGAGGCATTCTATATATACAATAAAATACAGTTGGCCTTAAAAAATTGTATAAGTTATAGAAAAAAGAAAAGTTCTAGCAACAGCCAGATGAGGAAGCCTGAGAAAAAGGAGGAAGACAATGAACAGATTAATGACCATATTCCCACAGGGCATGGAAACTTAAGTAAGGCTCAAGGATGTGGTGTATCTGAGGCAGCTTCAGCCCCTCCTAAGGAGCAGGTAATTGACTCTCCTCCATCAATTCCACCCTCCGGGATGGAGGGAGGAGGGGTAGTGGGAGAGGGGGTAGTGACAGGCCAGCACCTCCCCCCAGTATCCAACCACTCCTATGACTATATTGCAAATTAAGGCCAAGGCGGAAGAGAGAGATGTAACTGAACTTCAAGCTCACATTTTTCCTGTGATTCAACAGTTTATTCAGGTCAAGAAAGTAGAAAATACACTACTTTCAATATAGAAATCCTCAAAGACCTAAAAAAGGCTTGCACTCTTTATGGGGCTACATCAGCTTATGTTAAGATGTTATTACAGAATTTGGCTTTGAAATTTTGACCCCTAATAACTGGAAATCTATAGCAAGGGTATGCCTAGAATCCAGACAAAACTACTTGTGGCTTTCTGAATATAGTGAGCTCTGTAGGATACAAGCCCAACAAAATAATCAAAATGCAGTTCATGCTGCAATCACCTACTAACAGGTGTAGGTTCCTATGCAGATGTCGCAGTATAGATTAATTATTCCATAGCAGCATATGAGCAAAGTGCTGCTAATGCTATCAAAGCATGGGCATCTCTCCACAATAAAGACGACAAGGGTGAGGCCTTCACAGAAATAACACAAGGGCCAAAGGAACCCTTTGCTGACTTTGTGGGACGTTTGCAGACAGCTATCACAAGAACTAATGGTGAAAATGCAGTAACAGACATTTTGATAAGGCAACTTGCTAAGGAAAATGCTAATGAGGATTGCAGAAGAATTATACTAGGACTGCACAAGGATGCTCCTTTAGAGGCGCTCATAAGACGCTATGCCACAGTGGGCACAAATGCCTTTTATAGCCTGGCTATGATGCAGACTTCCCCAAATCCATGGGAAGACAGAGTCCCTCCTGACAAAGGACTTCCAGAGAGACTCATCAATGCTTTCAGTGTGGCAAAGTAGGGCATCTGAAAGCTCAATGTTGGTATAGAGACAGAATGAGAAAACAGGGTGGGAGAACAAGACCCAATACCCTATGTCCAAAATGCAACAGAGGTTTTCATTGGGCCTCAGAATATAGACAGATTCAGGGAAACAGGATAAAGGGCCTAGCCCTAGGGCCCAAGGCAAAAAACAATTGGGGCATGCTGGCAACCGATGGTGCACCCAGAGAGTGCCTACAAGTCCAGTACCCGGACATGACCAATCAGCCAGGAAGCTATATGATGGGAGAAAGGGATTACAATTGGGGAGAATAGAGTTGTATGTAGCTGGGACAACTGAGATACCCCCTGGAGAGGTGAAATCTGTTCCTTTCCAGCCTATGGATCCCTTGCTTCCAAGCACAGTAGGCTTGGCCATTTTACCTCCTTTTTGTATGTAAAAAACAGTGTCCATCCACACACTGATGTGGGAAACTGGGAATTTGTAGATAATATCCCAGTCACTAATACTGGTAGTAGCATCATGTTTACTCATACAGAATCCTAATAAGCAACCTGGTGATAGTCACCCAGATTCTGACTCCAGGCCACAAAATCCAGGAATATACTGGACAGCAGCTGTAACAGCTGACCGACCTATGCTCACGATCTATTTAAATGTCCTACCACTGGAAGGATTGGTAGACATAGGTGCAGATCATACAGTCTTTAGAGGTGCCAACTGGCCCAATCACTGACCAAAGATTAAAGCAGACACCTATATGTCTGGCATGGGAGGATCAATAGCAGCTAAAATTAGTGCTACCCCTATAAGATGGACTTTTGAAGGCAAAAAAGGAGTTTTTACTCCTTTTATAGTTGAAAAATCCCCATCAATTTGTGGGGAAGAGACATTTTACAGCAATTAGGGTTAAAAATTAGTACTTCGGTTTTTTAAGCAGGGCTCTGTTGAAGGCTTATTAACACTTTTACCTATTCCTATCCAAACAGATACACCAGTGTGCATAGAACAGTGGCCCTTAGATAGTGATAAAATTCAGGCCTTATCAGATATAGTACATGAGCAACTTGACCAAGGACACTTACAACCTTCTCTGAGTCCTTGGAATTCCCCAGTGTTTGTTGTAAAAAAGAAATCTGGAAAATGGAGGATGTTGACTGATTTAAGAAAGGTGAATGGACAGATGGAAACTATGGGAATTCTTCAGCCTGGACTTCCATCTCTTACTCAGTTGCCTAGAGAAGGGCCTCTTTGGGTCATAGTTATTAAGGATTGTCTCTATTCTATCCCTCTGGATAAGGAGGATATGAAAAGATTTGCCTTTTCAGTGCCCAGCATTAACTTAGCTGAGCCTTATAAAAGATATGAATGGACAGTTTTGCCACAAGGAATGAAAAACAACCCTACTATGTGTCAAATGGATGTTGCTGCTGCTCTTCAGTAAGGAAAGTATTTCCAAAAGTTATACTATTACATTATATGGATGATATATTGGGATGTACACCTGAGGAACAAAAGTTAGAAGCATATCTACAAAAGACCATAGAAATACTAAGGAATTACAAATTGTACATATCTCCATAAAAAATTCAAAGACATGCTCTTTTTCAATATTTAGGCTATGAAGTATACCCTAAGGCTTACAGCACAAAAACTGTCCATAAGAACAGAGAAGCTAAACACCTTAAATGATTTTCAGAAATTGATAGGAGATATCCAATGGATGCGACCAGTGATAGGCCTGACTACATATCAGTTGCAACCATTATATGATACTTTAAGGGGAGCCAGTGCTTTAAATTTACCACACCAGCTTACAAAAGAAGCTCAAGAGGCTTTGAGAATAGTTGAACTGGCTTTATTTAATGTGGTTCAAAGAGTCATTCAAAAACACTTGGAAATATCAATTTTTGCCCCACAAGAGGCACCCGCAGCCTCTTCATCAAGGAGACAGTGTGATAGAGTGGGTGAACCTCCTGGCACAATCAGAACAAAGCCTTACCCAGGGCTTGAATTTTATTAAAGGCCATTAAGCAAGCAGTACAATTATCTGGGACAAGACCTGACAAGATATACATTTTTTATACCAATACACAAATTAATGTGTGCTGTGAGACCATCTCAGAGCGGCAAATTTTATTAGCCATGGCTCCAAGTTTTACACATGGGTCTCCATTAAAGATAACCAGACTATTACATAATTGGCAATGGATTCTTTTTTTTTAATTAATTAATTAATTAATTTTTTTTGTAACTTTTTATTGATAGAACCCGTGCCAGGGTAATTTTTTACAGCATTATCCCTTGCATTCACTTCTGTTCTGATTTTTCCCCTCCCTCCCTCCACCCCCTCCCCCAGATGGCAAGCAGTCCTTTACATGTCAAATAGTTTACAGTATATCCTAGATACAATATATGTATGCAGAACCAAACAGTTTTCTTGTTGCATAGGGAGAATTGAATTCAGAAGGTATAAATAACCCGGGAAGAAAAACAAAAATGCAAGCAGTTTATATTCATTTCCCATTGGCGATGGATTCTTGAAGAAAAAGTTTCTAAAGTTCCTCTTAAAGGATCAATTATCTTTACAGATGCATCCAAACACAATATTTGTGCTGTACACTCTCATGACTTAACTATAAAGAGCGTAGTCAGAACTCCTTTTCAGTCCACTCAGCAGAATGAATTGTATGCAATCATTCTAGCTCTTACTTATCATCCAGGAGACATAAATATAATATCTGCTTAGACCTATTCAGTAGGTGTGGTAGAAAGAATTGCCACAGCCCAAATAAAATTTGCAGCCTCTAATATATATCAGCTCTTTAAGAAACTTCAAGAGTAAGTGAGAAAGCATCCAGGTAAGATTTATATTTTGCATGTCCACTCTCACACTGGACTTCCAGGTCTCATTTTTGATGGTAATTCAAAGACAGATAGCCTTCTAACTATGTTGTCAATACTCCTTTATTCCAAGAAGCCCAGGAATCTCATTCTAAATATCATCAGGCTGCTCAAGCTTTACCTTTACAATTTGGAATAACAAGAGAGGAAGGTAGGAGCATAGTAAAAGCCTGTACAGCTTGCCTTCCTTTCCACGCTCCTACACCGCCTCCAGGGAAGAACTCTTGTGGTTTGAGACCCAATGAAATTTGGCAAATGGATGTGACTCATTATAAATCTTTTGGCTGCCTGACTTTTATTCACATTGTGGTAGATACCTTTTCAGGATTCACTTTTACAATACCAGCAGCAAAAGAGACAGTTCAACTGGTCACTGAATTTCTCACACAAGCATTTGCCATTATGGGTGTGCCACAAGCAATAAAAACAGACAATGGTCCTGCATATACGTCCAAACACTTTGCACACTTTTGTTCACAGTATAAAATCTTATCTTTTATTCCTCAAGGACAGGCAATAGTAGAGAGGAGAAACAGGGACATTAAGATGCTCCTCCAAAAACAAAAGAAAGGGGGAGCCACAGGTAACCCTAGAGAAGTACTAAATCTAACCCTTTATACTATTAACTTTTTGATTTTTGACAAAGATGCACTGCCTCCAGCAGACAGGTTTTATAACCCACTGGAAGGACAGAGTCCAGTGCGAGCAACTCCACTATCTTTTGATAATCGCCAGGTGATATGGAGAGATCCACAAAGTGGTGAATGGAAGGGACCAGATAGGCTAACTGCTTGGGGGAGAGGATTTTCTTGTATCTCTACAGGTGGAGAAGGAATCAGATGGGTGCCAACAAGCTGTATTCACCTTGTCCATTGCAGAGAATGCATCAGACTCTTGAAACGAAGGAGAAGACCCAAGAAATATCAGGTGGTTCTGTTGCTGATTGTGCTCACCATTGAAAGAGCGTGGAAGTTATGGTGTTTGACTCATGGACATTGAAAATTGTTGGACTTCTAAACCCTCAGGAATCATTGGATTCTCTGAGACATAAAACTTGAAAACCCTCAGGAATCATTGGGTTTTCTGAGAAATGATAAGATTATTACAGGACTTCAAAATCTGCTGGAATCATTGGATTTCCTAACACATAAAAAGACTTTTGCAGGACTTCAAAAACTTGGAGGGATCATTGGATTCCCTGACATGTGAAGAAATGGATAATAGATTGGTTTTGGACTATCTCTTGGCTGCTGAAGAAGGCATATGCGTGACTATTGTTTACATACCCTCCTTCTAGGGACTTCTGGCAATCTTTTACAACACCATGTTGAAATTAACAAATAACAATTGTTTGTTATACCGTTACTTGTGTGTACAATTCATGTTTGTTATACCGTTACTTGTGTGTACAATTCATGTTCATTACACCACATTGAGCCTGCACTGACTGAGGGGAGGATCATCACTAATAGCCTCTGCATTATTGCTATGTGCTTATGTAATACCTCCCATGCTGATGGGTGTGTGCATAATAAAACCTTTCAGCCCAGAAACCCGCTAGCAACTCCCACTTCCCTTTCGTGCTTTTCATCTCCCTTCCTGAGATGTCAGGGAGGACGTGATCATCTCCTTTTTAGTGCTTTCACCTCCCTTCCTGAGAAGTTGGGGAGGGTGTGATCACCTCCCCTTGGGGGCTCTGACCTCCCTGAGGAGTCAGGGATGGCATGACCACCTGTGTTCTAAAACAAAAGAAAGCGGGAGATGTAATGGGCTGAGACTCGAGTTGATACACTGAGGTCCCAAGCACGTGAGGCTAAATAGTAATTGGACCATACTCTCTTAATATATATACTTGGAGAAAGAATGGCCCCTGACTACTCTTTGTGAAAGTCCTGATGTGGTATATAGGAAATGACGATTTTGGTGGGTGGAGGCAGGAGACTGGAAAGGGAAGTAGAAAGAAAGACTGCTGGCTGGTTTCTTGACACAGATGCTCGCTTTGCTATCGCAATCCCCCTTCACCTCAAAAAGAATAAAGATTGAAGATTTTTCCCTTAACCTGAATTCCTGACTCCGGCTTATTTTAAATACACGGTCATCACAGTTTTCTTACATTCAATTTATCTATCTTACCTTTAATTGTTAGGATTTGCAATTTTGTCTTTAATTGGGGATTTTTCATTTGTTCATTTTCTAAGTTTTTAAAAATTACATGCCCAATTCACTGATTTGCTCTTTCTCTATTTTATTGGTATAAGCATTTAGAGATACAAATTTTCCTCTGATGATTTTGCTGCATCCTATAGGTTTTTATATATAATTTCATGATTATAATTCTCTTTGATAAAATTATTGATTGTTTTTATAACTTGTTTTTTAACACACTCCTTCTTTTAAATTATATTTATTTAGTCTCCAATTAATTTTTAATTTGTGTTTCCATGGATCCTTATTAAATATAATTTTATTACATTATGTTTTGAAAGGGATACATTCAATATTTCTGCTTTTCTATATTTAAGTATAAAATTTTTACACCTTAATATATTGTCAGTTTTTGTAAAAGAACCATGTACCACTGAAGGAGAAAAGGTATCTTCCTTTCTATTCATTCAGTTTTCTCCAGATATACATTATATCTAACATCTAAGATTCTATTCATCTCCTTGACATCTTTCTTATTTAGTTTTGGTTAGATTTATCTAGTATCTGAAAAGGGAAGATTGAAGTCCCCCAGTATTATTTCCTTTAAAAATATGGATTCAGTAACATTTGGTATATATAGTTTAGTATTGATAGCACTTCATTTTCTATGGTGCCTTTTATTATAGTTTCCCTGTTTCTCTCTTTTAATTAAATCTATTTTACCTTTAACTTTGAAATCATGATTGCTACCACTGCTTTTTTATTTTTTGCATCAGTTAAAGCATAAGAAATTCTACTCCAGCTCTTTATGTTTGTTCTATGTGTATCTCTCATTTTTAAAGGTGTTTCTTATAAATCACATATTTTCAGATTTTGGCTTTTAATCCATTCTGTTAATAATTTCCATTCACATTCAAAGGTATAATCACTAGTTGTACATTTTCCTTCATTCTGTTTTTCAACACTGTTTATCTTTCTCTTTTTTTTTATTCCTCCTCAAACAGCTAACTGATTTCTAATCATTGTCTCTCTAACCTGTACCCCTTCTAAGAATCCCTCCCTTATCCTCTACTTTCTTTTAAGAATCTCTTCCTTATTCTTTCCCCTTATTCTCTATTTCTTAATCTGCACATCCTTCTAAAAGTCTCTTCCCTATCCTATCCCATCACCCTCCTATTTCTCTGTAAATTAAGAAAACTTTCATATTCTAGATGTATATTATTCACTCTTTAACCCAGTTCTAAGAATAAGGTTCTAGTACTTCCAGTTCTCCACCCTCTCCTGCCTTCATTGAAATATTTCTTCCATTCATGCTTCATTTATATAAAATGATTGCTCCAGTTTGCCTCTCTACTTAATTTTATTTTTTAGGATATTCTATCATACTCAACTTCCTAACTTCTATCTGTTTTTTCCTGAAATTACCCAAGTAATGGATAGCATTACAAATTTCATTTTCTTAAGCATTACAAATAACATTTTCCCATATAAGAAGTAAAGATTTTGACCTTATTAAGTCCTTTATAATTGGTCTTTAATATTTACATTCTTGTGTTTCTCCTGTATCTAGTAGGTCAAATTTTCCATCCATTTTTGGTCCTTTCCTCATAAATAATCTGAAAGTCCTTTAGCTCTTTAAATACCCATTTTTTCCATAAATGATTATACTCTGCTTTTGTTGGGTAAATTATTCTTGATTGTAAGCCCAGTTCCTTTGATCTTCATAATATATTGTTTCATGCTCTTCTGTCTTTTACTGTAAAAGCTGCTAAATCCTGTCATCCTGAATGTAGCTCCACAGTTTTAATTTTTTTTTTCTAATTGCTTATAGTATTTTCTCCTAGATGTGGGAGCTTGAAACTTAGCTGTGATCTTCTGTGAGTTTTCATCTTGTGATCTCCATAAGGTGAGGTAATTGGTAGGGATTTTTTTCTTTCTGTTTTAACCTCTCATTCTGAAACTTTAGGGCAATTTTCCTTAATAGTCTCTTGAATTATAGTATCAAGACTTTCTTTTTTTAACATACCTTTTAGGTAGTCCAGGAATTCTTATATTGTGTCTCCTCAATTTGTTCTCCAGTCCAATTGTTTTTCTAATGAGATGTTTTCACATTCTCTTATTTTTTCATCTTTTTGATTTTATTATTTCTTGGCATCTTATAGAGTCATTAGTTTCCCTTTACTCAATTCTAATTTTTAGTAAGTTATTTTCGTATGTAAGTTTTTGGAGCTCTTTTTCTAATTGGCTGAATTTCTTTTCATATTTTCTTGATTTTCTTGCATTATTTTGTGGGACCCACTTGAGCCCCTTGTCACCTGAAGAACATCAAATATTTGGACTGGCCAATCAGCCCTTCTGGACTGACATATCAACAATCCTCTGCAATGCTCTCTGAGTGAACCCCAAATCTTCCTGCTGTATCAGCAACTGCAAGATCAGATTAAGCTTGCAGACATTCTGAGTCAGGAGCACCTCCTTGCTTTATGACAGTATAATCCCTCTCACTTCACCCTTTCAAGAGCTCAGTTTAATCTGCAGCTCCACATGCATGCCATCAGTTTAAGAAAAATAAATCCCTCCTACAGCCTGATACTGTTTTGTCTTTCTTAGACCAAACTGTGGGGAAAAGTTGGCAACTCTTTTTTCAATTTTTCTTCCCCTCTCTTATTTGAGGTCCTTTTTTTAAAGGACCTTTTTAAAGTCCTTTTTAAGTTTTCCAAGCTTTTTTTTTTCTTTTTGGGGGTTTATGACCATTTTGTGTTTTCTTTGAGATAGGTAACTGTTTTAACTTTACTATCTCCTGAATTTGAACTCAAATCTTCTCTATCTATGGTTGAGTTCTTTTGCTTATTCATTTGCTTATTTCTTTTCTATTAGCCTGAATTAAAGTTGAACTCTAGTCCCAGAGTGTGGAGAATAACTCAAGCTTCAGGTTTTTTTGTGCTGTTATTTTTTGAGCTCTATTTCAGAGACTGACTTCAGGTATTCTTTTTAACTCTCCGCAATGACCATGGCCCTCTTCAATGTTATTATTGCAAACACGCTTGCTCCCTGCAGTTCCTCCTATAGCTGCAAGCTTCAGCTCACCCCTTCCAATCTGCCAGCTGAGAGTACTTGGTTTCCTCATATGTAAAATGGGTATATTAATAGTACTCACTGATGTATATTTGCTCCTCCTCACTCACAGCCACAACCCAGGACTAAGTCAGGTACTGAAGGTACCAAGACTGACCTCATGCAGGAGTCAGCACTTGAACTAAACTTACAACTTTATGAGGGAGGTTCCCCCTCGTCTTACAGATAAGAAAACTGAAACCAAATTAAATATCTTATCCAGGGGCATAGAGATAGTGTCTAAATCCAGATTAGAATGCAGATCTCGTAACTACAAATTTCATCACTTCTTTCATACTGTCTGCCATGGTGTAAATTTCAATGACCAGAACTAGAAGACTCATGAATAAATCAAACCCAGTTATCAATCAATCAATGAACATTTATTAATCACCGATTTGCCAGGCATAGTCTTAAATGCTAGAAATATAATAAAAAGCAAAAGACAATCCCTGCCTGTAAAGGTCTGAAACTCTTGAGTCGATGCACTGAGGTCGGACAACCGAGCACTTAAGGCTAATTACCGACTGGACAATACTCTATTAGCATATGCTTGAAAATGGCCCTTCCCACTATCCTGTGCTGGCTCGATAATTGGTGTATACAGAGACTTGTAAGAGGGACTGGGGGGTGGAGTAAGACTAGCCAGGGTCACTTCTGGGTGGTAGACAAGAAAGAAGGAAGGTCGTGGAGATTCTGCTTCCATCCAATTCAATCCTACCTCTAAAGACATAGAATAAAGATCAAGGAGTTTTGCTTATCCTGACTCCAGCCGATTCTAAGGTACCCAGGGTGTTAACACAGTCATCACACCTGCCCTCAATCTAATGGAAAAGACAACATATAAATATATACAAAGCCACTATATATAAGTATATATGTAGATGATATATATGACATGTTTATGATAGACATATATATGTATGTATGTATGTATATATATATATATATATATGCCTGCCATATAGTTATATAGAGAGATATGTAAATATATACAAATATATGTATGCATAATTACAGAATTAAAAGGGATTGAGAAAGCTTTCCTGTGAAAGATAGATTTGTAGAAAGATAGATTTAAGTCCTTTAAATTCTTACTTAAAGATTCTAACACTAAATCTAATCAACAATGGCCTCTCCCCTATAAAAAGCCAGACACCCTCATGTCCTTTAGCCCCAAACTTTTCAGCTATTTTCAATTTCTGGATGATTCTCTGCAATAATATGGCACTGGAACTGACCTTCTGGATCAGCTGCTAATTAGCAAAAAATACATATCTATTCCTCTCTCCCCTGGCATGCTAGACTCAGCAAGAAAGCAGAGGAAAAGAAGGAAAAACCTATCACATGGAGTTCCCTGGGGACACATTTTTATTACCCATTCAATTAATGCTTTTCAAAAGATGTTTCCTTGGGTTTCTAGAAAAGTCTTTTGCATCTTATCAAGACCTGCAAATCAATAAAAGATGCCGCCTACTAAGCTTCCTGGAGTCTTCCCTCTCTGAAGTGATGAGTCAAGGTTGCTCTTGATCAGAACAGCTTGACTACTTGAAGAGCCATTTACCACCACAAATGCAAAAGCATTGCTTTACTCCTTGTTACCTCAGTTTTTCCCTCTACAAAGCAAGGATTGTGGTCCTTGGTCCTTCCTAATAGGGTTATTACAATGAATGAACTTGATTCTTTTCACATGGCAGGAAAACTCCCTTAGACTTGTTTGGGAGCCATCTTCAGTATTCCATGGCATTGCCCAATCACTTAATGAAAGATCACAGGGTCATTTACATTGCCATGACTCAGAGGAACTGTGCCAAGGCCTGGACCTGGCATCTACTGTTTGGAGCTCTCCCTTTGCCATGGTAGTTGTCACTCTGTCCCCTGAACCAGCCTCCCTATACCTACCTTATATGGTTTATAGTTTATTCTGTAGAGCAGCACCATATACAGTCTATTACCCTGACACATCTTCTCACATCATGTCAACATACAATAGGATATCTCACAAAAAATTTGGAGGGAGAGAAGGATTTCAGCAAGTAGAGATATGAAAAAGTGCTTTCTATGCAAGAGGAACAGCCTAGAGGAATTGTGGGAGGGGGGGAAAGAAGTCAAGGATAAGAGCAAGAAACAGCTGTCGCTTTGTTCAATCAGTTCAGTCACATCTGATTTCATGACCCCATTTGGGGTTTTCTTGGCAAAGATACTGTAGTAGTTTGCTGTTTCCTTCTCTGATTCATTTTATAGATGAGGAACTTGAGGCAAACAGGATTAAGTGACTTGCCCAGAGTCACACAGCTAGTAAGTGTCTGAAGCTGAATTTGAACTTAGGAAGAGGGGTCTTCTTGACCCCAGACCCATAATTCTAGCTACTACATTACCTAGCTGCTTAAGAAACAGCTAGCAATTTAATTTAGCTGGCACATACAGTATGTACAAAGGGAAATAATATGAAATAAGATTGTAAAGGTAGGTTGAAGCTACACTATTACCTTGCCCCACTCAGATGTGACTCTTTTCTCTCTTTGGGAAGAAGGACAAAGGAATCCTTTCCTCAGCATTTGGGGAACGAGTGAGGAAGACCACCTGAAGAATTACTAAATAAACCATCCTGGGTTTATAATCAATAAACCACCTCTAATCAAAAGTGATAAACATAGATCTCTACAAATGATTTCATTTGAGATGCATTTTCTTTCATAGGCAGCTCCAGGCTTCATTAGTATGTAGGAGGCTTCAAGCCCCAAAATTCCCTGCTGAGTCTCTGACTAATTGGAAATTGATCGCTGCTTTTGAGGGGGGAAAGTTGATTTTCCAAGCGGGGGAGAAGCTCAGAAGGACATGTAGCTACTTCTAAAGAAGAGACCAGGAGGTCCTTAGGTTGTTAACTACTAGAATTAAAAAATTCCACAGTTCCAAATCTGAGTAGCCCCTGAGACCAAGTAGAGAAGGCAGTGCCTTTCTTATATTTAAGAGAGAACAACATCTTCAGCAAGATCCATGGGCTGTGTGTTGTTTTTCTGTAAGGGGTGGTGAGTTTATTCTGAGCCTCTATTTCTGTATTGCTGGGGAAAGTGAAGAGGATATAAGATCATGGGACTTTAAAAACATCAAATCCAACCTTTTCTGATTTGCCCAGGGTCCCACAGTCAATAAGGTAGGACTGAGATTCAGGTTTTCCTTACTCTAACTCATATTTTCTATCCAGTATGTTATCTAGTTGCCCTGAGGCTGGAATCAGCCATACTGTCCAGTAGTTGTGGAATAAAATTAAATTCAGAGGGCCCCATGGGAATTAAATCCTCAGAGTTTCTTACTAGAGTTGTCATGGTGTGAGCTCTATAAAGAAAAATCACTGATATACATAAAAGAACAGAATAGGTTCAGGAGACCTTGACAAGCAACATAGTTTTAAAATTAATATACTGAATTTATTATATGCTTTATAAAAGTACATTTTTCTATAATCAATGTTTTTAAAATTTAGTAAACTGTATGTGATTGAGATTCATGGTATTATATACAACCTTCTTACAATCCTTCATATATTAAAATGCTTGTTTTTGGTGAAATTTGTCAAACTCAAAAAATATATTGCACACTTTCACCCCAACCCCCCAAAAAAGCTTCAAAAAAGAAAAGTACCCCAGATGTACCCTCTTTTTTCTTCACCCTGCATCAAAACACTGAATTTCTGGCACAAAGTTGTAAATGCTGGGTGTACATGAAACCACTCAATTGGACCCCTTTCAGCTGTCAAATATGATCCCAGGCTAATGAGACCAGTCATATGTCATTTAATGCAGTCTTAACTACTACCAGGGCTATTTCTCAGGATGGAAAGAGTGACCCTTAAAAAAGAAAAACTGATGATTTCTCCACCTCCCCCCAACTAACCCATCACAGCACTTCCTGTCTAATCTCTGGGATGAGGCAGAGGAGAAGTCATTATTTTAAAAGATAGACACCCCACATCCAGTGAAAAAGACCAAGAGGTTTTTGTCCAAGAGCTAACAAATAAACATCTGTCAGATTAGTCTACCAAAGAGTGCACCTTGCAGAGGATAGTATCTTCAGTCATTGTCCATCCCTGAATGGGAGGGAACATTATGATCTGCCATTAGTTCAATCCCATATGAGTTCAATATCCTGATTTCCTCTTAAATTTCAATTCTCCTGACTTCTGAGCTTTAGCACAAGTGAAGTCATCTCTCTGGGCCTTCCCAAAATATTACCACCAAAGAAAGACAGATTTTTCTATGTCAGGGCTCTTATAATAATGAAGATAAGGATGAGGATGAGGAAGACTTAATGACATTTAAGATTTGCAAAATATTACATATATATATTATCTCATATTGATCCTCACAACAATTCTGTAAAGTAGGTGCTATGGTTTTCCCCATTAAGGAATTAACTATTAACTAGCAATTAAATAATTAAGGAAATGAGGTTAAATGACTTGCCAATCCTAACACAGTTATCAGGTATCTAAAGCAAGATTTGAATCCCACATCTTCCTAACTACAAATCAAGCACTCTAAAAACCATGCAATACTGATAGAGTGACCTGCCTTTTGTTTCTCTCTCCAAGTGTCTTTTCAAATCTATCTCATTGAAGAATGCCTCTCCACCTCCTCTCTGTTGTTCTCCTCTTTCTCCTTCACTTCCTAAACCCCTCCTATCCAATCATATCTCAGAGTTGACTATTGGTTAAAGGATTGACTACTTCATTTCCCTAATGATAGCTTTACAACTCTGCTCTCAGCAATTTGTGTTAGCATGTCTTATGTTTTAAATAGATGGATAGAGTACATGTACATAGATATACATATGTGCATATGTATATATACACACATATATATACATCTGACACACTGATATATGTTGGTTATGTGACTCTGATCAAGGTACTCAATCTCTCAACACCCCCAGCCAATTCTCTAAGGTTATATAGAAGTTGGAGAACAATTTCTTTTTTTTTTTAATTATAGTTTTTTTTTCTTTTCAAAATATATACATGGATAATTTTCAACATTCACTCCTACAAAACCCTGTTTTAATTTATTTCCCTTCCTTCACCCCTTCCCCCAGTCGGCAAGTGATCCAATATATGTTAAACATGTGCAATTCCTCTATACACATTTCCACAAATAACATGAAGAATAACTTCTAAACTAAAATCAAATAAGCATTTATTAAGCTTCCTAAGATTCAGGCACTTGAAGTATTTAATTGCTAGGAATACAAAGAAAGTATAAAGATAGTGCCTGTCCTCAAGGAGCTTCCATTCTAATATAGAAGATGACAAATTCGTAACTAGATACAATGTAATATTAATAAAGAAGTCATTATTAGCTGAGGGAACTGGGAAAGGTTTTCTGTAAAAAGTGGTTCTTTAGCAGAGTTTTGAAGTATTCTATTGGCTGAGGAAGTTCCTGGCTAAGAACTCTTTCTAATTTTAAACTAATAAAATCATAGAAAAAATTACATATATATAATATGTAAAACTATTTTATATATGTATATACGCATACATTGGCTCTTCTCATTACTCATATGACCTTGGGCAAGTCACAAATTCTTTGTGTTTGCATGTAACAGGTGCTTAATACCTGTTTGCTGAATTGAATTTAATCATTCAATGCCTCAGTTTTCTCATCTCTAAAATGAGGTTTAGATTTTTTATGAGGATTCCTCTAAATTCTAAATCTACACATAATTAGATGGCTCTATAGCTATAAGATACAACTTCTCTAATCAAGCAATCAATCAATAAGTATTTATTAAGCACCTACTATGTACTAGGCACTGTGTTAGCCACTAAAGATATAAATACAAAACTAAAATAGTCTTTACCCTAACATGTGCATGTATAGCTCCTTTGGCTGGCTGTCATGTAAAGCCCCCAGGATCTTTAGCCACTTGGACCCATTTGTAAGACAGTCCTAGACTTACCAGAAAGATAGTTATATTCATATATACAAAACACATACAAGATAACATTGTGGGGGAACTGGGCAATGGGGAGAATAAGAAAGGTTTCATGTAAGAAGTGAGCTGAGCTAAAAACTGAGAACTATAACAGGTACAGGTAGGGAAGAATACATTCCAGGAAAGAGAGATGGCCTGTCAAAGTCACAGACCCAGGGAATAAAGTGTCATGTGGCAAGGAGGGCAGTGTAGCTAGACAAAAGAATGAGTAAAGGAGAATAATGTGGAATAATATGTAATCTACATATGTGCGCCTGGTGATTGTCTAGCATGTATAATAATATATAATCCACACATATGTGCTTGGTGATTGCCTAGCAGACATATTCAGGTATTTGCAATAATAAGGAGAAGAGATGATGGGAACAAAATCAAAAAATACACAGTCCAGATCCCACTTTTTGAAAGACAGGCAAGGCTGGGAACCTTGAATAGATTCAACAATTAGAGAATAATTTTTAAGAATCCAATATAATTGTTCTTTGGAACCTGCCTCTCAGGAATAGAATTTGCAAGTTTCCTAAAGCAACAGACCACTGCTGTCTCCTCCCAGAGATTTGATCTACCCAAAGGGTAACTGGAAATTTTCTGGAAGTCTGTGAGCAGAATTGTGAACAGATCTGCTCTGATGGTAGAGAGAAGAGAGCCCCTGGCAATTATTTAATGGTCTGACCAACTTACCTAACCAAACCCATGTCTACTCAAAACAACCTAAAGCAGACCTATTATACCCTACCTTGCCCTTAAGCTGGTTCTCCAAACAAGAGCTAACCAGAGCTCTCTATAGTTCACATGAAAAGATCAGCAGCAGGGATGTGAGGCCATAATCTTGGCATATCTGCAAGATGAATGGTGAGGATGAAAGAACAGCAAAAGTACAGAGAAAAGAAGCAAAAATCTATAGCAATTATGACACTTAAAAAAAAAAAAAAGCACAGTATGAGACAAGAAAAGGAGGAAACCTAATTCCACTAAAATTAGAAAAGTCAAGTTAAGGGGCACAAAATTACAAAATCTCAGGCTTAGAAGGGGCCTTAAGCCATCTAGTTTTACATAATTTAGCCTCTAATTGAAGAGCTATTCAGGGACAGGGAATTAACTACCTATTGAGGCAGACCATTTTATTTGGGGACAGCTCTGATTCTTAAGAAATTTCTCATTAGGACCTGGAGCTAAAATCTGCCTCTATTTAGTTTTCATGTACTAGTTCTCTCCTATATTATCAAGCAAGAACAATCCCTCTTGCACATGACAGCCCGCCAAAAGCCCAGATAGCTTGATTATATCATCTGGGAGCCTTTGTTTCTCTAGGCTAAACATTCCCAATTTCCTTAACCAATCACATTTCTAGTCCTCTTGACATCCTGTTCATCATCATCTGGGTACACCATCACTTGGTTATGATTCTTCCCAAAATGCAACCCCAAGAACTAGACTTAATAATCCAGATGTGAATCAACAGTATCATCACTTCCACTATTTCTGATACAGTTTATTCACAACACCCACCTCAAAAGGTTGTTATGAAGACTTGGAAATTGTTGGGACGATTTAGGAGTTTTAGTACATAGCAAATGTCAATTGTGACATAGGATGAAAAAGCTAATGTGAATGTATACCACACAAAGAGAAAATAATCATAGTAATAACTACTGGTGCTTAGGTAGTGCTTTAAGCGTTTTTTTTTTCTTTTAGCTTGTACTAATAGCTTTTATTTTTACATCACACATTCAGTTATGAATATCTCTCTTCCCATCTCCTACTCAATAAAACTTTCCTTGTAACAAAGATTAAAAGAGAAAAAGAAGGAAAAAAAACCCAGTTCAGCCCAATTTAGCAGTTTGAGATAATGAATGAGATAATGTAGGGAAAGCACTTTTGCAAATGTTAAACATTAACTACGCAGACTAAAATAAGCAGAACCAGGAAAATAATATCCACAATGACAGTGTAAATGGGAGGAACAATAAATCCAATTTATGTGGATAGAATGGTAGGCCTGTCCTCAAGAGAACTTGAGTTCAAATCTGGCCTCAGATACCTACCTACTAGCTATGTGACCCTGGGCAAATCTGTTTGCCTGAGTTTCCTCATCTGTAAAATGGGGATAATACCTGCCATAGTTATTGTGAAAATCAAATGAGATAATATTTCTACTATCTGTGCCTGGCATATAGCAAATTATTATAATTATTATATAATATATATTACATATAATATGTAAATATTGTTGTTATTAATTTTTGTGACCAAATTTGTCCCCAGAGAAGAGTTGATAAAATATACCTGGCTCACATCATCACTGGGAAGGGAATTGTGAATATAAAGTACTATACATATCATATTTCTAGGTTGAGTTGAACTGCTTTTTTCTTCTTCTCTTTCTCTTTTAATCTCTGTTACAAAGAAAGACTTGTTGAGTAGGCAATAGGGAGAGAGAGAAAGAGAAAGAGAGAGATTCATAAATGGATGTGTGATATAAAAATAAAAGATAGCAGTACAATAAAAAAAAACTTTAAAACACAAAAAACATCAGTTATTATTATGATGATTATTTTCTCTTCAAGTAGCATGAAGAGAATCATATTAGCTTTTTCATCATAAGACACAATTGACGTTAATTATTTGCTGAAATTCCCAAATCTCTACATAGACAAGTATTTATCTGTCCCTTCTTATTGTTGGTCAGGCTTGACTTAAACTGGTCTGGTGATTTAGGTTTGGGACTAGAACAAAATAGCAAAAATAGTAACAACATTTACAAAACAACTACTATATGCCAGGTACTGTGTTGAGTGTTTTATACTTAGTATTCCATTTGTTCCTCATAACAACCCTTTAGGGGTAAATGCTATTAATATACCATTTTACAGTTGAGGAAATTAAAGCAAAGAGAGGTTAAGTGACTTCTCAGAATCACACAAGTATCTGAGGTTATGTTTTAACACAGGCTTTCCTGGCTCTATACACTATAATGCCTAGCTACCCCATATTGCTACCCACATAAGCTACCCATTTGTAGAAGAAAAGGAGATTACCAAAAGGAAATTTACTTAGCCAGTGCATGGAAAGAATATTCAGCATGAGTATAGCATTGATTCACTTAGGTAGAGCTACCTTCCCTCTGTATTTACTTTGGTAGGTTGGTACCAAGAGATAAAAGAGGACCAAGGGAGTCAGAAAGAGTCATCTCTCTGAGTTCAAATCCAGCCTCAGATACTTACTAGTTGTGTGACCTTGGACAAGTCATTTAACCCTATTTGCAGGAACTGTTTCTTGCTTCTTTTTTGAATTCCCAGGACTTAGCACAATTCTTGGCACAAAGTAAAATAATACTATTAATAAATCTATATATATATATATATGCATGCATAACATATATGTATTAATAAATAATAATATGTTTATAATAAATGTTTATTGATTGATTGATTAGCCATTATCGAGGATGGCAATGGATAGGAGCTTTGTCTGGAAGTTTCAAAAACCTAGATTCAAGTGTTGCCTCTGGAAAGTGTGACCATGGCAATACTCAAACTATGAGTTGCTGATATGAACTGGTGAAGGAATTTTCCCTATCAGGAACCCCCTATTCTAATGAAATTCTGATCTGGCCCCATTTAGATTTACAATCAAAGGACCAGGTCTATCTGGCAAGCCACTTAACCTCTCTGAGGATCACTTTTCTCATCTATAAAATGAGGGAGTTGGACTAGGTGGCCCTTCCAGTTCTAGGTTTATATATGGGTATAGATTTATATAACAATATATATGTCTGTGTGATATATTAGGATGAGCTTGAGAAGTGGATGAGGGCTGGTCATAGCCAAAGACAGAGTAAGTCCTGAGTCTTCAATTAAATGATAACAGTAGAAATGATGGGATCTATTCTCCTACTCCCAAGGAAACAAACGAACAAAAAAGACTGTTAAGTCTTCATTTAGACTTCTGGTTAAATTCTAACTTTTAAAATTCCACTTTGTCCCTTTTGGAAAAGGAGCAAGGAAGAGACCTTCAGAGACCCCCTTTTCTTCCCCCAAATTCAGAGTTTTTTCTATTTTTTCCCTGAAGACCAAACAGCAGTAAGTCTGCATATTAATCAAGAAGTTCTTAATTCAGCCAGGAAGCGGCAGACAGAATAATAATTATGGTAATCATAAGAGGAAGAACATGTTCATTTACATAACACAACAATATCATCTTTTCATACAACGTGCCATGCATCTTCTCAAAGCAGTGAGGCACTGAAATGGTGTTGACTACTATTCCTGGGGGAAAATCAAGCCCAAAGAAATTAGGGGACTTGTCTAAAGTTATACACTGAGTCAATGGGAGATCAGCCTCTTGATTTACATCTGGTTTTCATAGTCTTCAAGAAAAAGAATCAAGCATTTATTATCAAAATGGTGGACTAAGAACTTTATAAATATTATCTCATTTAAATTTCACAAAAGCCTTAGGAGGGAGGTGCTATTATTATTATTCCCACTTTATAGATGAGGTTGACAATGAGCAACTTGCCCACAATCATACAGCTAGGAAATGTCTGAGTTTGAATTTGAATCCAATACTCTAACTACCAAACCTGTGTTTGGTGATGTCTCTGGACAAGGAAGAAAGTTCAAGTGACCCTGCTTTCAGAACTGTTGGCCACCACTAACAGTGACTCATCTATTATAGCATCTGCTCTGGGACTGTAGTTTGATAGAAAATTATCCATTCTCTTATGAGATAATGTATATAAAACATTTTAGAAATTTTAAAGCTCTACATAAATGAATTATTATTATTATTATTTTTGAAAGCCATAGTTTTTCTCTCAGCACTTCTATTTAAGTAGATTAAATATGAATAATTACCATGGGATGCCCAGTGGGGAAAGAAGGAAGAAATGAACATCAAGTATCTACTGGAACATTTTACATTTTACAAATATTATCTCACTTGATAACCAGTGCCCCATCATGCCAGCCGAATCTACAATCAGTCTCATAACTATCAACCCCACTTTGATGGTAAGCTCACTAAAATGAGCACCAATATCTGATCACATATAACTTGCAAGTTATATAGGAAGAAGTACCCAAAAAGAAAGAAAAAAAGACAATCTCTAATTTATTACTTTCTTAGTTATGTGTATTCCTCTCCCCAGTTAGAATGTAAAGGCAATGACTATGGAATTATTTTTTTTCTTTTTTTAGAGAGGGGAAAATATTAAATCCTTATAGCTCATTGTGGCCAAAGTCCATTTAAGATGGTGCTTGCTAGAACTTTTTGTGGTGGCAAAGAATTGGAAATTGAAGGGTTGCCTATCAATTGGGGAAGGGCAGGACAGGCAATATGGTGTGATGACTGCATATTTAAAATCAGCCAGAGTCAGGAATTCAGGTTAGAGGTTAGAGGTTCATTGCTCTTTATTCTTAATGGAGGTGAAGAAGGATCAGAGGTGAAGGGGAATTGGAGGTAAAGGGGGATCAGAGGTGAAGGGGGATTAGCAATGTGAGTAGCTATGACAAGATGCCAGCCAGCAGTCTCTCTTTCCGCTTCCTTCTCCGCCCCCCTGCCTCCACCCACCAAAATCGTCATTTCCCATACAAGACATCAGGACTTGCACAAAAAGTGGGTGGAGGCCATTCTTTCTCCAAGCATATATATTAATAGAGTATGGTCCAATTACTATTTAGCCTCATGTGTTTGGGACCTCAGTACATCAACTCGAGCCTCTGCCCATTACATATGGTTGTGATGGAATACCCTTGTGATATAGAAAATGAGCAGGATACTTTCAGAAAAACCTGAAAAAACTTACATGAACTGATTACAAAGTGAAGCTAGCAGAATCAGGGGAACATTGTATACAATAAAAGCAATATTGTTCAGTGATCAACTGTGAATGGCTCAGCTAATTTTCAGCAATATAAAGATCTGAGACAATTCCAAAAGACTTTGGATAAAAAGAAAAAATGCTATCCATCTCCAGAGAAAGAACTGATGAAGTCTAAATGCAGACCAAAGCATTTTTTTCTTTGGAAATTTTTTGTCTATGTTTTTATTTACAACATGACTAATACAGAAATATGTTTTGCTTTATTGTATATATATAACGTATCATAAAATTGCTCACCTCAATTAGGGGAGAAAGGAGAGAATTTTCTAACTCAAAATATTTTTTTAAAAAGTGTTAAACATTGTTTTTACATGTAATTGGAAAAAGATAAATATTAGAAGGAAAAAAAAAAAAGATGACATGACTAACCACAAGATGAGTAACTATGGCCTCAATTCTCTAGCATGGGTCCAAAAAGTGGAATTTCTGATTTAGTCAAATCAGTCGATCCTTGGGGGCTATGTATGGAAAAGCACAAAAAGGTAGTAGTATGTAGAACATTGAATTTTGAGTTTAAAGGACTTGAGTTCAAATTCCAGTCTGTTCCTGAATGACTATGGGCAAGTCCTTAATTTCTTTGAGATTTACTTATCATAACCATAAAATAAAAGGAGTGGATGATTTCTGAAGATCATTATCTAAATCTTTGCTGTATTGCTTTAGCTGCTAAAAGAAGCTCAATTCTGTAAGAATCAGTTGCACCAATCCCCAAAATATAGGATCAAAGAAAATGAGAATTGGAAGGAGCCTCAGATCTCTTGGTGACCCAATGGTACCTGACTTAAACTCTCCCCTACAATAAAACTGGTAAGTTGTCATCCAGTTTCTATTTGTAGAAAATCTACTATCCACTGAAGCAGCTCATGTCCACTTTTGGACTAACCTAAGATTTTTCCTTATATAAAAATCTAAATTTCCCCTTTGCTTCTAATTCTGTTGCTAAGTAGAATGATTTCTAGTTTTATTATTTTCCAAAAGACTTAAGGGTCTCCTCTCTCTCTTTCAAGCACATCCCTGCTTTATTTACAATGTGTTAGAACCTAAAATCTTGGGCTGCAAGGCACTTTGGAGGCCATCTAGTCCAATCCAATTGTTTTGCAGAGAAGGAAACTGAGGCCAATGAAGGTTAACTTTCCTAGATAATAAGCATTAAATAATAACAATCACATAAATAATAAGCATTAGAAAGATGTTTTGGACCAAAGCCCTCCAATTCCAAAGCCAGAACGTTGCTTTTCCAGCTTTAAACAACAACTTACGTTGTTCTGTATCTCAGGTTCCTCACCTTCTTGTTTCCTCAACTATAAAATACGGGAAATTGGGCCGGATAATTTCTAAAATGGGTTTTAGTTCTAATCTATGATCCAAATAAGGCAAGCTGATCTGAGACCGTATGGGAGTCAGTTTATGGGTACTGAAATCTGTGTTTTGACCACCATCTAGTGGACAATAAGACAATCTGCAGGAGCCTCTAAAACTATTTCTAAACTCAAAAATAACCATCATTTTTTAAATGCAGCTTCCCTCATGTAGTGACAGGTGTCTAATTCTAAAACATATTCTTTGGCATTCAGGCCTGACAGGAAGAGAGAAGCAAGTAATGTGTTAGAAAAAGTGATAAAAGGAAGTAGTGACTTATTGAACCAGAGATGCTAACACAAGAAGGCAAAATTGATCTCTATTTCCGTCAAATAAGATTCAGTAGAATTGAGAACCATAATTGAAATGTGGTAGAGCTTGTAATTCTAAATTAAATTTTTAAAAATTCTAAATTAAAATTCTAAAGCTGTCGATCTTTTTTCTATCGACAGCTAGTTTGTGCAGCTAGTTTTGAGCTTGGAGTCAGGAAGATCTGAGTTCAAATGTAGCCTCAAAAGCTAGCTGTGTGAATAAGTCCTTAACCTGTTTGCCTCCGTTTTCTCATCTGTAAGATGGGGATAATAAAAACAGCTACTTGCCAGGGTTGTTATGAAGATCAAATAAGATAATATTTCTAAAGTGATCAGTACACTACCTGGTATATAATGTTAACTTATTATTAGTCCAACACTTTCCAAAATTGGGGCTATGTCCTCTTGGAAGGAAAGATGTGATTTGACTCTAAGGGATGTGTTATTAACAAGTCTGAGGTTTGGAAGGCCAGTTGCAGAAATCTCATTCAACCTCCCACAATGGGGTCTTCACCAGCCCCCTCATACAGCCCAGCTAACTACTACTCCCCCTCAAATTCCTTCCACCACTAGTATCCCATGATTATACTGAATATTAGCTACTGTAATGGCTAATGAATATTCTTCATATGGGTTTAGCCAGTTATTTATTAAAACTGTCCTTCGTATTTAATTAATTTGAGGACTAAGCCATGATTTCTGGGTCACAAAAAGCTAAGTAGAGTTCCAAATAGGCCCAGATGATTGATGGCTGGCAACCATTGATACTTCAGAGACAGTAGAATATGCTTAACTAAATTGAGTCCTTACTGAAAATCTTTTCCTTTCCTTAAGCAAATCTCATTTTGTTAAATGCTAAATGTTCCACAAATATTATTTAATTTCAATCTAGAACCTTTAATTGTACCCAAATAGTCCTACTGTAGCTCCTCAGGGCAATTATAAACTAAATTCCCGAGCAAGCTGTTCAGACAAAATTCCTACACACACACACACACACACACACACACACACACACACACAGTCTAGCACATAAAAAAATACATTAATAAATGTTTAATGACTGACATACATTCATAGCTTTCCTAAACACCGTCCAGGATCCCAGCTACCACAAATACCCTCAGAAGGTGGACTTCTTATTTTAAGTCAAAAGCCAGTAAAACATTGCTGAGGATACCACAGTCTTTGTAATTACCCATATTTTCATCCTCATTGTCATGATTCTGATTGACAAAACACCTGAAACCTGGAACTTGGGACAGCCAATGGTTTCTAAATAAATGGGGAATAGTGTCCTTGAATGACCAGTACTTCATGTGTTGAATGCTAATGATATTAAGCTGGATAAGAATTAACACATTGGATAAGTATGCAAAGTTAGTAAATATGCAAAAAGATTTCCACAAAACTGTTCTATAAACATTGGATCTAATCTGATAAAATGAAATGACTGAAAGTACAGTCAAGTCCTGAAACAAAATTAAACTCATGAGTGAAGGAATAAAGTGTCTTTAATCAAGATAACAGGATAGCAAGCTTCTTACCCTGAGGGATCTCCCACCAGCTGCCCTTGGCTTTCATTCTGGCTATTTTGTCCTTCATGCCATGAATCCCAATGGAAGGGGCCTATCACATTAGGAGCCATTTTGGAAATTGGTCAATTTCCATTGGTCAAACATAAGCTGATTTTATTTATAGAGTAAGAGGCCCAGGGTGGTACTCAGAGTGTAGTTCTGTTCAACCTAATAAAGAATAAATATTTTTTTTAAAAAACATATAAAAATTTCATAAAAGAATAAATACTTTAAGAGTAGGAATGCAAGGACATTATTGAAATTCTGACATTACTAAGATCATTTAAGGAAGTTGGCAAGCAATACTGCATTTGGTATTCAAATTTTTTTGTCATTTTATTAGCAAATTTTCTATCAAAGATAAAGTCTGGTATGTAGGTCTAATCAAATTAGAAAATAAAGGATAGGGAGGAAGAATACCACTAGACAATTGTTCAATTGAAAAATATTTGCTTGTATGTTTAATTAGTAATGTGAACAGTCTTTTAAGGTTTGCAAAATACTTTACAAATATCTCATTTTATCCTTACAATGTCTTAAGTAGATAGAGGGAGGGAGGGAAGAAAAAAAAAAGAAATTTACACAATAACTTTATTATGTATTTAAAAGGAATAGAAAGTTGTATATAACAGATTTGTGGTTTCATGTACAATCATCTTTTTATTATATGTTATAGAAAGGCATGTTTTATTCTATAAATTATAAATAAATAGATGATTTTTTAAAAAAAATTAACAGTGTGATTTGATAGCCAAAGAAATTAATTGGTCATCGACTATGTTAAAAGAATCAGTTCCTGGGACTACTGTACTGTCCCATTCAGAATTCACCTAGGGGATTGTGTCAATTATGGGCACTACATTTTAGAAAAACACTAATAAAGTGAAGAACTTCTGGAAGACAACAAGAATAATAGTTGATCTTTCTACAGCCCTTTAGGCTTCCAAAGCATTTGTGCAAGTTAATTCTTCTACATCACTACTTTGTCTATCACAGTTTCAATATATCATAAATTGGCAAAATAAATTAAATGAAAATTTTGGAGTTTTGTGGAAAGCAAGCAGATGACACAGAAAAAGCTTAGAAACTCTAAAATGGATAAAATATGTATTAAAAATTATTCTATAGGCAACAACAAGATTATACAAAGATCAAACCTGATGAATGTGGCCCTTTTCAACAATCAAACAATTCAGACCAGTCCTAATGATTCTGTGATAAAGGAACCATCTACACCCAGAGAGAGGACTGTGGGAACTAAGTGTAGAACATAACATAGCATTTTCGCTCTTTTTGTTGTTGTTTGCTGTTAAGGGACAGGTCAATTCTTCTAGAGTCTCCACAGCTGCGGATCATAGCACCTGAAGAAGTTGCAGGGCAGCCTTTGCTGACACAGGTGTTGTGGACTAGGAATGAGATAATTTGGAGGCAGAGGGAAAAGGAGGAGGTCAGGCAATGCAATGGCCTCTCAGTCAGAGAGGTCAGAGAATAGCAACTGCCTCTCAGTCTCCTTGTATCATCCTCTCACAAGAGGCGATCCATTCTGGATTGGATCTCCAGCAGCCACTATCAGGTGGCTCCCATGTATTTCCAACAGCTCCCATGTATTCTAATAGTTTGCTTGCATTTTGTTTTCTTTCTCATTTTTTTCCTTTCTGATCTGATTTTTTTTGTGTGCAGCATAATAATCATATATGTATATGTATATTGGATTTAACATATTTTTAACATGTTTAACATATATTGGATTACTTGCCATCTCAGGAAGAGGTGGGAGGAAAGGGAGAAATTTGGAACACAAGATTTTGCAAGAGTCAATGTTGAAAAATTATCCATGCATATATTTTGAAAGTAAAAAGCTTTAATAAAAAATAAAAAATTAAATTATTGTATAATATCAAGATATTTTATCTTTTAATAACTCAGACTTCTTCTCTGGTATGGAGGATCAAAAAAATTTTATCTGGATTTTCCAGACATTAGAGGGTGTCTTGCCCTAATTCCATGACGCAGAAGGGATAACTGTATTATCATCTTCACAGCAATCTTATGAAATAGGTATAATTATTATCACAATTTTATAGAAATGGAAAAGGGGGTTTCAGAGAAGTTTTTCCAGCTCACACAAGTAGTAAACCAATGGGTCAAGAATGGAACAAACTCCTCAAGCCTAGTACTTTATCTACTCCCATATTTGAAGGAAGAAGCTAAGTGGTTCTGGGTAGAGTGCTGGGCCTGGGGTCAGGAAGAGCTGAATTCAAATATTACCTCAGATATAGTCTAGTTGTGCAATTTGGGGCAAGTACTCTTGATCTACTAAAGACGGAAATATGCAAAACCACTCCAGTATCTTTGCCAAGTAAGCTCAATAGACACAGTCTACTAGGTCATGAACAGGACATGATTGAACAACAACATACTTGAAGAAAAGAAGCCTTAAGGCTGAAGCTAGAATGGCGATAAATAGTTAATCTATTTGCAAGTGTCTGAACTGTCTGGAACTAGTAGATAATTTCTGCTTTGCTCCTGAAAGTAGAATTAGAATCTATTTGTATTTGCAAAAAGAAGACTTAGTTCTGATAAAACAAATTTTCCTAACATCCCACACATCAGGTTCTTAAAAAATGATAATAATAATAGATATTGTACTTCCCCAGAATTCTCCCTCCTCACTCTTATATACTAAGCTCCCTGGTTAACCTTAAATCCCAACTTTCTATAGGAAACCTCTGACCTCTCTTAATTCTACTGCCTTCCATCCATTAGTTATTTTCTATCTATCCTGTATATATTTGTTTTGTACATATTTGTTTGCATATTGTCTTTCCCATTAGACTGTAAACTCCTTGAGGACAAGAAATGGATGTAGCTTTTTTTTTGTATCCCCAGTGTTTGGTACCATCTAACTGGCACTTAAATAAATGTTCATTGATTGCTTAAAATAGTCTTGGGGGGAAAAGGGGCTCAGGAAAAAGATCATGGTGTGATTTTGTGATTCTGGAGTTGGACTAAGATCCCTTCCACAAAGACATTTCTCTTTCATTTCTAGTAAAAAGGCCCTGAAGGGACTTTTAGAATAAGTAGGTGGATGTTACTAGAAGGTAGGGTCCCAGTCAGCAAAATTTCTTAACTTCATCTGGCACTGTTCAGTGGCACATGTATAGGAGCAGAGGAGCCAGCTGGCAGGAATAATCCTGAGCTTGAGGTTGGCAAGACATAAGTGAAGATGTGACTAAACTTTGTGCAACTCTACCTCATTTAAATCCAATTCATGAACAAGTCAAGAAATCAACATAATGTCATTGGTCCTCTTGGACAAACAACAATTATCTTAAGGAAACAGAGGTCATAAAGTCAATACAGAAAAATTCTCTATTTATAAATAGTCTCTGGAATTCCTTGGACTCTGGAAATTACACATCTGCCTTTTAACTGGATCCTTTAATAACAATAATAATAATATACAATTTAAAACAATTTACAGATTGCAGAGCACTTTCATATATACATTAATTCACTTGACAAACCTGTATAAAAAAACAAAACAGTTCTTATTCACCCTGTTTGACAAGTGAGGAAAACTGAAATTTAAGGAATTTTTAAAAAACATTTTATTGATACTCTTTTCTTTTTTTTAATCTAACTATCACTTCCCACTGATTTTCCACTGTTCTCACAAAGGGAATCCTAGTTGATAACAGAAATACCACTAGGTAAACCAAAACAATACATTAGTCATGTCTGACAATATAGGCTTCATCCTATACCTATAGTCCACTATCTCTCTGATGAGAGGAAAGGGACAGGCTTTGCCAATGGTTCACTGAAATCATTGCAAGTTGCTACATTGATCAAAGTTCTGAAGTCTTTCTACCTTGTTTGGTGCTTTTTTTCTTTTTTTTAATTTCCATTATGGCCTTTGTGCAAATTTTTCTCTTGGTTCTACAAACTTTACTCAACATTAATTTACAAATTTTCCCAATATTCTTAACTCTTAATTTTTAGAATTTCTGTCTCACTCACATGCAGTTTATTCAGGCATTCTCCAATCCATAAGCAACTACATATTTTCCTTCTAGATCTTTGTTATTACAAAATGTGCTAAAGTGAATATGTATATGTCTATGGGGCCCTTTCCTTTATCTTTGAATTCCTAGATACTTTCTAATGTGGTATCATGAAGTCTATGGATATATTAGGTTTGGTGACTTTTAAAATACAATTCCAAATGATTTTCCAAAAAGGCTGATTCAATTCACAGATCCTCTGATGGTCTATTACCATATAAATCTTCTCACAGTCCCACTAACATTTATCATTTTGTTTTGGTCATATTCCTCAATCTGATGGGTGAAATAAGAAACCTCAGAATTGTTTAAATTTGCATTTCTTTTTTATTAGTGACTTAAGAGTGTTCTATAATTTTCACTTGAGAGCCTCAAGGGAAGAAAGAAACCTACTTTCTTATGTACACTCAATTATAGCTCAGTCTCTTCTGAATCATCAGTCTTCTCAAGTCTAAAGCCAACTAGAAAACTTTTCATCATCACATAATATCAACCCTAAGTTTTCATGGGTATCCAAATTTCCATATATTAGATTGGAACTAGGTAGGAAAAATCTGCACACACTTCATGTAACTCACCTAAAAAGACAAATTGAAGCAAGTCTAAAGACTTGGATGACAATTGTTCAAATATGTGTGTGTGTGCATGTATCTGTTTATATGTGTGTGTATGTGTGCATGAATATCAGATATTTATCAAATATATTTGTCACAAAGATTTTCCCCAATTAACTGCTCCTCTTCTATTCTAGTTACATTGATTTTTTTCATGCAAACTTTCTGCATTTTATATAACTGAAATTGTTTATTTTGTCCTCCATGATCATCTTTGTCCCAAATTAAACCAATAATTTTATGCTAAGCATAGTAGTACAATGTACTTTCTTCATTGTTCTCTAATTTTTTAATTTTTTCTAACTTTTCTATTTAGATCATGTATCCATTTGGAGTTTACTATTGCATATGGTATATAATATGAATTTGGTATGGGATATATGATATTAAGCAGGAATTCTCAAACTCAGGATCCCTTTATAGTCTTAAAAATTATTCTGGATTCCTCCAAAGAGTTTCTGTTTATGTGAATTAAATCTATATTTTTTAGCAAATGAAAAATTAAAATGTCTTCATATTATTATGAAAATAGTTATGACTTTGTAGATTCTCTGAAAGGGTTTCATGAGTCCTTAAAGGTCCCCAGACTACTGAGAATTGCTGGTATAAAGTATTGCTCCCAACTTCATTTCTTCCCTATTGCCTTCTAGTTTTCCTAGTATTGTTTGCTGAGTTGTCTAGAATTGTTACATTGGTTTTTGGAATCTTTGTTTTATGGAAGGCTTGGTTAAAGTGCTTTTGGATCCTGCTTACCTCAGAATAAAATAGTTTTAATTATTACAGTGTGACATCATAGTGGGAGATCAACTCAGAGAAATTACATGACTTTTTTAAAGGTCACTCCCTATAAATAATGGTACCTTAACTAAATCCGTCATCTTCTGCATTATAGTCTAGAGCTCTTTATACCACTGTAATGGGCTGAGGCTTGAGTTGATGCACTGAGGTCCCAAGTATATGAGGCTAAATAGTAATTGGACCATACTCTATTACTATATATGCTTGGAGAAAGAATGGCCCCGCCTACTCTTTATGCAAGTCCTGATGTGTTGTATAGGAAATGACTTTTTTAGTGGGTGGAGACAGGGGATTGGAAAAGGAAGCAGAAACTGCTGGCTGTCAACTTGTCAATGCTGCTCACATTGCTATCGCAGCGGCCCTTCACCTCCAATCTCCTTTTCACTCCTGATCCCTTTCTCACCTGCAATCCCCCTTCACCTTTGCTGGCTGGCTTCCTGTCGCAGCTGCCCATATTGCTATCGCAATCCTTCTTCACCTCTACTGAGAATAACGATTGAAGATTTTTCCTTTAATCTGAATTCCTGACTCCAGCTGATTTTAAATATGCAGTCATCACATACCACACTATCTTGATTTGTGTGTAGCACAAAGAAAGTACATGTAGACCAGTTACTTTAACTTTTTTCCATAGTCACAGGTTTTATCCCAATTTAGTTCAGTCCATTTGTGAACATGGCTACTATACCACTCTAACTATTGTTACTGGGACACAAAAGATTTCTTATGTTCATCCTCCATTGTTATTGTTCGATTGTATCTGACTCTTTGTGGACCCCATTTTCTTGGCATAGATACTGAAATGGTTATTTGTAGCAGCTGTTTTTGTGGTGGCAAGAAATTGGAAATTGAATGGGTGCCTATCAATTGGGGAATGGCTAAATAAGTTGTGATAAATGAATATAACGGAATACTATTGTTCTCTAAGAAATGATGTGTAGGCTGATTTCAGAAAAGCCTAAAGAGATTTACATAAACTGATGATATATGAAATGAACAGAACCAGGAAAACATTATACACAATAACAGCAAGACTATGTGATGATCGACTATCATAGACTTAGCTCTTCTCAGAAATACAGTGAGCCAAGACAATTCCAATAAACTGTGATAGAAAATTCTATTCATATGCAAAGAAAGAACTATGGAGAATTAATGCAACTCAAGGCATACTATTTTCACTTTTTTTGATGTTTTTTTTTTCTTTCTCATAGTTTTTTTCCCTTTTTTGTTTTGATTTTTCTTTTACAACATGACTAATATGGAAATATGTTTTAAATGATTATATACATATAACCTATTTGAGGATTCATAAAATGGACTAAAGCACAGTTCTTTGAAATCCCCTTTTATTTTCAAAGTGATGGGACCAAAGGCAGAAAAAAGGGAGCAGCCCATGCTAAATCTACAAATATTATTTTTACTCTATAGTTAAAAAAAAAAAAGTTGGCGCTTTTATGTATAATCCCTTTCAATGTCCAATTTCTTAGTTCATTAACTGCTTCTTAGATTTTTATTATTGAAAATAATCAAGCAAACTCACCTTTGGATCCCCAAGGAATTCATCATGGACTTGAAAAAATATATGTATAAATGTAAATACATACATATATGGTGTATCTTGATGTCCTTCATGTAACATTGTAAAGCTATCAATTAATACATCAAAAAGGAGTTATAGTAATTCAAGAATACCAACCAGGTATCATTACAAAGCCTTTAACATGACATTACAAAACTCACGTGTTGCAAAGATCACACTCTTACAGTATTATAAATTCAATGTTCTTGCATCTATCTTCGTAGGGTATGATCAATCTTTAGGTAGAACTCCTACATGGCTACCCAGATTCCAAATCAAATAACTATTCCAAGTTTAAGTCTGTTATCTCTAAAATGGGGCTGATAATACTTGGACAACCAGCCTCACAAGGATTGCAAAAAATCAACCAAGATAACATAAAGTACTTTGTAAATCTCATAAATTTTTATAAACCTGCATTGTAAATGTTAGCCCAAAAAAAAATCCAGCACTTAGAACAACAGTATAAGAGGGCATTTGTGTCAGAACTTATAAGGTCCTCAAAGATCTCCTAGTCATTTTACAGATAAGGAAACTGAGGCTCTAAGCACAATGGTTTTTACCAAAGTCATACAGAGAATAATAAGTAGTAGTAGCCTCAGATCTTCTGATCTCAAATCTAGTGCTCTTTCCAAATCACCACATGGCTATATTTCTACCCAAGTCCAAGTTGACCTTTTTGCAACTTCTACTATGTCTCCTAGTTGTGCTCCCTGGAGTCGAACAAAATAAATATAACCTTTGTCTACTTAAAATCCTTCAGATACTTGAAAACATTTGTCATTTCTCCACTCCATCTTACCTCTCCCTCCCTCCAGTTTTTTGTTTGTTTTCTTCAACATGCTCAGCTCCTTCACAGGACATGGACTCAAGGCCTTTCACCCTTCTCGAACACTCTCCAGAGGCAAACCATAGAATTCTAGTGTAGGGAAGAAAAGGAAAAGTTATTGGAGAAATAAATCAGAACAATTGAAAAATGCTTCTGTATGAGCATGCTTATGCAATTTCCCTGCTGATTAGCATTATATAACTATTGCCAAAGTGACTCTTTCATAAACAAAGAGATTCTCAGCAGAGCAATAATGGAGCTGTGGTTTTGTGAGCCTGTTTCCTTCTGGAAGTGGTGAGCTATCTGTACCTTCATTTTCTTCACTCTCTCCTTGATGTGTATTTAAAAAGGTACAAAGGCATTAAAAAGGATATACTCAGTTATAGCAATAAAGGGAATGGATGAAATGATCTCCAAGGTCTTGCCCAGCAATAACAATTCAACGCCTCAATTCCTTGATAAGGCACAAGATATAAAAACTAAAAGAAAAGAATGAGAAATGACACTCATTTTTATTCCAATTGATTTCCCAAAGCAATAGCCTCCCTATATGTCACATTATGATCTAACTGCCTTTATTTTCAAAGGGTTCAGTTTTATTGCGACAAAACCTTTTATCTTGACAGAAAAATCAGTATCCAGTGCAATTGTGTGGGCTTGGAAAGGAATATAATTTTCTGAGACAGTTGTGGATGTCTTTAAGTTGGCCTTAAATTTTAAAATAACACTGTATTTATTATATGGATAATTTGTTCAGTAGTAACTGCTCTATGGATCACAGGTTAAGGGTCAGAAGGAATCTTAGTAATCATCTAATCACAGAATCAGAATTTAAGAGTTGGAAGAGAAGGAACCCCCACGATAACATACCTAACAAGTGATCCGCTGGTTTCAGCTTGAAGGATGGGGACTCAACCACTTCCTGAGGCAACCCATTTCATTTATTATTATTAATTATTATTCTAATTATTAGCTCTAATTATTAGAAAATATTTTCCTAAGGGAAAGGTAGAATAAGGTATGGCATATAATTGTGATGGAAAACATAAGAAATAATGAAGGGGACAGATTCAGAGAAACCTGGGAAGATTTGTATTAACTGTTGCAGAGTAAACCAGGAAAAAAGTTATAACAGTTATTATTATGTAACAATATACATTCATTGTCATGTAACAATGATTGTTAATAACAAGAAGACAAACAACTTTGAGATTGCACAAATATTAGAAAGTAGCTCAAATCTTGACTTCAAATACAGTGGTCTTTCCAAAGTACCATATAGTTGTGTTCCTCCCCAAATCTAAATCAATCTCTTAGCAACTGCTATCCACAGTTCCTAATCTGTTTTCTTGGGGACAAAAAGTGACAATCCAAGTTAACAGTCCTTCAAATATCTGAACACAGCTGCCATTTCTCCTCCACCTCTCCTCTTCCCATCCTCCCATTCTCCAGACCCAATTCTTTTCATAAATTTTCCTATGTCAGGGAAGTAAGGGAAATGAGAGAAAAAAAAAAAAAAAAACAGGAAGAAAGAAGGACCAATAGTACCAGGTTTCAACAAAGCAGTAAAAATAAATGGGAGTGGGGAAGCAGTTAGGTTAGGTGCTCAATAGTTAGAGTACTGGCTCTGGAGTCAGGAGGACTTGAGTTAGATTGTTGCCTCAGAAAGTCACTTGCTTTGTAACCCTGGGCAGCCAACCATTTAACACCTCCTCACCCCCTCCAAAAAAAACCAAAAACCTAAATAATAAAGAGATAGATCAGTGGACTAGAATGGTTACACAACTCAGAGTCTAAATATGCCATATTAAAATAGTTGAAGATAGCCATCTCTTCTTTGGAGAATCAAAGACTTAGAACATGAAGGCCTACAGTGATAACAAGTCTCCAGTTTCTTAAACTGTGGGTCACGACCTGATATGGGGTCTCATAACTGAATGGGGGGTCATGAAATTATGATTTATCAGTAAATGTTTGGTTTGTATATCTATTTTCTATATCCATATACTCAGGATCATGTAAAAATTTCTCAGACAAAAAGGGGTAACAAGTGGAAAAAAGTTTAAGAAGCCCTAATCTTATTTAACCCACTCATTTTACAGATAAAGAAATGAATCTCAAAAAGTTACCTCTCTTGCTGAAGGTCATATAGATAAAAAATAGCAAAAATAGTATTCATACTGTTTCATTGACTCTGAATCTGATACATTCTCTGTCCTCCCAAAGATCAGCTCTTCCCCTTTAATTCTTATTCTTATACCTCCTTTTTCTAGATTTCGTGTAAATATTTAATTATGCTATTACTCTGAGCATGTTTCAATAAATTAGGTCATTGCTTATGTCATGTTAGTTATATTTTAGGTTCTTATTTCTCTGGGAATTATTTCCCTTGGGAAATCCTTTGATGATTTAGAAAGCACTTTAGTCTCTTTAACCAAATCTAAAATATGTTATCTCAACAAGCTATTTACTAAGCTTCTCTTAAATTGGATTAATTTTATACTTGGCTCATCATTTTCTATTGATTCTAATTTATTTCATTTCAGAGCATGGAATTAATATTCTGATGTGATGTTCTATGTGGGGCTAATCTTTGATAAGGACTATAGCAATGATGTTTACTTTAAGCATCCACAAGTTAGCTGGTTTAAAGAAATCAGGCTCTGGGCCAGAAAGAAGAGATGTTTCTTGATGGTAGTTAGAGACAATCGGCTAAGGGCATTGGCCCAACACAGCCAATCAGGAACTATTCTGTCTTTCTGGGCTATGTATAGAGCAAGTGATATAGATTCTGCTGAGCTGTCTAAAATCTGCCAGTTGGTAGTAACCTCTGATGACTCACACAGAAACAAATGACACCCTAAAAAGGAATTTGGGGAGGATTTTGTGATGATAAAGTCTAGGCAAGATTAATTTTGGTAAAATGGGATTGTCAAAAACATATATAAAAACAAAAGCTATCAATAAAAATGAAAAATACTTATTGGCAAAACGAGGGTAGGAATAATCCCACTGGATTTTGCCATTATCGTATCACATCTATGGAATCATTATCCCTTCTAAGTATTACCATTTGGGCATTTTAGAAATGTGAAATGTGCACATGCAAAGACATTTCCACTGCAAATGTTCATATAGACTATATGCCCGACTCATGATCTAGCCTTCCCAGCTCATATTGCTCTGATCAGCCACATACACATTTTGACAACAACCAACTAGACTATATTGGCTGTCCCGCTTTTACCAAACTGAGAACACACATCTTGGTCCACATGAGGTCTTCTGATTCTATACTGCTACATATGTTGGCCACTAGGTGGAGTCATAGTACTAATGCTAAGTGCTAATTTTACTGATTACCGTGTTTCCTGGATAATAAGACCTATCCCGAAAATAAGCCCTCCCCTTACTGTGTAAGATTCCTCTAAAAAATAAGCCCTCCCCCGAAAATAAGCCCTATTGAGATTGCTACTGTAGTGAAGGTGATCCCCTGTGCTACACGCTACATTACGGTACCCTCTGTATGCACCGTCTCCCCCTCCCCCTGGGTGAAACGCACGCTGCGCTCTGAGCTGCATCCAATCAGAGCTGCAGCAGTGAGCGCGTCATCCTGTTCTTCCCCAGTGATTTGCTTGCTGGCACCATTGAGAGCAATGCCGCAGAGGAGAGCTGAGGCAGGACAACATAAAAACCCGGTATGTAAGTGGGAATGAGGGGGCATGATGGAGGATAAAAGGGGCATGATGGAGGATAAAAAAAGAACTCAGGGAGCATGATGGAGGATAAAAGAAGAACTCAGCCAGCACTCACCGCGCTAAAGAAATGAAGAACTTCCTTGCAGAGAAAAGAATAGATCAAGTAATGATTCCTGCAGGAATGACTGCCTATCTCCAGACCCTTGATATTGCAATAAACAAGCCATTCAAGGACCATTTGCGCATGGAAATCAATGACTACATTGAAAATAGAATGGAAAGAAATCAGCATGGAAACTTTGTGAAGCCCTGTCTGCAAGAAGTCATGACTTGGGTGAAGAAGTCATGGGATAAAATTACTGACAGCTGTGTCGCCAAGGCACTACCAGCAGGTTACCTGGACAAGACATGTTCATTTAAAGAGAGCTATATTGCTGGACATGACAGATTGGGTCCACTTCTTCTGAAGGAAATAGAGGCGCAAGACATCCAGGACGGAATTCAGGATATGGACACTTATGACGATGTTGTTGAAGAAGATGACATGATCATTATTGAATAAAGGTACTTTTTTTTGGTCGCATTTACCTGTTTATTAAAATTGCTGTCAATGTTCATTAAAACAAGCCCTCCCCTGAAAATAAGCCCTCTGGTGTTTTTCTGTCCAAAAAAATTTAATAGGACAGTGTCTTATTATCGGGGAAACATGGTAGCTGATTAGCTAATGCTAAACCTCAAGTCAGGAAGATTCATCTGAGTTCAAATGTGACTTACTAGCAGGTCTATACAGACCCTGAATAAGTCACTTAACCCTATTTGCCTCTATTTCCTCATCTGTAAAATGAGTTAGAGAAGGAAATGGCAAATCAAAATTTTCTTTGTCAAGAAAGCTCACACATGAGCTCACAAAATCAGACAGGACTGAAATAACTGAATATTTACAACATTTGTGTATTGACTTCAGTGGCCATTCATTTTTACTGATTCCTTTTTGGGATTCCTTTTTTCTTTTCCCCAGTTACATATAAAATGGCATTTTTTTTTAAAGCTATACAGGTACAGTCAATTTTTTTTCAGCTGAGGCATTTGGGGTTAAATGACTTGCCCAGGGTCACACAGCCAGGATTTGTTAAGTGTCGGAGATCAAATTTGAACTCAGGTCCTCTTGACTGCAGGGCTGGTGCTCTATCCACTGTGCCACCTAGCTGCCTCACACCAACTAGCTGCCCTGGTATATTCATTTTTTACATATTTCCTTATGAATCATGTTGGGAGAGAAAAATCAGAACAAAAGGTAAAAACCACAAGGAAAAAAAAAAGAAAAAAAGTGAACATAGCATGTATTGATTTACATTCAGTCTCCATAGCGCGCGTGCTCGCTCTCGCTCTCGCTCTCTCTCTCTCTCTCTCTCTCCCTCTCCCCCTCTCCCTCTCCCCGACTACGGATGGTGTTTTCCATCCAAAATTTATTGGCATTCCCTTGGATCACCGAACAACTGAGAAGAATCAAGTCTATCATAGTCAATCATTACATAATCTTACTATTGCTGTGTAGGGATTTCTCTCTTCTTAATGTTTCCCTCTTTTCCACTCCTTTTTCCATTTTAAAGCATTTTACATATGTTGATGTTGTGAGATTTAAGAGGATTGGCACAGAAAGTAGTGATGGGAATTGAGTGAACCACACAGAAGGTATCTTGTGATTCAGTTCTGGAGCTAGTTCTATATAGTTAGAGGTCTGGTCCAATTTCTGTCTCATGAAAAACTTTATTCAGTTGTAGGAATTGTTGCATTGTCTGAATCTAGTATGGTTGGGAAACTAGACCACCTATACCTACTGCTTAGAGACTCTTTAACCTTGGTTCTACTAACTAGAAACCCAATTAGATCTGAAGGTTGATGTAAGGAGTTTTCTCACAATCATATCTCAAGCAACCCATATGATTTATATGAAAATTGACCCCTTTTTGATTAATCAATTATTGTTTCCATGATCTTTTGATTGACAGACACATGAAGGGAATAGACCCCTCTTTTTCTGATTTCAGAGAATTGTATTTATTCACTTTTCCCCTCGCAATTTGGAAAATCCCTAATCTTTCTTCTAATGAGAAATCAGATTACCTAATGTATCCTGGTTAATTGTTTCCTTTTAATTGGTCTTATTTGATTAATTGTTTTTAATGAATAAAAATCTGTTTCTCTTTATATTCAGGGTCCAGTCTTGAGCTAAGGAAAGGATGTGGTCTCTATTTGTTAAACAAGTGGTATCAATTGCATAATAAATCAATATGCACAGAAGCTCAAACCTTTGTTTCCTCAAATAAGACAATTGTCTTTAGCATATCTTCACTTGAATATGTCATAAATTGGGCATATTCAAGACTGAATACATCAATTTTTTCTCTTCAGACCAACTCACAGAGACTAACAGCCTATCATTTTTGTCTTTTGCCTCCCATTTATGCTTCACATTTAGTCAGTTATACTTGACCTGGGCAAGTCCAGTTTCCTAATCTATAAAGTTAAAAGTTGTCCCTCTCCTTTCCACTGCCTTCCTAACTTTCCTTGTTCAAGTCCTTACTACCCTTTCTTGGAGTGATGAGAATAAAGAGCCTCCTGCTTACTCCCTTTCTAATCTATCCTTTACATGACAGCAAATGAAATCTTCAAAAATCTTCAATGGCTTCCCATTGCCTTCAGAATAGAGTCAAAGCGCCTTAATTTAAGCCCCACCCCACCCTCTTACACTGTCCCAGTAAGTTATCTTTTAAAGGTTTTAATTCATGGATTGCTTGCTCTCTGGAGTGGGTGGGGAAAGAGAGGGAGAGAAAAATATGAACACAAGTTTTTACAGGGATAAATGCTGAAAACTATGCATATATTTTGAAAATAAAAAGCTTTAAACATTTTAATTTAATTTTAAAGATTCATTATCTCTTTGTATATCTAGTTATAAGGTAATATTTGTTAACTCCTGCCCTTTTCCAGCTGTACATTTGTTTGTAGATCTCTATCTCCTCCCTCTCCCTCCTGCTGTCCCTCTTCCTCTCCCTCTCCCTTTCTTTTTCCTTCTCTCTCTCCCTCTTTTTCTCCCACTCCCTCTCCTCTTCCTCCCCCTCTAGATAGGCAATCAGGGTTAAGTGATTTGCCATACAATTAATAAATGTTTAAGGGCACATTTTAACTCACATTTTCATCTCATTTGAAGAAATCCTTCCCTTCCTTCAAGGCTCATCTCAGGTGCTACCTCTTCCATAAAGCTTTCCTTATTCTTCCCAGCTGGTTCTCTCTTGCCTTAAATTTCCTCTCTTTTTTTTTTTTAATTAAAGCTTTTTATTTTGAAAACTAATCTATGCATGTGTTTTGAACACTGATCCTTGCAAAACCTTGTGTTCCAAATTTTCCCTTCCTTCCTCCCACCCTTTCTCCTAGATGGCAGGTAATTTAATATATGTTAAACATGTTAAAAATATGTTAAATACAACATGTATACATATTTATACAATTATCTTGCTGCACAAGAAAAACCAGATCAAAAAAGGGGAAAAAATAAGAAAGAAGACAAAATGCAAGCAAACAACAACAAAGAGTGAAAATGCTGTGTTGTGATTCACACTCAGTTCCCACAGTCCTCTTTCTCTGGATGTAGAGATGCCTTAAATTTCTTAAAGCACTTTGGATTTCTCTTGCACTTTCTACATTCTCCTTTGTAGAAAACTTATGAAAGTTCTACTTTCCCAAATAAATTGTAAATTTCTTGGTAGTAAGAGGTTGCCACTTTATCTTTGCTCTCAGAGACAAAGAACTATCAAAATAAACTTATAATGTGTACAGTTTTTCTAATTCAATCTTCTTGCATCCTACACCCAAAAAATGGAAGAAAATTGGTTTTAAAACTGTCAACAGAAAAGCTAACAAAGGAATAAGGCATTCTGTTTCTGACTAATGACTGATTTTTAGGAAAATCAATCAAGATTTTAAGAGCCTGGTGTAGTGAATCAAATATAGATCTGGAATCAATAAAACCTGTATTCAAATCTCACCTCTGACATGAAATATGTGATTGTGAGTGGACAAATCACAGTTTCGTTCAATAATCTCATTATTAGTCAACAAGTAGTTTTTTAATTTTAATTTTTACTTTATTAAATGAAACAAGCAGAGTAAAAAAAATAATTGCACAAGAAACTGCAGATCTATTATATACAACTTCCTATTTCTTTTGAATATATAATAAATTTATCATGTAAACTTTTTTTCCCCTTTTTCTCTTTCTCTTTCCACCCTAACTCCCCCATGCTAAATATCTACATTGTTCCAGGCATGGTGCTAACCCATGGAAATTCAAAACAAAGGCAAAAAACTCCCTGCCCTCAAGAAGTTCACAATCTAAAGCGGAACAAATAGATAAACTATATACTAATAAAAATATATATGGAATAAACTAGAGAAAGTCAGCGGAGGGAAAACACCAGCTAAAGAGGTTCTGGAAAAGCTTCATGTAGAGAGCAGGTTGCTATGAAGCTCAAATGCTGTGTCTATGTAACCATCCCCCATCCTTGCCCGGAGAAAGTACATTAGGGTGCTATCTAAACTTTCTACCTCCTCCTCTCCCTCCCTTCTTTCTCCCTCCTCCACAGCTCTCACCCAGATGAGGACGGGCCGGTGGTGTTATTGCCATAAATTAAGTCACGGGTGGGGAAATCCCCTCCGTCAGTGTTGGTTACTATTATTATCACTACCCTGATTGGTCAGAAGTACACTGTCCCAGAGAGCCCAGTTCACACGCTCACTACTTTCTTTATAAAGGTACGGGAAGGATTCTTTCAAGGTAGAACAATATGAGGGGACAGAGTAAAGTGTTTCTCGTTTTTATTTTCATTTCCTCCCTCCCTCCCTTTCTCACACACAAACACACACACATACATTGCTGGACTTGTATATTTCCCTCCCTGACCCAGATGATTTCGATAAGAACAGTCTCATCTCTTCAGCCAGTAAGTCAAGTGGCTTTTTTTTTTTTTTTTTAATAAAGTGCCTACTGCATGCAGGGATAGCAAGGCGGCTCAGTCACAGAGAGAGTGCCGGAGCTGGAATCAGGAAGATCTGACCTCAAATGCAGCCTCAGACACTTAATAGCTCTGCGACCCTATTTGCTTCACTTTGCCAAGAAAACCCCAAATGGGATCAGGAAGAGGCGCATCGGACCGAGAATGACCAAACTACTGGATAAATGCCAGACACCGGGCTAAGCAGTGGGAATGCAAAGAAACGAAAAATAATAATAATAATAATAATAATAATAATAAGCAAAGAAAACCCGAATAACTAACTGCTCTCTAAGAGCTCCGAAGACACGCAAACAGCCAGGTACAAACAAAAAAATAGAAGGGAGGGGAGGTAATCTCAGAGGGAAGGTATAAATCTCCTTCTCCTCCTCCTCCTCCTCTCCCTGACTCCCGATCAAGATCAAGCAGAAAATCCCGTTTGGTGTAGAAAGATCCTACTTTTCCAGTCTCGTTCTTTTACTTTCCTTCCCACCTGACCACCGCCAGCAAAAAGTCCCACTTTCTACAGGACGCCTTTCCCCATCCCCCTCTTAACTCCTGCTGATTATTTCCAATTTATCCTGCATCTATCTCATCTGTACATAATTGTTTACATGAGGTCTCCCCCATTGGAACAGGAGCTCCTGGAGCGTCCCCCCGGCCTTCGGTCTTTCTTTGCAATCTCAGCACTTAGCATTCAGCAGGCGCTTAATCAATGCTCCTGGACCCGACTCTTTAGATCTTCTAGTGCAGGTCGGCACTTCTTCTGCAACTCGCAGCCCCAGTTCCCCAGAACTCTGGAAATGCAAGCGACTTGCCCAGGATCACGCAGCCTCTACATTTCCAGGCTAGCTCTCACTACGTTAAACGAGATTCAATGGCTGCTTAACAAAAGTCAATTGAGTTGAATTGCCCGGCTGAGGGGCGATTCCGGATCTTCCCGCCAGGGGGCGCCTTACGCTTTCGGACCAGCTCCTCGCCACACCCACCCGAAGGGCGCCTACCTCCTAGGGAGGGATTTCCCCCGCGCCTCTTCCCCCCGCCCCCAAGCCCCAGGCGCAGACATTAGCAATCTATCTCGAGAGAGCGGTGCAGCGCGCGCGGGGCTCTCGGCGCTCTTCTCGGAGTTTATTCCCTGGGCCTCCCGCGGTAGGCGGGAGAAAGAGCAAGGCGCGCGAGAGCCGGAGGCTAGGAGGCACGCGGCGTGGGTGGGGACAAGCGGCGCCCCCCCTCTTCCCCACATACACACAGAGTGTGGGGTTCGGTGGCTCGCCGCTCTTCCACGCGTCCGGAGTGCAGAAAGAAGAAGGAGGTGGGAGGATGGCGGAGCCGGCGGACAAGCCCTATCGGGCCGAATACGCCAAGAGCGGGCGCGCCTCCTGCAAGAAATGCGGCGAGAGCATCGCCAAGGACTCACTCCGCTTGGCCATCATGGTGCAGGTAGGAGGACGGAGCCTGAGAGCCCCTTGATGGCCTCCCAGACGGGCCTGAGAGAATCGAGCCCGGGGATGGGCCCTCCCCTCCCCCGCTTCCTCCTCCTCCTTTCCCAAGAGGCTTCGAACCTGCGGCGAGGAGTGGGGGGAGGGTGCCCTTGGCTTTGCAACTCTTCCCCCCTGTTCTTTTCTCCCCACCCCCCGCCCCGGCTGCACCCCGGCTTTGTATGCATTTGCCTCGGTCGGGAACTGGACTGATTTTCCCCAACATATGGGAGACTCCCAAACTTATTACAACATTTTCAAAAACAATAACAGTAATCTGAGTCCAGCCCGTTAGTCTGAGTGCAAAGCCTCAGTCTGGAGCCCCTGGGAGCGTGTGCCACCCTGCGGGCACTGGCACCCATCCATGCCTGCTAATGGAGAGCCCGGGAAGGGCTTTGCCGACCCTGCCAGGAAAGGCCCGATGGGCGAAGCGAGCCCGGGTCCGTTAGGCGCCCTTTATGTTTGCTGGGCACGCCGCGTGGGCAGCGTGCGTGGGAGGCTGGAGACCAGCGGGAATCCACCTGCCGCCGCGGGCATTTGGTGGGGGGCTTCCCCCCTATTCTGGCCTCCCCTCCCCTGTCGAGCCTCCCATTTGGTCGCTTAATTTTCCCTCAGAGCTGGAGAAATGGGTCCAACTTTGAGCCCCATCCGTGGGATTCTGAAACCTTCACATTGGAAAGAGGGAGTTAAATTAAAAAAAAAAAAAAACTGACTAGCCTAATTTTTTGTTCTTTAAAATTATTCCCTGGAGAGCTCTCTGTTTCCACTGCCATACTCTTGGGCTTGGGATGGGGAACAGCTACCTACCCAAAAAAAGGGGGGATTTTTAAAAATAAAGAATCCGGTTAATAAGTGTGCATATCTTAATCGCCGAGAAAGTGTGGTGTTCGTGACATGTAAATATCCCCTGATAAACGACACAGCCCTGGGTGTCGGAGATGTACAATGGGCAAAGAATTCTGAAACTTTTACCAAGACACACCACAGCCCTGCCCGGTCCTGGAAGTAACGGGTGAAGGGATGAGACTCCCTGCAAGGAGTCTTGTTGGGCCATCCTTGTGATCTGTTCCTAAACAGGGAGGCTTCTGGGATTGCCAGGTGTTGTTATTTGAGACTGGCAACAGGACTTGCAGGCGCTTTTCTAGTGGAGGATGGAACGAAGAGGATTGAATGGGTACCAGAAGACCTTGATTGCACACCCAATTGTGTGTGACTCATCTGAAAAAGTAAAGGGTGTTTGTTAAATTTCATTTATAAGTTATTGATATTCTCCAGTCTTCCTGAGACTTGCCATCATCAATGTGCCTCTGTTTCTCCCATCTCCTAAATTCTCTTTATAGTTTAAATAGCATCCAATTTTTGTGACCAAATGCTCACTTGGATGTTGAAATGGATAATGTGCTACCTGGAGTCTGGAAGACTCATTGAGTTCAAGGCTCTTCCTAGCTATGTGACTCTGGGCAAGTCACTTAATCCTGTTTTTCTCATCTGTAAAATGAACTGGGGAGGGAAATGGCAAAACACTCTGAATCTTTGCCTAGAAAATCTCCAAATGGGGTCGTGAAGAGGAGAGCAGATCTCATTCTTCCCTTAGCTGTTTTCTTATTCACTTCACTTGGAGTCATCCTCTTAATACCAAACCTCATTCATTCACCCTAGAAATATTACATTATCACTTATAACCTAAAATACCAACCCTGTATGCTAATCAGTTCATGTGTCTTAGCTTTGTCTCTTAATTAGACTGTTAAGATTTGTGGAATCTTGTGCGGTATTATTGTAGGAAAAGTTAAGACTGCAGTCCAGAGACCAGGGTTAAAACCCATCTCTCTGGCCCAACACAAGCCACTTAACCTATAAAAATGAAAAGGCTGGACTCTGCGGTCCCTTCAGCCTTCTTCCTGAATCCTTAAAATCTTTGGCAAAACCTGGAGGGGACCTCAGAAGATATATTATTGCTAGATCCAGTTCTAGAGCTCACTTTTGTTCTCTGGAAAAGACAGACATTGAATTTAATAGATGATGTCTAAGAGTTTCTAGAGTGAAGGTTTTGTGATTCTAAGTAATCCCAGCACTAACCATCTTTAAAAAGGAAATGTGTCCAAGAAGAAAATCTTTTCCGAAGAGCATTGGACCAAAAAAAAAATCTTCAGATAATGAGAAAACTGCTGATTAATGGGATAATTTTTAAAATAAAGATGGGACAAACATAAGATCATAAATTTAGAGCTGATAGAGGTTATGGAATTCAGTGCTTTAATTTTATAAATGACAAAACTGGGATCCACAGAAGTGGTGGTTTGCTCAGGGTCACACAGCTAGAACTGTGCTCCAGTATGCTGTGAATGCTCCTTCAATTACAGGTTCCATCTGACGCACTGTTGGGACCACCTCAGAGTTCATCTTAGCCAACTCTCTTGTTTTACAGCTAAGGAAATGAAATAAAACTTTAAAATTCACATCGATTCTCAAGATCACATAGGTAGGAGATTGGCAGAGAAAGCAGGCATTCCTCTTACCCCAGATCCACTAAATCTTGTCTATTTCCCAGGGAAACGAGGCCAAGTGCCAAGATTTGTTTTATCTGTCCTTGAAATACAGCCTGGTGGTTTATCTAATGCTCTAAGACAGGATTTTTTCCCTGCTTCTACTGTAGTATCTTTTGTCATTTGATGTGGTGGTAGAGGTTTCTGTTAACAAGATTGGTAGCTATGTTTTTCAAGTTAAAGTTCCTTGGGAGTCTTCTCCAGCAAGCTTTTGCTTTTAAGGTCTTTTAAACATTTTTTTTTCCTTTTTATTATAAATTTAACAAGTATTAACATTTTTATATGCAAAGAATAGAAAAAGAGGATTATGCGGGGTATCTCAAAAGTTTTAGTTCAGCTTTAACTTTAAACTTAATAACTAAATAAAAATTAAAAATCCATAAGAAATCATGGGTCTGTTTTCGTTTTTTTCTTTTCTTTTTTTTTGCTGAGGCATTTGGGGTGAAGTGACTTGACTAGGAAGTGTTGAATTTTTGAGGTTGGAGTTGAACCCTGGTCCTCCTGACTTTAGGTTTGATGCCCCATCCACTGCGACACCTAGCTGCCCCTGGGTCTGTTTTCTATATAGCTTTAAATGTGTTTCTCTTTAACAAGGTAATATCGGCATTATGCTGAACTTTTCCTGCTTTTTTTTGTATTATTGATGTGTGTTTCTTTGAAGCTCTTTTTTTCCCCAACTAATCTTATTTAAATATGTCAAGTAAAGCAGATTGATACATTGGTGGAGTCTGTTAACTTCACTTCCCTCCTTCCCTCCTCTCCCCCCCCCCCATCCAGTTCTTCAATTCTTGTCCATCACTCTTTTGCCAAGATGTGGAAATCATGATTCATTTTCAATCTTCTGGAGTTGGGAATCAGCCCTTGAATTGATCATATTCCTATATTTTTCAGAGTTGTTTTTCTTTTAGATTGATGCATTTATTATATACCTTGTTTAGCTTACTTCATCCTGCATCAGTTCATACAAATCTTCCTAGATTTCCTTGAATCCATCCCCTTCATCATTTCTTACAGTGCAAAATATCTTTTTATTCATATACCTTAATTTTCCCCAATCGATGCATTCACTTTTGTAAGCAGTTCTTTGGTAGGCCAAAAAATACTGCAGTAAATATTAAGTGCATCTGGATCTTTTCTCCCATTTTGACCTCTTTGAGCCGAGTAAGTGGTATTCCTAGGTCAAAAGATATTTTATAATTTCATGACTTCAAATATAGTTAACAAATTTCAGATGATTGGACCAATTAGGCATTGATGTGCCTATCGTCCCAAAGCCCCTTAAACAATTGCCATTTTTTTCTTTTCTTTGATTTTTTTGGGGTTTTTTGACAATCTAAAGGACACTTTTTTAATTGTCATTTTGAAAGAAGTTTTTGTTGATGTCTTCTAATTCTTACCTTATCTTAGGTATCACTGGTATCTCTCTCCCTGCCCCCTCTCAGAAGGCATATAATTCCATTCCATATAATAAATAGTTTTTTTCTAAAGAGAGAAAAATCAACACAACTAAATCGAAAAAGTCTGGAAACTTGGGTGATATGTAACACCTATAGACCTCCCCACCTCCATGAAAGAATGAATGGATTAGAATGTCCTCTAATATCTCTTAATCATGCTTTCAATCTTTATATATTTTGCTATTTTCATCTGGATTTTTTGGCCGTGAAGAAATATAGCTGTTCTTAATATTTACTTTGTAATTGTATATTTGGTTTTTTGCATCAGTTCATATAGATTTTTCTGTGCTTCTCAACTAATCATACATATCACTTCTTACTGTACACGTTCATGTACCACAGTTGAGCCATTCTTCCAGTTCGTGGGCATTCGCTGTATTTTCAGTTCTTTGCTATCACAAAAAGTACTGCTGTAAATATTTTAGGATAAATATTTTGGTGATTTCCTTGGAACATAATCCCAGTAATGGAGTCTCTGGTGTGAGGGGTGCCAACATTTATTCTCTTGCATAATTCCAAATAGTTCTTCAAAAGATCTATACCATTTTCTGCTCCAGCAACAATGTATTAGTGTGCTTGTCTATCCACAACCTCACATTATTGACCATTGCCATTTTTTGTCATCTTTTCAAGTTTGCAGGGTGTGAGGTTGTTTTGCTTTGCAATTCTTAATATTAATGATTTAGAGCATTCTTTCATATGGTTGCAGTTTTGTTGTTTGTGTTTTGCAATTCTTTTGAGAAAGTTTGTTCATATCCTTTGACTACTTATCTATTGGAGAGTGACATTAGTCTTAAACATTTATTAATAATTTGTATATGGTGGATACCAAATTCTATTTAGAGAAATTTAATACAAAGATGTCTTCTTATTCAACCACTTTCCTTTTTAACCTCAATGCTTTAATGTTTGTGTAGAAGCTTTTCAGTTTCAAATAATGAAAGTTATTTTATGTTTTGTAAGGCACCTCATATTAAATGTGTGTGCAAGTGATTTCCCCCTAAGATTTAGGCTTGCCTGTGTGTGTGTGTGTGTGTGTGTGTGTGTGTGTGTGTGTGTGTGTGTGTGTGTGTGTGTGTGTTTTAATGACCAATTTGTCATCTTGGCTAAGTTTTTGGAATGATTTGCCTTTTACTGATATGGAAATTGAGGCAAATAGAATTAAGTGACCAGCCCCAGGTTTGAATGTCTTGAGTCTAGATTTGAATTTGGGAAGATTAGTCCTCCAGACTCCAAACCTGTATTTTATCCACTGTGACACCAAGCTGTCCTCTCCTTTTCCTCTCATATGAATTGGCCAATTTTCAGTGTGCAAAATTTAGAAAATTGTGGATGCCTAAGAAATACTGGCAAGAGAAATTCTAAAAATGGGTACCATGGATGTCTTTGAGTAAAGTATATTTAATTGGAACTTCTGTTCTAAGAAGGGAAGACACCTTCCTGAGGGGAATGTTTTTTATCTATGCTTTTGTGGAGATTTAATTTATTGGGGCTTTGTTATTAAGTTTATTGAGGCCTAAAGAAAAGGACTTTCACATTCAGATCTTGGCCTTCAGTGGCTTGTTTTACATTTGTATGAAGCATTGTTCCGAAACCCTGCTTCTGCCACCTGATACTGTGGTACAATTTACCTAGAGGCTGGAGGGCTAGGGATGGGCCTTATAAGGTTTCTTTTAACCTGTCTGGAATGGGAAAGGATAAAATGGTTCTTTTTATCATCTCCTTTGGATTTCATTCATTTATGTTTCCCCTTAAACTCTACGCTCAAGTCTGACTTTCCCTTGTTTTAAGTGAGGGCAGTTTTCATTTCATAAAGTGGAAGTTGCTACTACTAGTCTATACTCCATTTAGAAAACAAAAGCTAAGTAGTTCTGGATTCCCCTGATTACTGCCCTCTATTGAATCTTCCTATATTTGTGACCATGCAGGCTTTCCACTAAGTGAGCAGTTCCATTTAGCCCGTCAATAAATATTTAGTGAGCATCTGCTCTGGGACCAGCATTGTCGGCTACCCTTTTACATGAGTTAACTGAGGTACCCAGAGTTTAAATGGTTTGTGTGATGATGCATCAAGACCAAAATTGGAACCCACTATCCCCAAGTTTCCACTTGACTGCTTTGCTTTAGATTAGAATTCAGAATGGTATTTGGGGATCAAATAAGACATTTATGCTAGAAACTCATAGTGGGAACTTCTTTTAGCTCCTTTCTTTAAAATTAAAGGTGGGGGGGCAGGGTTGTATTTTTGTAGTAGAACAGAAAAATAAGCTCATGTTTGAGTTCTTATGCTCAGAGATTTCGATTGGAGATAGGAGAATGGCACTTTCTTCTCATAAAACCAGGTGTCAAATTTGAATGTAAAGCATGAATCCATTTTTAGAAATGTCACAGGATCTCAGTCTCTTCTTAAAATTAGGGGGTAAATTTGAATATGAAACTATACATCCAATTTTAGAAGTGTCACTATGGGGAAGGGGGCTTATGTGTGTGATTAAGACACATGAGAGAGAATGGGAAAGAACATGCGTGTGTGCACTAGAGCTACCCTGTATCGAAAGCAATATAAGAAATTTCTTTTCTCCTTCTCTTCTCCCCTATTACCATGTAAATAGCTCAACTTGAAATACTGAGATCTGAAAAATCACAAGATTATCTAGCCCTGGATTTAGATTTATAATCTCAAACACTAGTCCTCTTCTCCCTCATATAACCTTTAAGTCCCTTTCACCTCCAAATCTATGATTTCATCTACATTCCCATTTTAGAAATGAAGGAATTTAGGTTAGAAAGAATTGCACGGATTAGCTCTTTGTTATACATCTTCTTAGTGGCAGAACTAAGTCCAGATCCCAGATTTCAGGATAGGGCTTTGTGTCAGACTGATCCATTAGATTGTTTTGTGTATTTTTAAATATCACAGTCTCCTCCTTAAGGGGACTACTAGATGGTTCAGTGAATAGAGTACCAATCCTGGAGTCTGAAGAATCTGAGTTCAAATTCAGCCTGACACTTAACATTTATTAGCTGTGTGACCCTGGGCACTTTATATTTCAATTGCCTCCAAAAAAAATACTGTTAAAGTTTCCTGCTCAGTCTAATTCCTTCTACAAATACCAATGCTGCTTTGGTCATGTTTATACTCAGCATTAGCATTTTTGTGTTTTATAAACTGATGTTGGGGGCACATAATCTGATTATGAGAATGAAAGGAAAACTTCTAAAAGAAGGGGGAAGGAGGGAGAAGTCATAACCAACTCTATGAGGGGATTATTTATATTTAGAATTTGAACAATGATGATAAGCCAAGGCTAGCTTTTCATTCTGTTCTTAATTTTCAGATGCTTCGTGCTTACTCTTTTTGAATAATTCTCATTTTCTAGTATCTTTGTCTTTACTAAATACTGAGAAATTAACTTCATTGTTTCTGACTAACATGTTTTCCTGCCCTGCTAAATATGTTACTTCCTTATGAATTCCAAACTACCAAAAAAAAAAAAAAAAAAACCATTTGTAGACACCCCCACTTGCCTTCTCTTGAGGTAGACTCTCTGTTCCCTGACCTGAGCATGTTATCATTTCTAACCCCTGGGTGGACCAATTGTTTATACTTATTTCCTAGTCTCTTCAAATGAATTCTGTTACATATAATATGGCACACACTGGTTCAGCTCAGCATGATATAATGGAAAGTATGATAGTGTCAGGAAATCTGGGTTCATATCCTAGGTCTGCCAGTTTACTGCTTGAGTGCCCTTAGGTTCCTTATGTCTCAAATGAGAGTTGGACTGGTCAGTCTCTTCATTCCCTTCCAACCTGACATCTCTGATCTATATATCTCCATAAAATTTCATGGATCAAAACCCTAACCAGTCCCTAAAATGGTCACCTTTTCTTTTTTAGTACCAGCATGATAAAGGGATAATTTGTTCAGATTGAACAATGTAAGAGAAGTGTAGCCTCCAGATTAGCCCCAGAAGGTGAAATTCTTAGTAGGGAATTTTTCATTCACTTTACAACTTCCATGATGGAAAAGTAGAATATAAAATTAGTTGTTCCCATTTTAATGACACAACTACAGAATATTTAAAGCTCTCTATTCAGTGCAGAGCTGGGGTCCATAAACCTGCAAAGAGTCTGTAGATAGATTTCAGTATTAGTGAACTTGGGATGTGTATAGTCATTTCTCCTGTAACATGGTGAATGCGTTACTTAAAATTTCACAATAAAAGGAAATGAGATCAGGATACAGTAATCAAAAATGTCAGTGATACCTTTAAAAAAAAAAAAAGACAACTTAATAAAAATGGTACACCGTTTTATACATATTAAAGTAGTTAAGAAATAGATCAGTAGTGATGTCTCCAGCCTTGGGCCACAGCTGGGTCTATGCTCCTTTTTTCTGTGGGGCACAGAGAGGCAAAGTAAGGGATAATGAAACTCCCAGGAGGCTGAGCAGAACCTAAAGTTTGTGGAAGTAGACCTCAGAGGGGCTGTATCTGGTGAGATACTGTGAAGTGGTACCCTTGTCTGTGTTTTCACCCATGCAGTCTAAGGCAAGTACAGAATCTCTAATATACTCAAAATGTTCCTTAATATATCGTCTGGATATATTTGGAACAAACCCACACTTTACAAACAAGTATTATAGCAGAACTGACTGTATTTTACTTTACATATTTAAAAAACATCATAAAAAAGATCCATAGATTACACTATGTTGCTGAAGAGATCTGTGACCCCGAGAGGCTGATAACTCGATCTTAAGCAAGACCCACTGTGTTAACCACTTGTTCTGTGTCTTGTGATTCTGCTTTCTCCTCAGTCACCCATGTTTGACGGGAAGGTCCCAAACTGGCACCACTATGCTTGCTTCTGGAAACGGGGGCTTGTCATCTCTCAGGCTGAGCTTGAAGTGGATGGGTTCTTAGAGCTGCGTTGGGACGACCAGCAGAAAATCAAAAAGACCATTGAGGCCGGAGGACTGACAGGAGGTCTGTGGACATAGTAGTGCCGCCTACTGACATGCCCCCATTGTGGGCCTTAGGCTCCCTGTGTCCAGGGTAGATTGGAGTAGCTGGCACCAAGAACACACGGGAATCCAAAGCAGGGGCCGGGGGGTGGCACCTATAGGGGCACTGGCTGCAAAAGGAATTTGTATTCTACTCCTGGGATGCACCGGGGTACAGATAATTAAATGCACAAATACACCTGGGACCAGGGGGAAAGCGAGGGGGGATAGGGGGAGGGCGAAGGCCTGACCTATAGAAAACCCCAGAGGACCTGGGTTTGTGCTCATGTGGCAGCTGCTAGGTTAGTTTGGAGAAGGCAGGAATATGGGATGTCTTGGGGAAGCAGGGAGACCCAAAAAGGCCAGAAGGAAGAGCTTGTGTTGGGTCTGAAAAGCGGGAGAGAGTGACCAGAGATCTGGGGTCTTCCTTATGTCCTCCTTTGAGCCTTTTGGGGGGTGTTCATTTTCACACCCTTTTAGCTCTGGTTCTGCTCGCTTGACTCTGCATCAGCTCATTCCTGTCCTCCTGGGTTTCTCTGAGCCTCTAATCTCCTACAGCACACTGCTACATTCTGATGATAATAACTAATGTTTATGGCACTTGAAGTTGCAAAGCACTTTACAGATAGGATTTCCTTTCATCCTTTCAGCAGTCCTGGGAGGCAGGGCTGTGACTGTCCCCATTTTACAGGTAGGGGAGCAGAGGCATGGAGTGCTAGGGGCTAATAGTCTGGTCCCATGGCTTGTTCAGCCATTCCCAAATATTGAATGCCCTGCCCCAATGACTTGTTTTTTTCCTCCCTCCAGTTTCTGTCTTGATAAAATGAAAACAGCTGCCATAAATATCTTTATGTGTGTGCCCTTTTCTTCTTGGATCTCGGCCCAGTAGAGGTAGCGCTGAGTTAAAAGGAGGGCAGGGCCCAATGTTTGTATGGGGATGGACCTCTTAGAGCAGGGGTCCTCAAACTTTTTAAATAGGGGGCCAGTTCACTGTCCCTCAGACTGTTGGAGGGCTGGACTATAGTAAAAACAAAAACTTTGTTTTGTGGGCCTTTAAATAAAGAAACTTCATAGTCCTGGGTGAGGGGGATAAACGTCCTCAGTTGCCACATCTGGCCTGCAGGCCATAGTTTGAGACCCCCAGTCTTAGAGCATTTGTGTCCCTAGTCCTTTTTCTAGTGTTGCTTACTCATAACAGTAAACCTCTAAAGCAGGAGTGCAACTTGGATCTTTCTAAGTTAGAAGTCTACATTCTCGGCATCCAGAGAAGCCATGAAGTGGCTAAGACGGACACTGTTCTGTGTTTTTGTCTAGGCAAAAGCGGGGGTCAAGATGGAGGTGGCAAGGGAGAGAAAACCCTCATCAACTTTGCGGCCGAGTACGCGAAATCCAATAGGAGTGCTTGCAAGGGGTGTCAGCAGAAAATAGAAAAGGTAAGAGTGGTAGTGGTGCAGTGGACCATAGGAGACCTTCCCATGGGCAGTCATTGAGAGGGTCCAATGAGACAAGGTTTGTGGGAAGGACTTTGTAAAACAATCTGTCCTATAAATGTCACCTGTTATCCCCATTTTACAAATAAGGAAACAGGCTCAGAAAAACATGACAAGCTAGTGAGTATCAGAGGTGGGACTTTTAACTTGGATCCTAGTTCCAAGTTCAATGCCCTTTCCAATATCTGGGAATCCAGACCTTGCTAGTCTCCCTCTGTGGAGGGAGGGTGAAGTGCATTGTAAGTATAAGATGCTGTAGAATTATGAACTTCTAGGGGATTTCCTCTCTTCTCAGCAAAGACATTTCACATTCTAAAATACGTGATCAATAATAGAATCAGCTATTAAGCATTCTTGTTCCCGTTTCCAAGACTCCATATACTTGGCTACCAATCAATAAATGTCTCTCTACCAGAATGGGAAGAGGCTACATCAGTCACTCACAGAGAGCCTTTCGGGAAGAATTTTGATTTACAAGAATGCTAGTCTCTTTTATTCAGGCACAAGGAGATGGTTGGAACTCCTTATGATAGTTTCCCATTCCATTACAAAAATTCCTTCTACCCCATCCCATTTTTTAAAAAAAGAAAAACAGTGTAGTTGTGAGACTCAAATTGGAGAACAGCACTTGATCAGCTTGGAGATCTAGATAAATATTAACTATTAGCATTAAATCCAGAAGTTTCCTTGGTAAAACAGAGAGTTAACCTCCCTCTGGAAACACCTGGATCCAAGTGCTGCCTCTGAGAAATACTTATATGGTTTACATAATCTTGAGCAAACTTACTAAATCTTAAAATTATTTAAGCACTTTTTGCATGTAGATATTTCAGAGCAGGTGCCAATCTGCTTCACTGGAGGGAGTTTCCTCCCCAAAAGTTCCTTAACATAGCTAAAATCATGGAATCAGTCCAGAAGAATTATGGAAGTATCCCAGGGATACTGTCTTCACCCTGTGTCTGCACAAAGGTGTCATGATCATCTTTTTTACCCTGATTAATTTTTAATGAATCCATATAGCCAGAGGACTCTTGGGTAACCTTGGAACAGAAACCTCTAAGCAGTCACTATATGTGTGCTGTTTAGGTGACCCTAAGATGTTTTCTAGACTTAGACAAGTGAACCGAGTTTCCCTTGGTACCAATGCCAATATTGGGGGAATTTTTCGTTTATAAGTAAGTAATCCATTCAGGATAGAAGCTAGTATATAAATTCCATCATCTCTAACCATAAGTACTTCAAGACTGTTTATGTTATAATACATAATACTGTGAGGGTTATTCCTTGGTGAAGTAGAAAGATCACTGAATTTGGAGATAGATTTGACTGCTATTCCCTTGGCTATATGGCCTTGAGTAGCAAGTCCTCATTTTCTTAATCTGCTTTAGATCAGTATTCTTAAACTCAAATAGAAATAGATCCCTACCAGAACCATATTGACTTAAAAATCCACAAAGTAACATTTGTCATATGCTTATTTTTATTCTTCAAAATAGCATAATTAATATTTTATATGTGCTTTTTTCTTGCAAATAGAAAGCATGATGTACCAATGGCTAGGTATAAGATTTTCTGTAGGTCTTTGATTCTACAGTGTTACTAACAAATCACATCTTTAAAAGATGACAGATTTCTTCTAAGGCAAGGAGTCAAACAATTTTAAGTACACTGCTCAAGTTTTTCATTGTGTGTGCTATCTGTGAGTTTTTTACTTACTTAATGTAACAGCCTGCAAGCAAGTTTGATCTCTAGTTTAATGACTTTTCTAGGTTTGACCCTAAATTTTAGATCCATTTACGGTGAGAATCATTAGGGAAGGAATGAGATTCATTGAATTTTTAAGTTATTTTTCATTACTATCCTCAACAGTCTCAAGGATTAAACCTTCATTTGGGTCTCCTGTAAAATTGTTCTTTCAAGTTAACTGACTGACTATATACCTCTGTCTCCCATTTCTGGTCCTGTTCACAGGGTCAGGTACGGTTGTCCAAGAAAATGATTGACCCAGAAAAGCCACAGCTGGGGATGATTGACCGCTGGTACCATCCAGACTGCTTTGTCAAATGTCGGGATGAGCTCGGATTCCTGCCTCAGTACAGTGCTAGCCAGCTCAAGGGATTCAGCATCTTGCAGCCAGAGGACAAGGAAACTCTCAAGAAACAGCTCCCAGCAGTCAAGACTGAAGGGTAGGTGAAGAAAGGGCAGGCAGGGGAACAGCCCTGGGCCAGGGACTCTAGAAGGGGCCCTGAGTTTGGGGCTTGGCTTAAGCATCAAGAGCAGAGCCAGACCATGAAGTCGTGCATTGGAATGGAAAGGGTACTTCTGCTCCTACTTTGCCCATTGTGTATAATAGGTACCCTTTAATTGTACACAACCATCTGCTCAATAACAAATATCTATAATGAGTTGATTTCTATATGTTAGGCCTTCTTCTAGGCCTGAGGGAGACCCAAGAGACAGCAGAGGGTTAGTCATGTATGAGGAAAAACAAAAGAGCTAGTTTGGCTGGACCTCAGCAGGCTTAATGAAAGGAGCAATACATAATAAATCTGGAAAGGTAGGACAGGGCCAGATTATAAAGGACTTTAAATGCTAAGCAGATGAGTTCATGTTTGATCCCAAGAATAGTAGTAGCCACTGGGGTTTATTGAACATGACAGTGACATAATTAGGGTTCTACTTAAGAAACATTTGGGTAGCTTATGGTGAGGAAAGAGAGTCAAAGTAGGGAGACCAATAATAGTCCAAGCAACAAGTGGTGAACACATAAATTTGGGGTACTGATCACATAAGCAGGGAGAAGAGATGTTATAAGAGAGAAATGTCCAGACATGGACATAAGGTATGTTGGATGAGGGAGAGCGAGTACTTGAAGACCTTGAGATTGCTAACTTGAGTAAATGGTAGGATTATAGTATCTTTACAGAAATAAGGAGATTCAGAAGAAGGATAGGTTTTACAAAATACCAAGAACCAGGACTACAAAGGGTAAGCCAGCCATTTCTGTTACAGGTAGAGATAATCCAGTTCAGAATTGAGCTTTCAAGAAGCTTAATCCTGAATAGAAAAAACATAGATGCAAATAACTAAAACAAGAAAAGGTGGAATACACACTTACAGCTAGATTATTGGAAAGAAGTCTAAACTTGTTTAAGAGTGGCAATATTTTCCTTGCCAGGACAAAGAATATTTCTGGCTGTGCTGTAACATTGTGCCAGGACTATATTATTTTAATAGATTACTTTTGCCCATGTTTCTGCCTGCTAGATTGGGAGACCAAACCTGGGCTCTGGCCTCTGCTTCACCAATAACCAACCATCACTCTCCCTCCTCCTATTTGTATGAATGTCTTGAGAAAAGGGAGTTGCTGTCTACTACTAGGGGTGATGGATTTAAAGGACAAAATGGACTTTCCCATTGTATGCAGAGTATAGCCATAAGATGACACTTGTGACATAAAGTCAGGTACAGGGAACGGTATAAAGCATATGGATATCACCACTTCTTGCAAAGGAGTCCTGGTGTGTAGAAGTTTTGGATTGGTTTTTGGTTTGTTTGTTTGTTTTTTAACATGTTTGTAAAATGGTATAATACAGAATTATTATGCTTTTGGCCTGTGTGGCTCCTGTTACATTCAGAGATTGTGCTGCTGGTGTCACTTAGGAATTGGTGATGAAAGCCAGGTTGGCTTGATCCCATCCCTTGCTTTCCATCTGTGTTTTGCACACAGCATCAAATGTAGACCCAGAAAGCACCTTAGAGATCCTTTACTCCCATACTTCCCATTTTGTGGTGATGAACTTGAAGCTAAAAGAAGAGGAAAAATTGTCCTCAGTCACATAGTAAGTGACAGATGAACACTTAGAGCACTGCAGATGCTTTCAGCCCTGACTCTCTGGCCATATGGACAACACCATCTTTTGGGGTGAAGGGGCCCCTGACTCTGTGTCCTCCCTTTTCCCTCCATATGGGTTGGGGGCCAATTCTGGCCTCTTTGCCGATTTATCTTATCCAGGTTTATTCCCTCCTTCTCTCCCCTCAACCCTCAGCATGGTCACTTATGAGCAATGTTGTAATAATGACCAGACCAGCCTTTGATAAGCTGTGACTACTTGGCGCCCAGAACGTTTTCCTGGTCAGCAACTTTTTTTTTGCTTTGCCATGTATAACATCACTTATGTGCAGATATGAATTCCCATGTCTGGGTCTTTTGAGCTTTTTTTTTTTCTGTTGCTTTATGCAAATTCTGGCTTTCTTTGGACATTTAGGAATACTAAGAGAAAATACATCTATATTTTAATTTAGAAGTTGATTTTGGCAAGAAATGATGTATTAATAAACATAGTAAGCATTCATATAGGACTTTATTACATGTGATTTGAATCCTCATAGCAGCATTATAGAAAAGTGCTAAAAGTATTGGGGTTCCTCTTTTATGTAAGGATACTGAGAAGTTAAATGACCTGCCTGCACCTATTGTCAAGGTGAGATTTGAACTAACAACTGACCATCACCTCTCCCTCCCAGAAAAACCCAGAGATGTGCAGATATTAAGTGGAACAAGTTCTGGGTCCCTGCAGGCGTGTGAGTTAATGGTCTCTGATGATTTGGGGAAGGTCCTCATGTGCCTGTATCTCTTTCAGGAAGAGGAAAGGAGATGAAGTGGATGGAGATGATGTAGCCAAGAAAAAGGCTAAGAAGGAAAAAGACAAAGAAACGAAGCAGGAAAAGCTCTTCAAGGTTAGTGTGTTTTTATTTAATCCGTGTCTCCGTCCTTTCTTGTACTGAAAAAAGTGAGTAGCAGATTTCCATCTGGCCACATTCTTTTTAGGAAAGCCTTCCGAGGAGAAGGAAACTCCACGTTGTCTCGCCTAGACTTGCCACCCATGTGGGCCAGACACACTTGTACCATGGGCATGTGTCTAGTGGAACAAGGCTCAAAGAAGGGGTTTTTCTCAATGGCTTCTATGTCCTCTTAATTTCATGATTTAGCTTATGTCTACCCACCTGCCCACATGGGAAGTGAGCTTCTCCATGTTAAGGGCCTTCCCTAGCCCCAGGGAGACATTTGAGGAAGAAGAGAAATTGGGAGGAACAGAAGAAATGTAAGGATTGTAATTGACCAGAAACAACCAAGGTATGGTTTCATTTTTAATTCGCTGTCTGCTGCAGCGTGTTAAGAAAGTCACTTGAGACTTGGATGTAGCAGTACTCAGTCTGAATAGGTATTGCCTTGGCTGCTGGCCTTTTTGCAAGGCACTTTTCTGTGTGGACAATGAATGCTTATTTAGCCTTATGGTTTTGGTGTATAAGTCCTAAAAAGAAATAATGTTCTCTCTGACTTGACTTCAGTAGTTCCATAAAAATGAAAAACTTAGTGTACATATCTTCCAAAAAAAATTTTGGAAATTTTGTATAAATTGAAATCTTCAGGCTGCAATGCAGGCTGGCTTTTATGCCAAATGTTTGGTATTGGTTTGCATTTTCTTAACTTAATGATTTTTAGATTCTTCTGAATATAGCCAGAGAAACTGCTTGTTAATTATGCAGAAGGCCTTTCCTGTTCATCCAGATGCCAGTGTCTTCCCTCTATAAGACCACTTTTCATGGACTTGTCTACTTATTTATAAATTGTCTTCCCCATTAGAAGGTGAGCTCTTTGAGGGTAGGCACATAGTTAAATAGTTAATCAAAGTTATTGACTGGACTCACTATAGTAGATTCAGAGCAGTATGTCTCCCAGGGTATGAAATTAACTGAAATCTTCCAACATGACAGTAATCCTTTGACCAATGTGGGTATGTGGGTGGTTTTTATAACAGAATATTTTGTCAGATAAGAAGTTTCTGGTCAGTCTGTCAACCCAAGCCTAAGATTTGACATTTTAGAAGAACTAGATGTGTAAATAGCATATTAGAGAAACCCACACTTTTAGGAAGGTAGGGAAATGGTGTCATGCATAATAGTGTCAGACCTAGAGTTAGGAAGACCTGCATTTAAATCCAACCATAGATACTTAGATACTAATTATGTAAATCATTTAACCCTCTGTCTGCTTTGGTTTCTTCCATGTAAAATTGGAATAATGATAGCATCTACCCTTCTGGTTTGGTGGAAGATTAAATGAAATTGTATCTGCAAAGTACTTATCTCTGCATATAGCACACAATGCTTGTTTCCTTCCTTTCTTTATGTTCTTCAGTGCATCATAACTCAGAACTCCCATCCCCATGATTTTCAGGTTCCCAGGAATTAAAAAGTGGAAAAAGTTTATGGACTTTTATAGTAATAGGGTCAGTAGCTTTTTGCATAATGGTGGTTTCATCTAGGTACCACTAATTTATAGGAATCACAATTTTGTGGCTGTATTGAAGGGTTATTTACATTTTCTCATAGAAAATATTCAGAATTGGGGTGGTTAAGTAAGATCTGAGTAGAAACTAGTAAGGTAGACTAGCAATTAAGAAGGCTCCATGGACATAGGGGCATGCTTCTAGAAAGACTGAAGCTAGAACCCAAGGTGCTTGACTTCCACTTGCCTAATATTTCATTAGGCCAGATATTCAGATATTTCAGTATACCAGGGGTACTCTATCCCCATGAAATGGGTTGATTTGAGTCATGAAAGTATATGAAAGATGAACCAAAACTCTTCTCCATTGTCGTGATGGTACTTCTTAAAATTTTAGTGCAAACTAAAGTTACTTGTCCCTCTTATAAGACTAGCTTTCAAAACAAGTACTAATTTGTGAGTAGTTTCTCATCAGTAAAATAAAAATTACAGGTTTTAGGCCTTTCTCCCTCCCCTCATCACCACCTATTTAATAGTTGAAACCTTAGCAGGAACGTCATCCCAAGACTAGAATTTGGCTCAGTGATTTGCCTACTTTCTAAAAAGGAGATCATTGAACAGGATCTAGGACTGGGTTCTTCAGGGAGAGCAACAGTCAGGTATTCACAGCAAGTCTTTGAGCTGTCTTCTCTTCTATAGACACAGACAGAGCTCATCTGGAGCATCAAAGATGAACTGAAGAAAGTCTGCTCTACAAATGACCTAAAAGAGCTACTGATAGCCAACAAGCAAGAAGTGCCTTCAGGGGACTCAGCGGTGAGTAGGCAGAGGGTGGGGGTGGGGGGGTTTATATTATTTTAATTTTTGAGACCAGGTGTCTTTGTCTCACCCAAGTTCAGAGTGCAGCATTCTTCATCAGCCCAAGCCTTATACTGATTGCCATGGAAGCTTTAGTTACCCTGGTTTTCTTCCTTCCTTATACAGTATGGTGGGTGCCCCCTATCCTTCCTGAGAGCACAATTCTTTGTCAGCTCAGAACTCTCAAGCTCAAGTGATCTATCAGGTTCAGTAGCAGGTAGTACCATACCTCTCTGATCCCCTCAGAACTTATACTTTTATTCAATTAAGTCCAGGCACTCCACTAGTGATTGGAACATAAAGTGAAACTCCCTGCCTTTAAGGAACTTAAATTCTACCTTTATTGTTATCCATGTGTTAACATCTGGCTTTGAGTTGGATTATTTTTTTCATTTTATTGATTTCCCCCCTCCCACCCACCCCCCACCCCCAATGCATGGCAGCTGCACCAGTGATGTTAGACTGAAATAGAAAGGAATCCCCACTGCATATTGACATAGAAAACCATAAATTAACATTATCTTTGTTATATTGGATTTTTATTTTGTTGAATATTTCCTGATTATATTTTGTTCACGTTTGGGAGCACTGGGGAGTTTTGTTGACTATCCAGGTTTGACTCCCCTGATTTACATCATAGTATATCTTACGGTTCCCAAGTTGGCTTGGGAATGAAGCTGCTATTCTTGCTCAGGATGTCAGAGTATAGAAGGATCCTTTCCCTTATTGGAGGAACTACTTTGACCTTCAGAAATGTTAATGAGGGTTCTTCCTTCACTTGTGAAGAATTGCATGGATAACTTTGTTCTTCCCCAGAATAGAAATTACCGAGAATAAGGCAATGCCTGTGGCAGTTAATGATTTGAAACTTTGGCTAGATCCTTTAGTTTTCTGTCCTGCTAACAGGCTACTGTGTTACTTATCAAAGCAGCTTAAGGGACTGGACCTTAGTACCCTGAAATTTATAACAGAAGAGTCAGAAAACATTCTAGATGAATACATGAAAGTACGCCTATGTTCGTCTGATCCATATTACTCCAAGGACAGAACCCACACTTAGACTTCTGGGAGACCCTCCTTACCAGTCTCCCCACCTCCAGTGCCTCCCCTCTCCAGTCGTCTTTTGTACAACTTTCAGTGGGGTTTTCCCTGAAGTGCAGCTGACTTCCCTGCTCAGTAAATTCCAGGGACTCCATGTTGCCTCTAGATCTAATATAGACTGAACTGAGGCTCAGCCTTTCCAAATGTAGCCCCAAGGTACCGTTCCAACTTTACTTTATGTTACTCCCCTTCCTACACTGTGGTCCATGAAAACTCTCCCCCTTGCTGTGTATGCACAAAATGTTCCATCTCCTAGATCTGTGCCCTTTCCACTGACCCTCTCCTCGTGCTTGGAAGGCATTTCCATTCAGCTGTACCACTTAGGATCCCATGTTTACATTAAAACTCAATTTAAGTTTCACTTTTTACATGAAAACTTTCCTGGTTCCAGCTGTTAGTGCCCTTTTTTAAAAAGTGTCATTCCATTCATTTTGATCTGCCATCATCCTGTAAGCGCCTTGAAGGCAGGGACTTTGATTTTTGTCCTCTCTCTTTTAATACTTAGCAGGCTGCCTACAAGAGGCACTTAACAAGTGCTTATGATTGTCCAAGTTTTTCTACCTCATAGTAGACAGGTATGTTTTTCTGTCCTCTTGTCTCCCTCTATAGTTCTCTGATATAGTTGTCTTTGTTCCTTTTATTGCCAAAGATATTGGACAGAGTAGCCGATGGGATGGCTTTTGGTGCTCTTCTTCCCTGTGAGGAGTGCAAGGGGCAGTTTGTCTTCAAGAGCGATGCTTACTACTGCACCGGAGACATCACTGCCTGGACCAAGTGCGTGGCCAGGACACAGACGCCCAGCCGCAAGGAGTGGGTCATCCCCAAGGTATGTGGGCGAGCTCAGACTCTGAGGCCACTTCCCACCAGATCCAAAAGGCATGGTTTATCTTTAAAAAAATTTTTTTTGATAATCTTTTTTTAGCATCATTTTTATTTCCCAATATATCCCTTTCCCTACATTATCCAGAATAAAATCATAAAGAGGGAACAAAACAATTCAGCAAAACTAACAATACATCAACCACATCTGGCAGCATACAGATACCCCCAGGTCTTAGGATCATTTTCAACTTTAGTAGTTTACAGTCTCTTCAAAGGAAGGAGGAAATTGCCATTTTGTTTTCTTTTCAGGAGCCAAGCTTGAGCCACAGTTTTTTCAGTCTTTTACAGTTACAGAGCTATTTTTCCAAAGTGTTCCCAACTTTATGAATCTGAGGCCCATTTTTGTATATCCCTAAACTTCTCCTAGATTCTATATGAAACATTTGTATTTGCCTCCCAAACTTTCCTTTGAGGTTATTTGCTTTTTGTTGTCATGTTCTGACTCACATGACTCTCTAGACCAGTTAGCCATGGGGTTTTCTTTCTTTCTTTCTTTCTTTTTTTTTTTTTTTTTTTTTTTTTTTTGTCCCCCTCATATCTTTTATCTCCATTGAGGGGGGAACACCAAGAAAAACAAAACCCTACTAACAAACGTGCATAATCAACTAAAACAGATTGGATAGTGTTCATCATCAGTCCTCTATAGCGAAGAACGATTAATATTCAACTTGGTATTTATGGTTTTAAATTAATATCCAAACATTTCTGGCTTCCTCAATACTGCCTCAGCACAACTTACAGTAGCAGTATAAGTATCTTGAACCAGGAAAATATAAATGGCAAAAATGTAGTTTGGTTAGTTAACATTGTAGAATTGTTAAATTGACCTCCTAGACCACTCCCTGAGAAGAATTTTTGGAAGAGAGTAGAAAGACTTTTCTAATTTGGAGTTGCAAATCCTATTCCCTAGAACAGAAGACTTTTGATGGAGTCCTTTCTAAGTGGGGAGGGCAATAGTGTTCAGAGATTGGGTACCACCTTTAACCATTTCCCTGAGGAAAAAAAGATTTGCCCTTGACTGTCACCTTCCTTTCCCACAGCTTTTCCTTGGAGATTGAAAAGGGCTTTAGGAAAAAAAATATGTTATTTCTTAATACTTATGATTTTACTGAAAAGGAGCTTTTAAACATACATCTTTATCTGTAATCATGGTTGGTCATTATATAATCAGAGTTCTTGCTTGTAGTTAATAGTGATATTATTGTATAAATTGTTCTTCAGGTTTTGTTCACTACTCCGCGTAAGTTCATACAAGTCATTTCTTAAGGCACAATAGTATCCTATTATCTTCCCATACCATAATTTCTTCAGCTATTCCTCAGTTAATGGGCACTCCCTTTGTTTCTGTTGATTTCCTAACACAAAAAAAGAACTGTTATAAATATTTATGCATACATATATGGGTTTTTTTTTTTTTTCCTCTTTCTGCTATGCTCAATTTAGTGACTTTGGGGGGCAGGGTTCCAAATTGTTTTGCAGAATGACTGGACCAATTCACAGTTCTGCCAACACTGCATTAATGTGCCCATTTTCCTGCAATCCCTGCAACATTTGTCATGGAAACTAACAATTTGAAATATGGCAGTAACTTGGATAAAGATGTGGGATACTGTCACATTCAATTGATATACAGATGAAAGGAATAGATATGGCTTAGGTAGAGGACTCTTAATGTACCTTTACTGAATTAATGCCCAGGAAGATGAAATGAAAATTCAAAAAATAAACTATGAAACTTGGAGAACAATGCAAAGTCTTGCATTTGAGTTTAAAAATAACTAGAAGTGCAGGAATGGAGGGATGTTCTTTTAACAATTCATACCAAGAGGACCAAGATTAATGAGGTGAATAGACTCCATAGCTCCATATGAATCGATAGCCCCATGAATAGAAGCAAACTTAAATCTGCATTGAGAATAATAACTGACGAATGTGCTTTTAACATTTGTAAAATGCTTTACACAGTGATTTCATTTGATCTGCACAACACCTCTGTGAGAGGTATTACAAGCATTAAATCTCAATTTTAGTTAGTTTCAGTGATTTCCCTATGACTGCCTCTTTTGGCTTATAAATTATAAGATAATGGTCATTCTGTGTTGATAGAGAACTTCATCTCTGCAAATTCCCTATGTGGATCTGGAGCAGCAACAGAAAAATGGAGTTTCCAAAAGGAAGCCCAGTGTCCCATCAGTTTGAACATGGCCCAGGGCTCCCCTAACAGCATGGACCCCAGCAGATCTCACAGTTCGTAGCAGAGAAGCTGCCCCCCTATGTTGGCATTATGCCTCACCAGGAAGAGGATGAATGTTTGCCCCTAGTTTGCAAAGGCTAGCATTGAAGGACCTGCCTTGGTGGAAGGAATCATACAATGAATGTAATAAGTGCTTGGGCAGATGGGTAGCCCAGTGGATGTGTCCTGGGCTGGGGTCAGAAAGACCTGAGTTCAAAGCCAGCCTCCGATGCTAGCTTTGTGACTGGGCAAGTCATTTAATCCACTTGGTCTCAAGTAATCTGGAAAAGGAAATGGAAAACTCCAGATGGGGTCATGAAGAGTCGAGACTTGACTGAAACTACTGAGCAACAACAAAAAATGAAAGCTGAGCACACAGAGAGATCATAAGAGCCACTGTGTCCTCTGAGGTGGTCACACTACCTTGTATTGAGTTCTAGGCCCCAGGTTTTAAGACATCAGCTGAAGAAAAATCATGTGGATGATGATTTCCAGACGTGTTAAGTGACCAGAGCCAGGACCAGGTGGCAGCTGCCCAGAGTGCCAAAGGTTACCAGAAAGATTTGTATTCACTTGGTATGATGGTAAAACTGACTGGGGTTTTTCTAAGACTACAGTAATTTAATGACATAAGCTGCTCCATCATATTTGCTAGTCACCATTACCCTCTAAGACAAAAGCCTATATAGAAAAAATTTTCAGACATCATCCATAGCTAAATGTTTTCTCTGTATGCTTTGGTTTTCAGGATGGTATGGCTCCTGATCTCTTTAAATTTCTGTTCTTTAGGAGTTCCGGGAAGTCTCTTACCTCAAAAAATTTAAGTGTAAAAAGCAGGATCGAGTGTTCCCCCCAGAAACTAATGCTCCACCTTCAAAGCCTCTTCCCTCCTCGGTGGCAGCCCCTCCCACTGTAAACTCTTCAGCCCCACCAGGTAAGTGGCTAGGGAATCTAAGGGGGCCTCTTGGGACTCCTCTCTACAAGCAGACCAGCTTCGTTTGGCCACGTGCAAATTTCTCTTTTTTTGGGGGGTGGAGGGGAGTTCATTTGCAGCTGCTAAAGGGGGAGCTGTATATATAAGATTTATGTAAGGAGCCTCATCACTTTTGACTCAGTTAATGAGGAGCCTTGTTCTTTTGGGATCTCCATTATAGAGATCTTTCTGTTGTTTCTCTTGCTTCTCAGGATGCCACAAAAGGAACTCACTTTCCACCTCCCTTCAGGTCATTTTTTTCTCTCCCTACCCCCTTGCCAAGAGTTATCAAAAGATCACATGGAGCTTTATTGTCATTCAGATAAAAACTAGCTCAGTGAGCTGTAATTTTGATTTTTCTTTGTTATCTTAGCACACATGGGATGCTTAATAAATACCTGTTGATTAGTGGTTGTATCCTAGAGATTCCGAGGTGCCTCCTGAGGCCTTTGGAGTATGGAGGTTTGAGTCCAAAGTGTTCCCCTGACCTTTCCACACAGAGGGCACTGTGCTTGGCCTTTGACTTTTCTTAGACCCCAGAGATTCTTGTGGAAGAAGCAAAAGCTGTCCAGGCCAAATTTGGGTATTTATTGGTGTTGGTGAGAAACCCCAGAGAGTCTGGCAGGGACCCGTAGACAAGCCTAACTCTTTCCATCACCCCACCCCCAGGAGGTGGGGCCCAGTGGAACCACTTCCTAGATTAACAGCTGCTTTGCCTGTCAGTGAAGTCTGCCTTTGGTTGATTAGAGCTCAGTGCTGGTGGACCTTATCTACCTGTCTCCATAGTGAGGCAATATGTTTTTAAAGGAGTTTACAAGTGTTAGCTGATCTTACTATCATCTTCCTGAAATGAAAAATCATTAATGACTTTTCCCTGGAGACCAATGTTGCCAGTTCCGAAAGTACCTTAATATCCTTTGACCAGACACATCTTTCCCCTCACTCTCTGGCTGGACCTCTTCCCCTTCTGAGCACAGAGCCCTTTTTCCTCCCCCTCCCCCAAGGGCAGAACCTGGAAGCCCCTGTCTCCAAGGCCTCTGTGGCCCCTTTCCCAATTTCTGCTTGAACCACTTTCACAATTCTCAGGGCTGGTGATCCTTTAAAGAGTCAGTCTGTCTGCTTATGATGATTTAACTCTTTTTCACCGGAGAGCTTCCCTGGGCAGTGTAGCACTTTCATTTCCCAGACTCTTAACTCTGACAGAGGGCAGGTGTTGGTGGCCTGCACAAAACTGGGTTGGGTCCTAGAGCTCTGACTCCTCCAGGTTGGCAGAAGATTTCCCCCTTTTTTCCACACAATGTGATTTCTCTCCCATGTCCCCGATCAGTCATCTCTGTTTGACAATTGTGTTTCTTTCCATCATAGACAAGCCTTTGTCCAGCATGAAGATTCTGGCTCTGGGGAAGCTCTCCAAAAACAAGGATGAAATGAAAGCCACAATAGAAGAACTTGGGGGGAAGGTGACTGGGACAGCTAACAAAGCTTCCTTCTGCATTAGTACAAAAAGTGAGTTTGTCTTTGTGACCGTGCTTGTACTCCTGGAGCTCTTGTAAGGGGGAGCTTTTACCAAAGTTTTGTATGTGATTGAGCAGCATCTGAGCCACCCAGAGCTGGGATCTGCAGAAAAAGCACCTTGGTGCTGCATTGGGAGAGCTGAGAGTTTAATTAGACAAGTGAAACTAAGGCCCATGAAACAACTACAGAACAAATAGACCTGTCTCGCCTTGGTCCATCTTCAGTGCCTGGTAACCAAGCCACTGGGTTGTTGCTCAGCGAAATGGGGGTTTCATAGGCTTTCTTCCCCCTCCCCTCCTTGAAATGGTGCACTTAGTGTTTGACCTGAAGTGAGTGAGCCCAAGTGAATGAAATCCCACAGGTTAAGAGAGAAGCCACATACACATCCTTGTGGGTGCCATTGTTAGCAGCTGGCATGGCTGTGGAAGCCATGTGGGTGAACTAGCTGGTTCGTGGACTTAAATATATAATGTGTTTATTTTCCCCAGATGCAAATCATATGGGAAATTAGGTTGTATGTACTTTACCTACTGCCTGGCATCCAAGAAATTGTATTATATTAAGTTAGAATTGAAAATAACACAGGGTAACTTTTTCATGAGTGGGGTGGGGTGAGAATGGGAATGGTGTATATGCTTTAGGTATAATGCAAAAAGCACAGAATTTTAGTCTCTGCCAAGTTCCCAGTCACCTGTATTAATAGGAAAAGACAAGTGTGAGTATGGACACAGAAAATGGATAGGTGAAAAATTGCAAATCTACATATTCCCTCTTCCTGACTCACTCCTTCTGGAGGCTACTTTGCTTCCTTTGTTTAACAATGAAATGGGCAAGAAAGTGGGCCATTTATAGCTGATTCACTGTCATTTCCAGTATTCCAGGGACTTACTGCAAAAAGAGCTTCTTCATCTGCCCCAACTTTCACTTCCTGGGAACCTCTGTAGTTGGGGTCTCTTGGATAGTAAAGCCTCCGAGCCTGGTTTTGCGGATTTTTATTTGTTTTCTTAATAAATTTAAAGTTTTTAAAATAGTTTTTAAGTGCACAAAGTAATCCATAGGATTACAAAGGAAATTTACTACATTAAAATACAGTTATCAAAAATATTTTTTAAAAATAAGTTCATGGATCCTACTTTAATAGCACATTAAGTACATATTATAAATTCATAAACATAAACCTGGAATTGAACTCAGATGATGCCCTGTGAATCAAGTGATTCCTCTGAAGTCTTGGACAGGTTATCTTCTCCATTCTCCCCAATGCCTCACAGAGCATCTTGACTAGTTAGGTGCTCGTGTATTTGATGATACAAACTGAACTTATTAAATTGGGAAAATAATTAGGCCTTACTGTACTTATAGCAGTAGTATAGATGGAAGGAAAAGAAACCTGGGTGGGACAAAAGGATTGAGAATGTAAAGAAGATCCAAGACCCACCGCCTTTTTTAATGGAGCCTCAGGGTCATGCCAGGAGCAAAGGTAGCCCTCAGATTCCCACATCAGAGCCCTTTCTGTCATCTGATGCTGTGCTTTTTTTCCTTTTAATAATAATAATGATTTACCAAGTGCAGTTCTAGTTTTTTATCTCAATTAGCTTCTCATTTATTTGCGCAGAGGAGGTTGAGAAGATGAATAAGAAGATGGAAGAGGTCAAAGAAGCCAACGTGCGAGTAGTATCTGAGGATTTCCTCCAGGACATCGCTGCTTCTGGCAAGAGCCTCCAGGAGCTGCTCTCTCTGCACACCCTATCCTCCTGGGGTGCTGAAGTGAAGCCTGAACCCGTGGAGGTGAAGCCAGGAGGAAAGTCAGGAGGCACTTCTTCTAAGAAGAGTAAGAATCAAGTCAAGGAGGAGGAAGGTGAGTCCAGAGGAGCTAGCTTCCTAAGACACCGGGCTTAGTGTGGCTCTCCTTGTCTAGAGCATTGAATTACTGTTTTCTTAGATTTGGCCTAGTGTTACGCAGTGTCAAGATAGGTTATTAATCTGTTTTGTACAACTTCACATGTGTTAATGGGGGGGAGGGGGGGCTCAAAGTTTTAAAAATAAATGTAACTGGGGAAAAATGAAAAATTTTAAAAATGTTATTTATATGATGGTAGATTGGTACTAAATAATTTGGGAGTTGGAAGAATCCTCTATAGCCATATAGTTCAGTCCATACTAGAAAGGGTATTCCCATTAGAACATAGTTGTAATATTATGGTTGACTGTCCTCTTAAAGACCTCTAAGGAGTGAGAATTCGCCCCAATTGAGGTTGTTAATACTACTTTGGGATGGTTTTCACTATTCAAAAGTGGCATCGGATCTGACTTTGCTATATATCTTCTTTCCATTCCCTGATCTCCCTTTGAGACCAAACAGCAAGTCTGAAGCCTGCTGTCCTCTCCTCCAGCCTCCTTTTGTCCAGTGTCTTTTCCAGTCCTTACTACATGGTTCCAATGCCTTTTACAATCTTGATTACCCTTCTCTAGATGTTCTCCAGCTTATCTACATCTTTCTCTGGAATCATTTTCATGTTCATTAGACTGCAGCTTATTTTTAGTAAGTCGGGGAAGGATTCAGGAACTTTATTTTTCCAAAGCAGCCCCTCACTCAGTACCTTTTTGTATCTCCTTTGCAGGGACCAACAAATCAGAAAAGAAAATGAAATTAACACTAAAGGGTGGAGCGGCTGTAGATCCTGATTCTGGTGAGTGAAATTTAAGGGCAGAAGAGGAGTCTTAAAGGCTTTTGATGTCATGTTTGAGAAAGGAGAGATCTAAAGATTACCTAACGTCTAATATTGTTTTGTTTTCTTCTTCCCGCCCCTCAGTAAGCATGTAGGAAAGATAGCAAAGTGCAAGTTGGTAAAATTGAATTTAGAGAGCATCTTGTATAGTGGCTTACCTAGAATTTCTCCTCCTCCCCATCTTAAACAACATTTTTAATCCTTCATGGGAAAGGAAAAATTCACTGTAATGGAAAAGAGTTCTAGAGTCCAAAGGAACTGGATTCCAATCTACTTCTCCCATTTACCAATTCTTATGTTCATTGGGTCTCCATTTTGTTTCTTCTATAAATTTGCAGTTGGGAGGAGGGGTTGCACCAGATGACAGGTGGCTTCTGAGGTTTGGTCCAGCTTTATATCTGATTATTTTTTAAATGGTTTCAAGAACGAAGTATTTTGCCTCTTTGATCAGGTCTCGAGGACTCAGCTCATGTGCTTGAAAAAAATGGGAAAATCTTCAGTGCTACCCTTGGCCTTGTGGACATTGTGAAAGGTACCAATTCGTATTATAAGCTGCAGCTCCTGGAAGATGATCGAGAAATCAGGTGGGTTCTTGGGGCAGGGTTGGGTGCGGGTTATAACAGTTTAGGAGAGAGCCAGGTTCCATGAGTGCTTCACAGAAACAAATCTTAAGAGTGGAAGTTCCATAAGAGGCTTCCATGTGGACCAAGGGTCTTACAGAGTTCCCCAGGAAGTGGCCTCTGACCTCATCTTCCCTTAAAGACCTCCCTGAAAGAGTAGGAAGTTTTTCCTTCTATTAAGCCTTAACATCTCTTTTTCCTAGTTATGCCCAGGCAGATAGGATTCCTTTTCTATGTGACAAAGCTTCAGAAACTTGAGGACATCTGTTACTCCATTCCCAATTCCTCTCCCCAGCCTTTTTCTGGCTAAACATCTACACTTCTTGTAACTCATCCATCCTTTCCTCCTGTGGAGTTCTTGTTAATGAGTCTCCAAAGAGGACCTACCTGATATTTCTGGAGGCCTTTCTCCACATATTTTAGTATCAGTTACATAGGACTCTCCATTTACTCATCTTAACCAACGTTTCTATAATGTTTAAGACTTGCAAAGCTTCTGTTTTGTAAGTATTAACTTCATTTCATCTTCACAACCACTTGGAAAGGTAGGGGCCATTATCATCCCTGTTTTACAAATACAGGAACTGAGGCAGACTTGTTAAGTAACAAGTGACTTGCCCAAAGTCCCAGAGATAGTAAAAATCTGAGGCCAGATTTGAACTCTGGTCCTCCTGACTGGAGGCTCAATACTCCGCTGTGCACCTCTTAAAACATAAATGGCATTTCTTGGATGAAATCTTTGTGGGTTTTTTTCCTCCAGTCAGCATTGTTGGTAAGTATGCCACAACCTGTTATACCCACTTTGTTCTCCTGCAGATTATTCTTTCTTTTACCAACTCCAGAATGATGTTGATGTTAAAATGGTGGGCTCACCCCACTTGATTGGTTGCCCAGCTGGGGATTGAGTCCAGGTTTCAAATCCAATGTTCCATACCATCTCCACAAATGGTTTCAATAACCCTTCTTTAAAGGGTTAGGTTTGTTTTCTCCTCCAATTGTGAGTCATGGGGAAATTCCATGGACTAGAAAGAACAAGAGTTAAGTCCTAAGTACATCTCTTGGGGGCCAGGAGACAATGTAATGTACTAATGTAATTGGGTTTGATGTTTACTGCTTCCTCTATTTGGTTATTTGGGATGAGGGCATAAAGGATTTGGTGACAGGAAAAGAGTAAGAATGAATGTGTGTGTGGATTGTATAAGGGTGGTGTGGATGAAAGCTTTCCTAGGAGTCGAGTGACATTTTTTAAGAAGCACTTGGGCCAGTCTTGACACAAATGGAAATTTAACTCCCTTATATAGTCTGTACCCAGACAGTCCACACTAAACACAGCTTCCTGCTGACCTTGGATAAAGCATTTGAGGGAGAGTAGAAAACTTAGGAATTTTCCTAACCTTTTTAATTATCCTTGGGGTTTTTGTTGTTGCTGCTGTTGAATAGTTTCTTTGGAAAGTTTTTCCCCCTCAGTTGACCGTGCAACTAAAATTCAGACCTTTGACTCCATTTTCGTCTCCCTTCCTACATCTCCCCTGCCCCTTCCTCCAGGTACTGGATATTTAGATCCTGGGGCCGAGTGGGCACTGTAATTGGCAGCAATAAACTAGAACAGATGTCATCCAGGGAAGATGCCATTGATCATTTTTTGAAGTTATATGAGGAGAAAACAGGCAACTCTTGGCATTCCAGCAACTTCACTAAATATCCCAAGAAGTTCTACCCCCTGGAGATTGACTATGGGCAGGTAATCATCCAATATCCTTCCATCATAAGTAGTATGCCCTTCCTAGTGCTAATGAAGGAAGAGACATAGGAAAAGCTGGGACAAGAATGTAAGGCAGCCTGCTTCAGTAAAGCTTTGGAGAGATAGACATCCCTATTTTTATTTTAATGCTAGACATTGAGGTCCTTTTTCAAACTAACCTGCCAAGCATTCCAACTCTACTACAGAAAGCACAACTCTGTTGGGCTGCCCACATTGTTCATATGCCAAATATACATTAGACAAAAAAAATTATTTTATGAAGAGCTCACATGGCAAACATTCACAAAGTAATGAGAAAAAGTGATACAGAGACACTCTCAAGGTCTTTCTTAAGAACTTTAAAATTACACCTGGACTGCCCAGCATGGCGTGCTCTCATCAGAGAAGGTATTGTGCTCCATGAGCAAAGTAGAATTGAATTAGCTCATTTGTGTCCAACCTGTGGCAGAGCTTTCTGAACTAGTATTGGTCTGATGAGCCATAGTGGGACACACCCTAATTGGACTTTAACATAGTTTTGATCCTCTCTGAAAATGAAGGACAATAATCAATCTCTACTTCTCTATTTTTACTGGAGAGCTCTTGGCATTTCTTAAGGGTGTGGTTTGGTTTGGTTTAGTTTTCATTTATTTTGTTTGTCTTATTTTTAATCTTTAAAAACCAATTTCTATTTTCTGTGTGAGCTGGACAAAACCTTTAAGTACTTCCAGGCAGTGTTCTCTAAGACTTTTAAAGTAGTAGTGCAATTGGTCCTTACTGTGACACTGATTAGGGTTGATGGGGTCCTTAGACTAATAAAATTGAGGGGGCAGAGCAGGAAGAGGGCTGTTGAGAATTGCAGATCACTATCATGAAGACCCTCTTAGACCTTTCTCTCCTTATCCCTTAATCAGTTGCCCAAAACCAAAAACTCAGTTGCACTACAGTGCAAATGTTAGACTATGTTCTTCTCCAAAGGCAGCTATAGTGATCATTATAATGTAAATGTTAGAATGTACTGCTCTTGGAAACCAGGTTTATTTTTGCCAGCTGAACCCAGTATAGACAGATGTTGCTGGTTTGGAGTTCCTAAAACATTGCAGTTTCTTTCCTTCCCTGCTTTGAATGATTTTGTTTTCTGGTTTCTTCTTCCCTAGGACGAAGAAGCCGTGAAAAAGCTGACTGTCAGTGCTGGCACCAAGTCGAAACTCCCCAAACCAGTTCAGAACCTCATCAAGATGATCTTCGATGTGGAGAGCATGAAAAAGGCTATGGTGGAATTCGAGGTTGTTGCATATTTTTAACTTTGGCCTGCCCATTGTAGATGGTGTTGGATGGCATGAGGGGCTGCCCATGGGTAGTAGAATATAGGCCTTTATCTGAATTCAGGGTGTGCGTCTGGTTCTTATTGGTCACTCCCCTCTGAGTATATGAATGGGCAGTTTTAACCTATAAAGGAAAGTTGTGATAAAATGATTACTTCTGAACTGAAATCACAGGTCCAGGCTTGGGTCTTATATTAGTGATTGTAGATTATCTCTTCTTTGTAGGTAAAGAGCCTGAAGCAAAATGGAGCCTTCCTTACTTTGCCTTTCTTTAGGGACACTAAATCAATCCTTTGTTGTATAAGCCCACAGAGGGCAATTTTAATATGAAACTCTATTGATGTCCACTATTTTAAATTGCTATCAATCCCTTTCTTCCTTTTTTACCTCTCTCTCTGTCTTTCTCTCCCTACTTTTCATCCTTCTTGTCTTATCTCCCTTTTTTTTTTCCTTTTGTTTTCTTCTTTCAGAAATTTAAAAAAAAAATTTACTCTTTCTGTGGCCCCAGTTTATATGGGGAAAGTGCTTAATCTATTTGCTATTAAAATCACTACTCTAAATTGCATATTGGATCAGCCTTGGGAATAGCTAATCAAATATTTGTTCCTCTCTCCTCAAAAAAAAACAAAAAAACAAAACCGGTTTCGACCAAATAAATAGAAAAGGGTAACTTTAATTTCTTTAGTGATATGCCTTCTCAGCACACTGTAAACTGATTTGTGTATCATCTTACTTAGGCTGTTATTTACATGACGGAACTGAAAGTGTTACCTTTGTTAGAGGAATTGTTCTCTTCTTCCTGAATCCAAATCTTTCCCCTGAAGTAGAAAAAGGAAGGGATCTGCCCTTGCCTTAGAAACTGAACAACACCTCTCTTTTTCTCCTGAGGTTTTCCCAGGCAGTCTGGGCATCTCATTAGATGATTGACATTGCCATTGGCAAGTTCAGCCTGTTTGACTTCACCTTTAAGGGATATCACATGTGGGGGCAGCTAGGTGGCTCAGTGGATAGAGCACCAGCCCTGAAGTCAAGAGGACTTGAGTTCAGATGTGACCTCACACACTTAACCCTTCCTAGCTGTGTGACCTGGGCAAGTCACTTAACCCCAATTGCCTCAACTAAAAAAAAAAAAAAAAAAAGATTTATCACATGCACTGTAAGAATTTTGTTCATCTCTGGCCCTCAGTTTCCTCACCCAAAATTAGAATGTAAATAATATCTACATTGAAGGCCTTCTAAGGTCTCTTCAGACTTAATTCTGACTTTGTAGACATAGTCCCTGACTGTAAAATAGATTTGAAGCTGCACCATACAAAGCCAATTCACACAGCCTTGATCATAGTCTTAAGATTTCTCCTTTAGTGATTAAAAATGCATGTTAATCTGCCTTCTGGCAGAGAAACATGGACTCAAGTTATGGAATGAGACATTTTTAGACATGAATAGCATGGGGGTTTGTTTTTTTTTGACTATGCAAGAAAAAGCAAAAAAAAAAAAGTTTTTGTTTTTCCTCACTGGGGAGGAGATAGAGATAAGAATGAGGTGAAATAATTGCTTGTTAATTTTGGAGGGGGAACTAAATTTAAAAATAAAACTTCAATACCAGGTTTGTGTCAGAGGCATTGAAGAAAAGGCCACAATTTGGTTAATTCCAGGTTTATCATTTGATGAAAATGATTCTTCATCCTTTTCCAATAATAATAACTTCTTTGAGACAACCTGGAGGCTTTTAATTAGCCCCCATGGTAAATGAGGAACAGCACTATGTTTCTTTCTTTCTTTCTTTTTAAAAACAGAAATCCTTAGGATTAGTTCTTTAGGTTTGATGTATTGTGTTTGTGTCCATGTTTTTTTTTTTGTTTCTGGTGGTAGACATCCTGTCAAACATATGGGTCTTAGTATTTGTTTCTCTACTCCAACTGGAAGTTCAACTCAGGTATTTCACTTAAGAGTTATTGGTATCATCCCATATAGCATTTTAGGGAAACCAGCTTTTAATGGAATAAATTTCTCATCAGATTGATCTTCAGAAGATGCCATTGGGAAAACTGAGCAAGAGGCAGATCCAGAATGCATATTCAATTCTCAGTGAAGTACAGCAGGTAAGCATGAAAATTGCTATCATCATAAACCACCACACTCTCTTCCTCCTTTAATTCACCTTCACTTCTCCAGCACAGATTTTTTGTTAATCATTCAAGGCTTCTATTGCGCCAAGTCATGATAGAAGTCAGGCTTCAATTGGGGCAGGAAAGGAGTAATGAGAGCAAAAGCTTTTGAAAGAATCTTCCCCCCATTAATTTAAGAAAGTAGAAGTGCATTAAGCCCTAGTTAAATTGATAGCTTTATTTTTATCTGAAGAGGGTTTATGTTTGGATAAAATTTAAGAGAAAGGAAAGATAATTCTAAGAAATTTGCTAAAACTTATTTTTTAAGTTAAAAGCTTTCTGGAGATTTTTATTTTCCCAATCCATAAAAGTGTTGAATTTTTACATAGAGTGTCCTTTAAAAAAAAAAAAAAAAACCCTCTCATTTTAGTTATGACCTTAAAGTTAGCCAATTCCCACTCTTGGATTCCCTTCTCTCTTGTCCTACCACTCTTGATACCCTGCCCATCTTCATCCTTAGATCACTTATCTAATACTTTCTCTATTTCTATAGTATCAATAATCATTTATCAATTATAAAATTTATGTTCACTAATCTCAACTGGGCTCTCATGGTTACTCAGAAAAGCTTTTATTTTCTGTTGACTCTTATCATCATTCCAAATAGATCCAGAGCTTTTCTCCCCTCAGTCTACCCCACGCTCTCAGCTTATGATCTTATCTTCTACTTTTCTGAAAAAATGGCAGCTATGCATCATGTGTTGCTGTTATTCTGCATCTTACATTCCTCATATATTCAGCCAGTTTCTTCTCCTTCAAAGCAGTCTCTGGGTAAAACATGTCCCTTCCCAAGGCCAACTGATGACTTCATCTCTCAGCCTTATTTCTCTTATAGACTCTCCTGTTTCAGTTAAGGGCACAGTTACCTTATAGTTTGCAACTACAGTTATCCTTGACTCATCCCTTGCCCCTACCAGCATATTTACATTGTTCACATCTCACTCAGCATCCTAGCTCAGACCATCTTCATTCTGTAGTAAAAGCCAGTTTTCCTCTCTCCAGTCCATCCTTGATACAGCCTAGAGAATGTCCCTAAAGCACAGGTCTGACCAAGTCACTCCCCCTGCTTCAAAGGCATTGAGTTCCCCTTTGCAACTAAAAATAAAATAGAAACTCCTCATTTTGACATTTAAGACCCATCACATCTGACTCCCACCTGCCTTTCCAGGCTTAACTAAATATTACTCCTCCTTCATGCTCTCTGCATTCAGCCACACTGAACTACTTACTAGCTTCTTCATGAATGTGACATTCCCTCTCCACCTCTGCATTCACACAAGCTGTCTCCATTCTCTCCCACCCATTCCACTCCTTAATTTCTGGGAAAGAACAAATTCACTCTTTATCTTTCAGAATCTTTGCTTTCCTTCAAGGATCAATTTCAGATCACCCAAGTTGTTACTGCTCTCTCTCTCCTTCTCTAAGTTACCTTTGTGTTTAGATATCTGTGTACATCTTAGGTTCAGGAGAGTGCAATCTCCTTGAGGGCAGGGACTGAATCCCAACACCTAGCACAGTGCCTTGTACATGGTAAGTGCTTAGTAGGTGGCTGTTAAATTGAACTGAACTAAAGGTGAAAATTACAACTTGAAGTCAAATCACAAACTTTATAGAGAAAACTCCTCTTGGGCCTGCTGTGAAAAGACCATATAGAATAGTTAAGTGTGATGGGTAAAATACTTGTGCCAATCCCAGAAGCTCCAGTCCCAGGTAAGAGCAGGGAAATTTTAGGGAGAAGAGATTTCTGATAACTAAAGTTAGTGTTAGGAGTGAAGATAGGGCTACTATTAAGGATGGTGCTATCTTCTCGCTGTGTGTCAGAGGAATGATTTGGGAAGGGAAAAGAGTAGGGAAGAATGGGTCTGGAACTCTCTGCCTTTCCCAGAATCACTGCCCATCACCTTGCAGGTTCACTGGATCTTTGCATTCCTTTGGCTACCAGGGGGTCTCTCTACCAGTTGTCAACCTAGTGACTTGGTTTTTATTCATTTAGCAAGGCTTATTAAACAACTTTGTACACATTCCACCAAACAGATCCATCAAAGGAGGGCTGGGTTGCAAGTACAATGCAAGCAAAATAACTTGCTACATAGATAACTAATCCCCTGACTTAGAAGATAGGCAAGAAAAAATAGAAGTCATTTAAAATGTACTTTCTGGACATGTGAGCAGTGGATTTGGCTGGTGATTCCCCCTCCCCTTCCCCCCCAGAAATAACTTTTACAAAAAAACTTTTCTAGACCCAAATGCCCTAAGTAACACAGTATATAGAAGAGTAGTTTCTACATGGGATTACTTCCCATAATCATCATACCCTCCACGTAGACCTCTCTGGGCTGACATCTTTGTGTGAGGTATTCTGTCAATCAGGGAGGTAGAGAAAAGGAGGGATGAGGTAAGGTGTTGCTTAATAATCCTCTCCCTTCCCCTTACTTTCCTTTCTGCTATCTTCTGCAGGTGGTGTCCCAGGGTGGCAGCGACTCTCAGATTCTGGACCTTTCTAATCGCTTCTATACCCTGATCCCCCACGACTTTGGAATGAAAAAGCCTCCACTTTTGAACAACATTGATTGTGTGCAGGTAAGAGAGAGAATTCCTGAGCCAACAGACTGGAGAAGACCATCTTGTCACCCTCCCCCCTACTCCCCACACCTGTCACCTCTTAAGTATTATTGCAGATATAGTTTAGCACTTAGTTAAATGCTTTCTGATATAAGATGTAGATGGAGGTATTCATTGGCACCTCAGATTCCACCTACTGATAAAGAATTGGATGAAGGCAGAATTAAGCTTGTCTCTTGCCTTCTGAGGCTGATCTTCTGGACAACAGTATCTTACGATACATAGCATATAAATGAATCAAACCCTCTGCAAACCAGAAATCAAAAATAGGGGTAAAGATATTTTTTCTTTCTCCATCTCCCTAGTTCAATAATAATATGGAAAGCATATCTTCCAAGTAGAAAAGCAGCCAATCAATCAGCATTTATTAAGCATCTACTATGTGCCAGTCTCTGAGCTAAATCTTAGATGCCTACTGTGTGCTAGGATTTTCAAGAAAAAGAGCTTATTACAATAACCTGATTGTTCTGCTGCCTCAACTCTTTCCTCTTCAATCCATTCACCACTAAGATGCCAAAGTGCTCTATTAATGCATAGATCTGACCCGCACTAAATAAACTGCAGTGGCTCCCTGTTAGCTAAAGCAAGCCCTGTTTGGCATTTCAAGGTCTTCATAACCTGGCTTCTTCCTACCTTTCCATGATGTTAACCTTTATTCCCTCAATACACTACAATCTGGCTCTGCTGGCCTGCTTAACATTCTCAAATGCACAGAAGCCTCCTGTTTCTCCGTGCTCTGCTTTTGTATTTGGTTGTGCCTTCAGAAATGCTCATCTTCTTCACCTCTGCTTCTTAGCTCTTTCCCTCCTCTCTCTCCTTCTCCCCTTCCCCCCTCTCCTCCCCCCCCCCCCCCCCACTTTTTAAAAATTCTTATTCTTCCTCATTCTCTTACTCTAGACATCAACTCAAGACATGTTGCATTTTCCCTTGGGGAGTTGTAACCTACTGTTTTCTATGCAAAACAAAGTCAGTCTCTAAGTTGGACTTCACACTTATTCAGATTTGGATGGAAATTCAGCATTTAACTTATTTTTGATTCTCCAGGCCAAAGTAGAGATGCTGGACAATCTACTGGACATTGAAGTGGCTTATAGTCTGCTCCGTGGTGGATCTGAAGATGGCAGCAAGGATCCCATTGATGTCAATTATGAGAAGCTTAAAACTGATATTAAGGTAACAGTTCTCCCTTTTGGAGGGGGCACTAATTCTTCTGATTCTGTACCTCCTAGCTGCCCTTATATAATCTTGATGTGTGCACATACATGCATATACAGACAAAAAATCTCAATCCCAGACCCAGGCCCAAGTGAGCTGAATTTTGGGAAGATTTCCTGGTCTGCCTGTCTCACTAAAACTATTGCAAATATCTATTTTTCTTAAGTCTTAAAGCCTAGCCCACTAACCACACTAGGAAAATTAATTTATCTCCAGTTTTACAAATGAGAGGTAAACTAGGTGGCTGAGTTCTAGAATGAACATTTGATAATATCATAACTTACTCTCTTCTAGCAGTTGAAAAAAAAATTATTTTTCTTTACAAACAGTTCCCAAGCCATGGGCTTAACCTTTAGAGTAACTTGGAGTCAGGTTCATGAATAGATTTTATGAGATTTGTGAATTGGGGGGAAGAGGAGAGATTATAATCTGTATTTTCATCAGCTTCTGTTATTTTATTTAATAAAAACATTATTTTGAAAAAGGGTCCATAAGCATCACCAGATTATTAAGGGGACAATGCTCCCCCAAATTCCCTGATTTAGAAGGATCTTGAAGGTGCTAAATATTTCAAGAAAATACCTAGCTTTATTTGGTCCAGAGTAGCAATCATATGACTTGACTTTTTTTGGAGAGGTTTTCCCCTTCTTTTAACAATTGGGTCTCCCTGTCTTACCCATGCTGGAACTGCAATAGATACTTAGGATCCCAAAAGTACTACTGATTAGGAGCTTGAACTGCTTCCATTTCTCATCTGGGTTGTCTCCTGTTGGTGCTGAATTTATTGTGGAAACATGATTGGCTTAACTCCATTGCAACTCAGATCTCTATCAACTTACCATACCTGGCTATAGATTAACTTTTACTAAGTATCTAGTTTTAATTTTAAAATCTTGGAAAAATGTCGTCCTTGGAAATGTAGCAACTCTTCATCAGAGTCACATCGCCTCAGATAGCAGCTGCAGCAAATCTGCCAGTTGATAAGATTCTTTCTTTGGAAAATAAAATGACAACTATAGACAATATTAAAAGTGACTTGTGATTCAGTCCTACGTGGGCCAGCAGCAAAGTCGGGAAGAACATTGGCTCTGAAGTCAGGACTTGAATTCCAGTCCCACATCTCATATTTGTTAACCTTTGGGCATTGAGAAAGTCAGTAAAGCTCCTTAAGCATCAATATCTTTTTCTGGATAGATTCCTTCCTTCCCTTCATTCTGAGTCTCTTCCAGGTGGTTGACCAGAATTCAGAAGAAGCCGACATCATCAGGCAGTATGTTAAGAACACACATGCTACTACTCATAATGCCTACGACTTGGAAATTATTGATGTAAGAAAGTATCTTGCTTCCTTCTCCCTTTGCCCAGCTCCTAGGTGGGACAGAACAGTATATTATACTCAAAAGCATTTTTAGGAAATGGCCCATATTTCAGTAGAACAGAAACTGGCCTCATTTTAAAGCACTCTTTTTGTTTTCCTTCTCAAATTAAAATTTGGGGTACCTGATTACAAACCAAGAAAATTAATCAAAAAGTTAAACAATGTTTCTTTTTTTAAAAAGCTAATTTTTATTTTTATTTTCTATCCTTGGTTACCCGCTCTAGATAAGGAGATGAGTATGGAGAATTATATTTGGATGTAAAATGTATTTCAAAAAGAGTTTACTTTAGTGGATAATGTCACAGGTAAACATCCAGCCTTGACAATTCAAGGGAATACATAATAAGATTAACAGGTCTCTGGGAAAAAAGCAAAGTTTGGAAAGTAACAATACAAATAGTAAAATACTGTGAACTTTGAACTTGAGACCTATTTTTAGGAACACTTATTTAAACCATTAAGAATCCTCTTGCTTTTTAAAAAAGACTTCCAAAGGTGCAAATACTGCAACTTCATGCCCTGCAAAGAGAAAAACTTATCTTAGTGGCTTTCCAAAATTTGTGTTTTGTTTTGGATTTAAGAGAAGGGAAAGCAAAGAGAAATCTCTTTGCTTTGAAGTAGCCTGGCCCTCTAAAAGTGTGGTGCATTCTTTGGGCAGTTGAGTGACCAGCCAGGATTTCGTCCTTTTGTCTCTTGCTCAATAATGCTTTTAGATCTTCAAGATTGAGCGTGAAGGTGAAAGCCAACGTTACAAGCCCTTTAAGCAGCTTCATAACCGGCGGCTGCTGTGGCACGGGTCCAGGGCCACCAACTTTGCTGGGATCCTCTCTCAGGGTCTTCGGATCGCCCCCCCTGAAGCCCCTGTGGTATGTAGCTGATCCGGGGGAGGGGAGGTGGTTACGCAACTGCTTTTTTGTCCATAGGGGCCTTCAAGTGAAGAGCCCAAATGTTGCTCTACTTCTAGTGATAGAGGGACCTTGTTGGCTCAGAGTGGGACAGATAAATATGGAGGTGGTGGCATTTATCTTAGTCTCTGTTTGAACACTTCTGTGACAGCGTGTCATTTCATTTTTAACAAGACAAGTATTTTTCCTATTTTTATTAATCAAAATCTGTCTTTCACTGTTCACTGAGTCCTGATAATTGGAATAATACAAAATAAATCTGACCCCCTTTCTATGTGACAGTCCTTTAAATTTAGGTAAGTGCTTTTGTGGTTGGCAAGTATGTCCTCCTCATTTTATTGGGAAACTCACATGTGGTCAGCAGCTACTTTCAGAGTTGGGAGGGTAGAGGCCATCTCCTCTCCCCCTCTCTCCTTGTACAGATGAAGAAACTGACCCAACAAGTTTAAATGCCTTGGCCAAAGTGGGGGCACAGGAGAACCAGGAATTGAAAAGGGCCTCTCCTTCAAGTCTTGGACTCCTTTCTTCCTTCTTGTTTGTTAATACCACACCCAGCTGTCTTTTCACTGTCTAGATCAGTGGTTATCAAACTTTTTGGGGGGTGGGGAGATTTCAGGATGACTTTATACTTTTAAAATAATTTTTTAAATGAGGGCTAGTTACAGTACTTAACTATAAATGCAATTAAGTTGATAAGTATTATTAAAATCGTTTCTGCCTCCCAGACCATTTTGAGAATCACTGGCCTGATGCAGACTCATGACTTTTCCCCTTCTAGTATCTCTATTTATACCTTCTCCCAGAGCTAAACATTCATAATTTCCCTTATCTTTTTTTCATGGCTTCCTGACATTGTACCAACCTGATTGCGCTGTGGATGTACCCATTGAGACTTTGACCTCAGACCAAGAATTTGTGATCCCACCACCCCTCATTCAGTGCAGTAGGGAATGGTTAATGACACTTGTGCATCATTATAGGATCAGCTGCACAAATTTAAACTATACCCAGCAGCTTTAAATTAAAATCACTGTATTACTGGCCTGGAATCAGTTCTCCACTGAAAAGTTTTCTGCTTATTTGTGATTTTTTTTTCTTTCATTTATGTTTCCTTTGGTACCTTGTTATATACATAGTAATCTCTTATATCTGTGTTGTTTCCAACCCTGTAGACTGGTTATATGTTTGGTAAAGGAATCTACTTTGCTGATATGGTTTCCAAGAGTGCCAATTACTGCCACACATCTCAGGGAGACCCAATAGGATTAATCCTCCTAGGGGAAGTTGCCCTTGGAAACATGTAAGTCACTTTGGTCTGGGGCCATTGAGATGGTGGGCTTAGAGTTAGAGGAAAAACCCTTTTAAAACTGCCCTTCTAGGTAAAGACTATAGACTTTCCCTTCGTTTGTTCTAAGCTGGAATCTAGCAAGTAGATCCAAGATTGCTTAAGCTCTTGCTATAAGCACACGAACCAAAGGCAGTCCCTGCCCCCCAGGAGTTTACATTCTGATGGTAAGGGAAGGAGAGCTGGAAGTTAAGGATGAGGGCTCTGATAGAGGTGCTAGAAATCTTTGGGAGACTTGCTTCTGAGGGCTTGGGCCTAGCACAGGGCTTTCATACATAACCAGCACTTGCTGAATTAACAATAGACAGTGTTTGCCAAGTTGTGCGGCTGCATTCTTTGATCCTTCCTTTAAGTCGAGAGATCCCAAAAAGAGTCTTAAGGTAGCTCTAAGCTCTTTAGTGGCCAAATGCCCCAGAGACTGAAAAAATGCCCTGTTCTATGTGTTCTCTTGAACAGGTACGAGCTGAAGCACGCCTCCCACATCAGCAAATTACCAAAGGGCAAGCACAGCGTCAAAGGTAACAAGGTCCACCCATGATGGGCTTCTCTAACTTCTTATTATGTTTGGGACTGGTAGTCAGTGACCAGGAGCCTTAGAGTACATGATTTTCTCACAATGGGAGGCGTAGATCTAAAAATGAAGGGGACTATTTAGGAATTCAAGAAAAAGTAGGCCAACCTAGAATGTTGGAGAGCTAAAATAAGATATAAAAGTTAATGACTTTGTATTTGGCTGCATTTACTTCATTTCCAACTTAAAGAAAAGGGGAAACAATCTAAAGTAGAACTTACATGAGAAAATAATACTTCTTGGGATACAAATAGACCTTAACCTCTAAATAATTACAATAATAATAATTTACACTTAGGAAAGGTTTCCTCTATCTTATAATTATTTTTGAGAAAAACAGACATTTTCTTCCTGGGGCCTACATATTCATACCACAGTTTAAACTACTGTTTCTCTTTTTCCAGGTCTGGGCAAAACTGCACCTGATCCAACAGCCAGTGTCACACTTGATGGTGTGGAGATTCCTTTGGGAACTGGGATTCCTTCTGGTGTTAGTGACACCTGTTTATTATATAATGAGTATCCTTTCTTGGCCATTGGATTCAACCCCACCTTTTCAGAGTGGATGGGACTTGTCTTTGTCTTCCAAATGTATATGATATGATTTTCTGTCACTTTAGGAACTATTCCAGTATTTTAGTAGTTCAAGCGTCTATAATGTAAGTAAATGAGAAATCAGAGTTGACTTAAGGATCTTTAGGGGGGACAAAGATAAGTATTATGTTCCCATTTTTAAAAAATTTACATTTATATTGCTATCTTTTATTTTTTCATCACCTCCATTTTCAGATAGAATAGTTTATCTCACCCCCACCCCATATACACATTAAATGATTTGCCCACAGTCGCACAATATCTGAGGCTGAACTCACTCAGGCCCTCCTTACTCTAATTTTGGTGTTTTGTCCACTGTACCATTTAATTACTTGTGTGTCTTCAGCCCTTAGCCCAATTATGTATAAGCCATCCATCCTTTGTAACAACATTTTAAAAAGGAAAAAGAGAACCATATGGCAAAACCAACAGATCTTGAAGAAAATGTGTGCCGTTCCACACCTGTGGTCTTCCCCTTCTGAAGAGAAGGTGGAGAGTGAGAGAGGCATCTTCTCATCTCCTGCTTATTGTAATCTCCCAGTGTTCAGTGAGAGGGGTGGGGAGAAACAGTACTCTTCCCTCTTCATGTAGAGGTGGGTTTTCCTGATTTGGTTAAATTTTATTCCAAATGGATTATTCAGATACAAGTCTTCCCGTCACATTCAATCTTAATTGTAAATTGAAAGATTGGTAGGTATGAGCTTTCATTCCTTCTTTTTTTTTTCTTTCTTTAATTATTTGCTGAAGCAGTTGGGGTTAGTAACTTGCCCAAGGTCACACAGCTAGGAAGTGTTAAGTGTTTGAGACCATATTTGAACTTAAGTCCTCCTGACTCCAGGGTCCGTATTCTATCTGCTGTATCATCTGGCTGCCTCTTCTTTTTTTCCTCCCAACTATCTCAATGGGTTTCGTATAAAATACACAAGAAGACACATTGGATGCCACTCAAATATGCATTGGGATAAGTAGTTAAGAGTTTTGCTTTCAGGTTCATATTGCACCAAACAACTAGAGGACAACGTATTGAAAGAAAGAAAAAGATTTAAAGTGTTTAGAAGTAATTGGGTTAAAGGCTGGTGATATACAAGCAATAATAAGTGATGCAGTAGTTAAGGTACCCAAATTGGAGTGAGGAAGACCTGGGTGAGTCCAACTTCAGACACTGACTGACTGTAGGCAAATCACTTAATGTCTGTTTGCCTCAATTTTCTCAACTTAAAAACAGGAACAGCTCTCAGGTTGGTGTGAGGATCCAGTATAATATTTATAAAATGTTTAGCATAGTTATTATCATCAAAAGTGAAAAGAAGAAACAACTCATATCACATTCAAATGAAAAGACAACATAAGGTTCAGCTGCAAGTCAAATGAATGGTCCTTAGGGAACAATGGTAAAGCAGCTTAATGCATCTTCTTTAATGCTACTTCTGTTGTAAACCATATAAATTAATGGTGTTGGGGCAATTGATGCTACCAACAACTTGCGTAGCAAGAATTTTCTCTCTAGGTCTTCAGTTGCTATGGTGGCTAAGGAAGCAGTGGCCAGGACACTCCAAAGCCAGTGGTCTGAAGTTCCCAGGGCTGTTGGGTTCAGGCTGTCCCCATTAGGATTAGAATTGTGTTAGTGCTCAAGGTGGTTAGGAGCCGACTTGGCCTATTATATATACTGCCTCCTTTGGGGTTTTAACTGTTTCTGGTCACCTGGTTTGCCTCCCTCATGAGTAGCAGCTGAAATGATGGGCCCCATCTCTGAATTGTGTCTCCATGTATTAGGCTCAAAGCAGGGGTGCTGGGGGGCGGGGCGGGAAGGGGAAGGGGGAGATAAGCGGTACAGCTGATAGTGCAGCTCTCCTGGCACTCATGGGGTTTCCTACTTTCTGAAGCCATTCTTGGTTCATCTTGGCTTAGGAAAGCTCAGCAGCTCTGCAAAGCACATGTGCACTGTTCAGGGGGTAGTAAACAAGGTAATGACGGGATCGTGGGCATTCAGCCATTGAAAGCCAGCCTTCATCTCCTTAACTCTCTCTCCAGATACATTGTCTATGACATTGCTCAGGTAAATCTGAAGTATCTACTGAAATTGAAGTTCAACTTTAAAACCTCCCTGTGGTGAGCAGGTAGCACTGGCCTAGTGCTCAGAGGCGACCGAGCCCTTCTAGTTCTATTATAGCATGGAGCTGCCTGGTAGGCTTAGATATCCACAAACCTTTCAGAAATTTCAAGAGAGCCGAATGGCAGACAATTATTAACTTTACTAAATCTTCTCTATAAAAATTTTATATAAACAAATGGCCGGCTGTATGTTGAAAAAATTTTCTCCCAAGCCTAAGTCTCTGGGGATTTGATTCCGTAGCCACCCAAGTTCCATGCACCCCTGGGGCATAGCAGATCTCTTATAACTGACAAGTGAGGAAAAGTTGGAAGAAAAATGGTTTTACACAAAAGCATGAGGGGAGGGATTTGTAGAGAGGGAAATTACAATGTGATGTTTACATATTAGACTTCAAAGGAAAATAAAGTGCTTCCAACTCTTTCTAAATGTTCTTCAGTTTTGATTTTGGAAAAAAAGTGTTAAACACATTTATTTTAAGGTAAAAATAAAAGCTAATTTCATACTAATTAGTTTTTCTTTTTTTTCTTTTGAATTCTTTAACCTGTTCCCTTTTGATCTATATTTTTTACAACTTTATTTTATGAGAACAGTATAAGTAGCTTCATTTACTTAGAGGTGAGGGTCTTCTAAATTACAAATCTTTCAGTATTTAGTTCAGGGACTATTTCCTTTTGTGATAGTTTAAAGGACTTGGAAGGCTAGTGGTCACTGCATTAAAATGGAAATGCCTTATGTTGTATGTGTTTATTCAGTGCTAGATCTGGACATCTGTTTTGTTTTTGATAATAAAGCATATCTACCTATTGGAGGAATGAGGGAGTACAAAAATCCAGGGACATGTTAGTAACCATCTAAATAAGTTATGAGCTGCAAACTCAAAAAAGCCTCTCCATTTTTCTTTTCCTCTAGGAGGCATCAAACCTTCACAGAAACAATGTAACATAATAGAGCACCAAAATTGGAATTGAAACTCTAGGTTCAAATCCTGCCTGAGACACAATCTCTCTGTGCCTCAGTTTCTTCACCTGTAAAATGAAGCCCATTTGATGGCCAGTAAGGTCTCAGAGTTTGCATTGTAAATAGAATTTTCAAAAATAAAGGAACATTTTTTTAAGGTAGCCTAAGATAAAGAGAAGAATAAATGTGTATTTCTTGGCATCAGCTATTACCGTCCAAGAAATGTCCTTTGGTTAGAAGTTCATAGTTAATATGGACTTGAGAATTCATAACTGGCTGTTCCTGTCATTAATTCTGTTCGCAATCCTTTCACATATATAACTTGTCCTGTTTATTTCTCATACTAGATTTTTTGAAAATACAACATTTTGACAGACTCAATACTCTCTTCATATCAAATGTAGCACTCAGGCTGTTTCTTAATTTATTTCATTACCTCCTTTCCTAAGGGTACACCTAATTAATTCCTTTTGTGCCACTACATATGTAGGTGTCACCTTTGCTAACCTGCTAAATCCTTTTCCCCATTAGTTTTTCCATAGCATTTTTGTTTGAAATATTCCAAAATTTTGCCAGTAACATGATTTATATTATTCACATGTACCAGGCTCACTAGGGAAATGTAAGGGCTTTTGTATCAGCAAGCAATTTAGAGTCATTGAAAGTTTTCAAGACACAATCTAGTCTGAAATTGTGCCATCTTTGTCCATCTGGACACTGCTAAAACACTAAGGATACACAGTAAGAAAAAAAGAATCCTTGCTGTCAACAATTTTGTGAAGGGAGAAACAGCATGCAAGAAATTCTACCCACAAGATGCAGGCAACCTAAGTGGAAGATGATGGCATTCAGAGAGTCAATGCCATCTTGGGGTGATGTCTTGACTTGTGCTTTGGATTTAAGTGAGAGACTTGTCCTCATTTGTCATCGTCTTCCAATGTTATCCAAGTGCAGCAGCAAGTCAGAAGTCAGGATAGTTAGTCATGGCCGGGGATTCGGGGAAGAACCTCGGAGTCTCTGACATCTGACCACACTCCAGCACCTGCTTTGGGAACCTTTGGGCTGCTAGAACAAATTGTTGTTACCTGCCTGTTCCCTGGGAGTTTCCACAGGTCTGGTGGGGACGTTCCCGACTCAGCTAGCAGTCACCCTCAGCCTGGTTAGCTCATCTGCCAAGGTGGTTTTACTCTGTGTGGCTGCTGCACATGCTACAGTTTCTTGGAGCTGTTGGTACCAATTGGTCACCAAAGGTAGGTGAACAACCCTAGAAAGAGCCCAGTGAACCCTGGGCTAGAGGCACTAGTCTTCCTTGAACACCCATGCACTACAAAATAGAAAGTGATCTCCAAGGGAAGGCATTAGCTATTGCTAATGTTTCCTGTGGAAGATGGAATACAAGGTGACTCTTAGAGGAAGATGAGAGACAGGTGAGAAGGGGAAAAATGTGGTCATGGAAGTCAGCCAGAAAAAAGGAATGGAGCTTCATGAGTGGGGAACAGCAAGAAGACCAAGGTTGGTATTTCACCAAGTATGTGGAAAATGAGAATCTAAATTGGAATTTTAGGGAGGAGTCAGGAGGTCAGCTTTGAAAGCCACTGATTTTAGAGGTAATTGGAGATTGAGTGGAGGATAACGTTCAGACACAGACCTGTCAGAGTCTGTGTAGTAGGAAGTGGATTGGAATGCAAAAGGCCTGGGAAAAGGAGGACCAACCAGAAAGATACTGTAGGAGTCCATGGATGTGATGAGAACTTGTACCAAGGTTATAGTTGTTAGTGGAGAGATGGGATCTTATGCTAAGAACCATTGCTGTGAATATGAGATGGGAATGGGCAACAGATTGAATATTGTGGATTGAGTAAGATAGAGGAGTTGAAAGTGACAGTACCATGAAAAGTAATAAGGAAGTTTGGGGGAAAAGATGAAGAGTTATAGCAGAATAAATATAGCCAAGCTTACCAAAGCTCTTCCATGAATACCTAGAAAATGCCAGACTCAATTCTGATTGGGAAATTGAAGAAAAAGACGAATAGTCATTTTTCCAGCCCTGGAAGACTTAGAGAAACAGAAGTCAGCAGATACTAGGGACAAGGTATGCTTGTCCAGGGGGTGTACTGCATAGAGTAATTAAGTGTTAGGAACTGAGCCAAAGCTGAACTAGCAGAGATTCCCAGGGGAATCCCTGAACTAATGCAATTAGAATTGACCTAATAGAAGCTAATGACTCCATGAAACATCAAGAAATACTAAAAGTTCAATACAGTGTAAAAAAAATAGAAGAAAAATGTTTTTGTAGTGACAAGCATTACAACTGACCTAGAACGCAGATCAGGAGAGAGAATTTAAGTCATTGAAAAGCCTGGACTTTCAAAAAAAAAAAAAAGCCAAAGATAATGAATTCCATTTTGGACATAGTGAGTTTAAAATGTCTAAAGAATTAGACTTCATATAGATAGGGATAATAAACCCATGCATGCTAATCACGTCATCAAATGAGATAGTAAAGAGTGAAGGAAAGAGCTCAGAGTAGACTTCTGGGCAACACTTGTGGTTAGTAAGCATGATGTGATTGAAGAAGCAGTGATCAGAGGTTGGAAAGCAACCAAGAGAATACAATGTTATCAATACCTAAGGAAGAAAAAGAATAGGTGAGAGCTATAGATGAAACTAGGAAATGACAGAGAAATGAAGGAGTGAGGAAATGCAATTAGAGTAGAAAATGCAAAGAGATCCTTAGTTACTGGAAATAACAATTGCCATGGAATGATAGGGTATTAAGTCAGGTTGCAAAAGATTCAGATTTAGTGAGAGGAAAGAGAACAGATATGAAAGTTAAAGGAAGGTCCCAGAAAGATTGCTTAAAAATGGCAGGAGAGATGCAGAATTGCAACTAGGAGGGTTAAGTAAGGCCTTTTTAACAATGGACAATTGAGTTGTTATCTTAATTTGGTTTACTTAGACTTTAATTGGAAAGAAATCACGATAATTTGTCAGTTCCTGTTTATTAAGATAAATCATTCAACTTTGTTTATATCATTATCAGCTTTGAGCCTTTTATGAGTAGTTTACAAGACTTTATCTTCATCTCAGATCATATAGTCTAACAACATTTTAAGCCAAGTCACTTATTTTTAGATAAGGAAACTGGGCCCCAGATTAGTGAACTGACTTTGAGATTATTACACAGGCAGTAAATGACAGAGTTGGGATTTTGCCTGTTAAATTCAGGGCTTTCCAGTGTGCTTCCATCTGAGATAATACGTAGGTATCTAAATGTTGTCTCCTCCATTAGACCCAAGGGTTCTTTAGGGACAGGAAATGTAGTTTTTCTTTCTTTGTATCCTCAGTACTTATGTTATAAGCATTTAAATATATATTAACAGTTAATATATGTTATATTAAAATTTTATATTCATTTCAAATAAATAAATAAAAATTTGTTTAAGACATTTTCCATGAACATTCATTTTTATCATTTTTTCCCACATTGTATTAATTTTGTGTGTATATAGTCTTTCAGCGGATTATAGGCCCTTTGAAAACAAACTTACAGTTTTGTCTTTGTATCTCTAGTGCCTAACACAATACCTGGGATAGAGTAGGTGCTAAATAAATGCTTATGTTACTTTTAAAGGCCATATTCAAGTTTTGCATAGATTATATATGAGGATAGAGTATCATTTGTATTTATTGGACCATGTTTATTTTTTTTTAACATGGGAAATGTATACCATAGATTTTTTTAAATTTTATTTTATTTAATAATAACTTTATATTGACAGAATCCATGCCAGGGTAATTTTTTACCACATTATCCCTTGCACTCGCTTCTGTTCCGATTTTTCCCCTCCCTCCCTCCCTCCACCCCCTCCCCTAGATGGCAAGCAGTCCTTTACATGGTGAATAGGTTACAGTATATCCTAGATACAATATATGTTTGCAGAACCGAACAGTTCTCTTGTTGCATAGGGAGAATTGAATTCAGAAGGTAAAAATAACCCGGGAAGAAAATCAAAAATACAAATAGTTCATATTTGTTTCCCAGTGTTCTTTCTTTGGGTGTAGCTGCTTCTGTCCATCATTTATCCATTGAAACTCTTTGTGAAAGAAATCCACTTCCATCAGAATACATCCTCATACAATATCGTTGTCGAAGTGTATAATGATCTCCTGGTTCTACTCATTTCACTTAGCATCAGTCCATGTAGGTCTCTCCAAGCCTCTCTGTATTCATCCTGCTGGTCATTTCTTACAGAACAATAATATTCCATAACATTCACATACCACAATTTACCCAGCCATTCTCCAATTGATAGACATCCATTCATTTTCCAGTTTCTAGCCACTACAAACAGGGCTGCTACAAACATTTTGGCACATACAGGTCCCTTTCCCTTCTTTAGTATTTCTTTGGGATATAAGCCCAATAGAAACACTGCTGGATCAAAGGGTATGCACAGTTTGATAACTTTTGGGGCATAATTCCAGATTGCTCTCCAGAATGGTTGGATTCATTCACAACTCCACCAACAATGCATTAGTGTCCCAGTTTTCCCGCATCCCCTCCAACATTCATCATTATTTTTTCCTGTCGTCTTAGCCAATCTGACAGGTGTGTAGTGGTATCTCAGAGTTGTCTTAATTTGCATTTCTCTGATCAATAGTGATTTGGAACACTTTCATATGAGTGGTAATAGTTTCAATTTCATCATCTGAAAATAGTCTGTTCATATCCTTTGACCATTTATCAATTGGAGAATGGCTTGGTTTCTTATAAATTAGGATCAGTTCTCTATATATTTTGGAAATGAGGCCTTTATCAGAACCGAGCATATTTCTTTATAAATTCAGGTAGCCCTAAAATAAAGGCATCCTCATATGGTGCTCTTGAATTTTTTAAATTATCCTTGTAACAACACTATGAAGTAGGACATGTGATATTTCCTTTTGACAAAAAGAAACTGTCTCAAGCATAAAGTGTAAAATGACTTGATAAAAGTCACATAGCTAATTGATGGCTAGAACCTGGGACTGATGATGGAGAGAGATAAGTTAATAATTTAATAAAAGAAATAATTTAAGTCATTGGACTATTTGAAATCCAGGACTAAAAAAAAAAAAAAAAACATTCTGTTTTGGACTTGAAATTAAGATTCTGAGAAGCAGTTAAGAGAGAGAATATGAATGTGAAATAATTTGCATGGAGATGATAATTTCCATGGGAGCTAATGGTATCACCAAATGAGATAGTAGAGAAGAAAAGAGCCCAGGAGAGATCTCGGGGATATCTATAATTAGATGTATAAAGAACCAGGGGGGAAGAAAGGCAATATTTTAACAAAAAAGTTTACAAAATATGGGAATCTACAATTACAGCAAGGGATGCCCTTGAAACTATGAGAAGAAAACAAGCAAGATTTTTCAGATGATATTCTATGGAATATGTGAGATTATTCACTATCCATATTATTGTCATTTGGTTTGATACAGAAAATGCTACCTTAAAGAATTGGGGGTTCCCCCCCCATGCAGAAGTTGGCATCATATAAGATTTCTTGAGTCCAGAGAAAATGTAGACCCTCTGATTATTATAGAAAAGAAGACATTTGCCAAAGGTGTTTGCCCCTGTCACATCCACCGAGAATTAAAGAAGGATTTACTGACATGGTGCTGACTACCAAGTGCATACAGAATACCTATTGATGTTCCTATAGCTATGATGCTCATTTGAATAGGAACTGATCCATCAATACACCCATCTTGACTACATATCATACATAGACAATGAACTCATTCCAAAATCAATTTGGAATGCAGCCTTTCAATGACCTCAGATGTCTCTAAAACAAAAGCTCATCGTATTCACATATAATTCAAGTGCTATTTGAATGTCTAAAAATTGACATTAGAAACTTTTAAATTGAGCCAATCCAAGATGGTGGGCACAAGCCAGCTGTAGCTCATTTCCTACAAATAATTATGCAGGAGAACCAATGAGTTCTCAATGAGAGGTATCAAAATGTTGTATGGCCAGAAAAGGATGTGAGCTAGTCATAGAACAAACCTGAGGGATAATCAATGGACTACATGCTCCATCAATACCCACATAATGTCAAAAAAAAAAAAAATTTACTAAAACCCCCTCCCCCAACACATTAGAATCTCCCTGTAGAGATTTTGTGATAAAACAAAATGAGGAAGTTTGGATGACTTCCAACCTCTCATTAAAGAAATATTCAGAATAACCAGTGGATAATTGTTTTTCAGTGTATACCTTTAAAAAAAAATTCATTTAAGGTTGGCCATATTTGTATCAATCCATATCCTTATTCCCCAGGTGTATATACCCTTTTTCTTTAAACAGAAGGGTACTTGAGGCATACTGATGTCTATGTGGGCTTGAAAATTAGGTTTTGGATCACCAGATTAGGTAATAGGGGGAGTCGAGCCCTTAGTATCAAGGGAATGGAAGGCCAGGAAATATGAGAGATAAATCTGGTGGGGAAGATGGATTGTTGAGAAGCTTAAGTTTAAGATCTTCACTATGAAGGCAGTTAACAGTAATACTATAAGCATGGCTATGAGATTAATTACAGATAATTACAGATAGCTCATTGTAATAGATCTGGTCATGGGAGCTTAGGAAGGAGGGGACCAGAAGTCAGATAAGCACTTAGTTCAGCATTCTGAGCTATGAAGAAAAGGTAAATTTAAATGAGTTCACATAAAATGTGTTGGCTGTGGACTCCTGGAACCTGGTGCCTCAGGAGATACCCCCTCAGAGTTGAAATTTAGCAGGGTCATATGTCATATAGAAGGGGGAGCCCAGAGGGTTGAATCCCAGCTCTAAATGTACTGATTGTGCAATCTTGGTAAATCAAAATATCCTATGTTTCATTATATAGCCAATCTGCAAAATGGGGCCAAATTGCCTGGCCTATCTCATAGGGTTGTGAGAACAAATGAGATATAAGTGTAAAAAAGGCTGTCAAATCTAAGGAAAATTTTCTGCAAGAGAAACATACTTAAGTGAAATTGTTACTCTAAAAAGTGGAACTAACTACACACCTGTCAGATTGGCTAAGATGACAGGAAAAAATAATGATGAATGTTGAAGGGGATGCGGGAAAACAGGGACACTGATGCACTGTTGGTGGAATTGTGAACAAATTCAACCATTCTGGAATTAGGCCCCAAAAGTCATCGAACTGTGCATACCCTTTGATCCAGCAGTGTTTCTACTGGGCTTATACCCCAAAGAAATACTAAAGAAGGGAAAAGGACCTGTGTGTGGCAAAATGTTTGTGGCAGCCCTGTTTGTAGTGGCCAGAAACTGGAAAATGAATGGATACCCATCAATTGGAGAATGGCTGGGTAACTTGTGGTTTATGAATGTTATGGAATATTATTGTTCTGTAAGAAATGACCAGCAGGATGAATACAGAGAGGACTGGAGAGACTTACATGAACTGATGCTAAGTGAAATGAGCAGAACCAGAAGATCATTATATACCTCAACAACGATACTGTATGAGGATGTATTCTGATGCAAGTGGATCTAGAAGATCTAAGAAGATCTAACTCTGTTTCAATTGATCAAGGATGGACAGAAGCAGCTACACCCAAAGAAGAAACAGTGGGAAATGAATATAAACTATTTGCATTTTTGTTTTTCTTCCCGGATTATTTATACCTTCTGAATCCAATTCTGCCTGTGCAACAAGAGAACTGTTCGGTTCTGCACACATATATTGTATCTAGGATATATGGTGACATATTCAACATATATAGGACTGCTTGCCATCTGGGGGAGGGGAAAAATCGGAACAGAAGTGAGTGTAAGGGATAATGTTGTAAAAAATTACCCTGACATGGATTCTGTCAATAAAAAGTTATAATGGAAAAATAAAATAAAATAAAATAAAAATTAAATGGGAAAATTGGAAGACTACTCTGAAACATTACTTTTTGAGGGAAAATGTGAAAAGTCTCATATTCCTACTTTTTAGCTTCTAGAAGTTTCTTCCTACACTAAATTATAACAAGCTGTTTTGTTGTAACAAAGAATGAGAAATGCTCCATTGATTGGGGAATGGCTCAACTAATTGAATGAAACTAATTAACATGACTATCACTGTGCTGAGCAGAGAAGCCAAAGACTATGATAAGATACGAAGTATCTTGAAGTAAATGGAACCAGGAAAACAATATATGCAGTGATTACAAAGTAAATGGAAAGAACAACAAAACAATTAGAACAATACTGAGAAATTATAATGACTAAATCTGAGTTAAAGAAGAGATGAAAAGAACCTTGCCCTCTTTGCAGAAGGGAGACTACAAATATCAGACTTTTTCAATGTGTTCATTTTGCTGAACCTTTTTTCTCCCTCCCTTTTTATTCTTTATTATTACAGTTAGTAGGTTAATCACTGAGTGTGTGTTGACTCAGTCAAACTGAGACCTGATAAAGACCTTAGCTTAAAAAGGCCAAGATCTCCCACTGCATCCAGGGCTACCTCTGGTCATCCTGATCTGTTTATGATCACTGGGCCCACAGGGCTTTGGAGAAGAAGGTGGGGCAGGTGACCTTGCCCAGCCCTTCCTCACTCAAATCCAATTCACTTGCATGTCATAGTATCACCACCCTGATGTCATGGTCCTCTTCAAAAATAGAGGATAAACAATAGTTCTCTTGAGAGAGAACAAGAAAAGGAATGCACTGGGAAGTGCAAAAAACAAAATTAACAAAACTATATATTAAAATAAATTGGAGGATTATATATTTATTCTCTTCAAGATGTGACATTATTAAAAATGACTAAGAAAATACACAGAATTCTTTTAGAAAGTGACTTTAAAATGTGAGACTAAAACTAACCTCAAAAAGATCAAAATACAAAGAATTTTGTTTTTTCTTTTTTTCCCCCAAGGAGACAAAAAAATCCCAGTTGAAATTAAATTAAAATAATAGCAAAGCTTACATTTGTTCTTGAAATATATTGTTTAACTTTTTTTGGTAAATTATTTTTGTTTTATGGATCTAACCTGAGTTTTCATTAATAGAATTTCTAGTGGAAAAAATCTATCAATACAACTCAACATCACAATCTAGGTTCTCAGGGTCACACAACCATTATATGCCAAAGTTGGAAACTGAACCTAGGATTTCCTAACATCAGATCCAGCTCTGTATTCACTGTGCCAATCTACCTCTTAAAAGAAGTCCTTAAATACTAATTAAGAGGTGGTGAGAAACAGGAAGGGAAATGTTCATCCAAAACAATCGAACACCTGCAGCTTTTTAGCTATAGTTCAACTTGTTATTGTAAAATCTCGAGGCCATATTCCCATGAGAGGTCTTTACCCAGTTTATCCCATGAAATGCATAGGATCTTACTAGATGTTACAGATGGCTGAGATTGCTGTCTGGAGGCTGAGAACACCAAGATTAAAAGGCCTATGGAGAAATTTCAAGAATGAACTGTTAAAAAACAGTTTATAATCTCTAAAATTGACTTGGCAATTAGGAATGTTTTGGTAGGTAGAGAGATTAATTGTGCTTAGAGGAATTTTAACAATATTGATGTTGTACCTCTTACTTATATTTCCAGAAAAGTTTATAAACTTATCGATTAGAGAAAGTTGAATTAACATTTTTTAGGATGAAATAATTAATGTTAATTCTGATAGGGTTCTTTAAAGTAAAATTAGGACAGTATATGTGAGTTTTAATTGGTTGTATTGTGTCGTTTTTAAGTTGTTCCCATTGTTTAGGAAGATTTTGAGAATAATGCTCTATGTCTTTGCCCCTTTGAACATGATTAATATCTGAACATGTTTTAATATAGATTGGTTATTGAGCATCTTAACATAAAATGATTTGTGTAATGTTGAATTTAAAACCCATCTACTTAGATGTGAAGATAAGCTGTGAACTTTCTAGGATGAATCTCCTGTTATTGTAAGATTATAATAAATACTTATGTAGGATATGTGATCCTTGAGAGCTAAATTCACCTAAAGCTTTGATTAATGAGACTTGCTATTTGAAATAAAATCGCTTAGGTCTATAGCTGTTATCATTTGGAGTTTTGAATTCAGATATGATTATCTGATGGATCATCAAGCCAGGAACCACCATCTGAAAGGAATATTTCACAAGCAACTCAGATGAATGTGATCCTGAATTATTATAGGTGAAGGTTAGTATCTGGGCAAGAATTGGAAGGACAACCTTGGCCTCTATTTACTCTAAAGTTTCCCAGTGTTTTTCCTTTGAATAAGAACCCACCTGATTATTCCTGAGATTGGCTATAAGGTGGAATTTTACTGCATACAATTAGCTAATGATGCTTTATCCTGTCATGTAGGTGCTCTCAGGCTGAGACCTAAAGGACCAATTTTTTATTATAATCATGTCCCTGCTTTTTCCTCTTAAAGCAAATTTCTATAATCAGGGCAATTATTTAGTAGAAGATCTTATAGTTGCCTACCTGAAAATATGTGGTCATTATATCCTAAATAAGTAAGTGAGTATTTGGCCTAGTTATCTTATCTATTTCTTTTAGCATTGCTATTGTTTCTGACTTTCCTAATAGGCATCTTATTTGTGAAAGGTTATCTACTCCAGTTACTAGGAACACAAATGGTTTAGGTGATAGATGGCCCGGATGAAAGTTGGGGATACAGAACCCCAAATTGCATGCTGAATAGGCTCATTAACCTCCAGGCTAGATGGAAATAATTACTAACCAGACAACAAAGGTCCTAAATTCATTAGCAGATCAAGCCACTCAGACAGAGAAGCAACACTCCAGTATAGATTGGTATTAGACTACTTATTGGCTGATAATAATGGACTGGTGATGAAGGAAATTTTCAAGGACATCAGAAAATTGGCTCATGTTCCATTCCAGACCTGATTCTCATCCTTTATCTCTTGGTGGTCTTAGTCTGGAAGCAGCTGGTGGAAATATATTCTTTGGTTCCTGTCATACTATTCCCTGCCTGCCTCTCTTGTGTGAAACAGCCTATCACAAAGGTAATACAGACATTACTGGTCAGGATAGTAAAGACTGAACAACCTGGAGAGGAAGGTCCAGTTAGACAAGGATGGACCCCAGTGGAGAAAAAGGACAAGCCAGATCTGGAGGGATTGGAGACTGAGAACAAGCTGGTTGAGGAGATGTATCCAGAAGGGTGTGAGGTCTTCAAAGGGTAATACATAAAGAGGAGGGATTGTGTGGGATTAACTAGTGAAGACCCTCTCATGGGAATATGGCCTTAAACTATACCTTAATTGTGACTTGAGACTTTACAATAACAAGTTGAGCTATGCTAAAAAAAAAAAAAAAAAAATGTTGCAGGTGTTTAATTGTGTTGGATGAACATTTCCTCTCCCGTTTCCTACCACATCTTAATTAGCATTTAAGTACTTCTTCTAAAGGTGATGATGGCTTTAAGAAGTTAGGTAACAGAATCTTCTCATCCAAGAATATCTGCTTGTATAACATTTCTCTAAGGAAATTTAAATTAAGAGTCCATTTACTAATATTCTTACGTTCCTGGGATAGACTTCCATGTTTAGTGTTCAGGGAAGTGGAAGCTTCTGGTCTATGTAATCTTGTGTTTTCCAGTTTGTTTTGCTCTCCTCTACTGATATTTTGTCTATTAGGCATTGTCTTTTCTCTGGAGAGCCTAATAAATCCCTTTTTGCTTTTTCTTACTTTGAGAATCTCTGCTTGTTGTTGTGGCTGCTACTATCCTACATAATCATTATAATGGTGAGGAAAATCTCATCATTTTTCAAGATTCTGCCCTCTTCCCCTTTGTCTGGGGAGGTTGAGGTCATGAATCCAGAATCTCTATTTAAGGAAGGAGCTCAGACTTCTCAATTCCTCCTCCCACCCCACCTTCTCAGCTTTCATTAGTGTATTGTCTTCTCCGATTGTAAACTCTTTCTGGGTAGGGACTCTCTCTTTTTTTATATCAGTATTCTCAGTGCCTAGCACAATGATTATTACATAATAGACACAATCATTGATTACTGACTAACCAGACTAACCCACTCTTCCTGTAATTTTTATCACAAATTTTTCTAAAGTCATGTTATAACTTCTTGGCAAAGAAGAAAACAATGAGTTTTGGATTACCTAAATCAATCTTTAAGGAAGAGTTACCAAGTAGAAGCAGGAAGTATGGAGTCAACAGCAAGTCAACAAGCACTTATTAATGACTGAAGAATAAGGCATTCATTAAATACTTGTGTGCTGAATGGGATATACTGAGGAAAGACCTCTCATAAGGATATGGCTTCAACCTTTGCTCTGATTGTGACTTTGCAATAACAAGGTGAGCTATAGCTAAAAAATTGCAGGTATTCCTTTGCTTTAGATTAACATTTGCCTCCTGTCTTCCTCCTATTACCTTTTCATTAGCATTTAAGTACCTAATACAATAAAGAGTGTGTTATTGATTAGTATTCTTTATTTCTGGGCTCTGGATAAATTAAAACTCCCCAGCCAATGGGAGAAAAGATCAAAAGTGGGGTTCAAGGCTTCTGTATTAGGGTCTATATATAATCTTGTGATTTGCACTTTGCACTTCTCTACTGACACCTTGTCTGTTGAAAATTGCCCTTTCTCTCAAGATAGTAATAAATCTTTTTTTTTTTTTTTTTTTTGCTTTTTACCTTAAGAGTCTCTGATTTTAATTAGGGTAAGGGTTGCTGTCCATACAGTTTAGTGCTGAACTCTGGGAATACAAATTTAAAAAGTAAAATAATCCCTGCCTTTGAGGAGCTTATGTTCTAATGTAAAGTTTTCAGTTGCAAGGTAGATAGAAAAGTCCTGTGGTCCTTAGGATGCAGTATCGCAGATGATGATAACTCATTATTTAATATCACCCTTCCTGAGAATCTTGGGTTCAGAGTGATCAGGGCTTTGGCTCTCTGCAGACAGCAGTGGCTGGCATTTGGTGGGGATGACTGGCTTAGGTAAGGTTCACCCACACCTCTCCTGAGCATCCTATTCTTCTCCTCCTCAAATGCTTAAAATGACAAATCTAATTAGTCTTGCTGCTGCCTCATCTTTAAGAATCCAACCCTGCTCTCAAGCATCCTGGGGCTAAGAATAATTCAGCTCTGGTCTCAGCAGATGGCCAGGCTAATTTTAGCCAGTTGGCCCCTTAAGCAAAAGACCAGACTTGGCTTGGAAGCAGATGAATGAGCCAGTGCTCATCCTAGAATTCCCAAGCCAAGACTAAAACTTGGAAATATGGGAATCTGTGTGTTTATACATACACGAGGGGCAGCATAATAAAATGGGTAGAGAGCTAGTTTCAGAATTAGGAAGACTTTAGTTCAGATTTCAACAACAACAATAATAATAAAGAAAAGTCATTGGAACCTCTTGCCTTACAAGATTAAAATATATTTTATAAATAAGAACACATTACAGTATAATTTAAAAATTGCACAACTGAAAACTTGATTCTGATGCATATTAACATTTGACTTGTGCGTTTTACTCAACCTCCCAGTAAATTGCAGAGTAGCTAAAGATCAGTACAAGGGGTTTCCTCTCTAGGAAATTTCCCTATTTCAATGAAATCACAAGTCCAGTCCAGATTTAGGTAGATGAAGATATATGCACATAAATATATTGCATATGCACACACACACACACACACACTACACATACGCTAAGATGTGTGTACACACACTATATATATACACATACAATAAATTTGTCTACATGCATGTGCACATGTGTGTATATCTCTCCCTACTCAAGTACTTCTATAATGCCACATGATTTGGAGGTTACTTGAAGGCTATGTTAGTGGAACACACATATACACATTATAAATTTGTCTACATGTATGTGCACATGTTAAACCAGGTTAATAGACTTCAAACCTAGGTGAGTTAGTGGGATCTCTACCCTAAGCATGTGAAGACATCTCCAGTGGAATGGGCAGATGAGAATAATTGGTTCCAGTTGTCCAGGAAGGTGGCTGAAGCAGGCACTGTGGAGCTCTTAGAGCTTGGTCAGCCATGGAAGACTCCAAGGTCATCCACTGCATCTCAGGCCATTGCCAATCCTTGAATTTTGTCTTGCCACCAGACTTCAATAAGTCTAGAAAAGAGATTGAAGCTGACAACTTTCAGCAATTCTGCCTCACTTAAGTCCAATTTACACAAGAGGCAAGATGTGACTTTTTGGTTGATCTTCAGCCATTGATCCTCTTCAAAAATGAAGGACAAATGACAAGAATTTTGGTCTTATTGTGTTCTGGGTGCTGTGAGAGAAACTGAAGTTTAAGACTCCCATCTCTACATTCCAAGAGTTTACAGACTTAGGGAGGAGCCCATGATGAGAAAATATTAGCCAGAAATAGTAATGCAACTCAATCGATGGTTAAATTTAAAAATATGTGGAATAAATAGCAAGTACTAAAGCCCCTTTGTTGGTATTTGACATTCTTTTATGATTTCTAATTAATTATAAAAGAAAAAATATCTGTAAAATTGGGTTTGAGATTCACAACTTTTGTTGCCACTCCAGGGGAGGTGTTAAGTGTCTTTTTGCCTCTTTAAAATAAAAACAAAAACAAAAAAAACCCAGGAATATTGGATCCTAGGCTAATCAAAGATAGCAAAAGTCCAATATATACCAAAATATTTCTAATAGCTCTTTGTTATAGTAAAGTGATGGACTTAGATGCCCAGAGATTTAGGAATGACCAGGGGAAGAGGGAAGGAATGGAGCGACATAATACTATGACATATAAATGTGTAAGGAGTGAATCTAAGAACTTCCTGATAGAAAGATAGTCCTAGATAGGAAAAGCATTTATTAAATACTTATATGTGTCAGACAGGGACTACAAATAACATAAAATAAGCTCTGCCCTCAAAAGGCTTACATTCTAGTGGGGAAAGGCTAAAAAACTGAAAGGGGGTAGGAATTTGTGGGGGCAAGGTTGAGAGGGTTCTGGGGTGTTCATATGAATGCTTTCTCAAATGGAAAAAAGGGAAGAACTCCCTAATGGATGGAAGAGATCATGGAAATGGGGGCATTACCAGCATGAGATAACCACCGGGGGAAAGGTGTTTTTAAGAGGAATCATGGGCTTATTTGGCTTTGAAGAAAGCATAAAATTGAAGAGTAATTCATCAAAGGGATGAGATTAAAGACCATGGGCTATTTGGGGAGGTAACTAATTGGATGTGGAACATCTAATCATTTTATTTTCACTAAGAACCCACCATTCATTCATCTTCATGGTCTATAAATACAGGCTGATCATAGTCTCTGACTGCTCTTGAACACTCACTCTTATTCTTTTCCCTTCTAATCTTCCAAAGTGCATCATAATTCAGCAAAAGGAAAAAGGCTATTTTTCTCTGTCCTAGCCAATTCTTCAATCAAGAGCTGCCATGGTGCTTTACTGCAGAAGGAGATGGCAATTGTGAAACAGGAGAGAAAAGTAGATAAGACTATGGACTTGGAGTCAAGGAAATCTTGGCTTAAATCCTTCTTGCCACACTTGCCAATATTATGACCCTGGGCAAGACATTTAACATCTCTTCACCTCATGTCTGGATTATTACAATAGCCTGCTGATTGGTCTCTCTACTTTAAGTCTGCTCACCACTATGCTTAGCACATAGTAGGCATTTAATACAGACTTGTTGATTGATTAATTGTGACTTTCTCTAGCAAAGGGACAGAGAGGAAGGGCTCATAGCCTCCAAGAGAAAATATTTCATGGGATTTGGGATCAGTAGAAGTTCTTGACCCATGAAGAACGTGATGGGGGAAATTGTGCTCTTGTCTCCAGGCAACAGAGTAGGAGAAATATCCCAGAGAGGCTTGCAAAAGAGAGATATCATGATAGACTGTGTCTAGCATGTTGTGTGGTCAGAAGCTTCATCCAGAGTCAGCCGAAACAGTGATGGCAACTGAAAAAGAAAAAATTAAAAAAAGAAGAAAAATAGAGAAGTAACCAAGTTTTAGTGAACATTCCATAAAGAAAAAAAATCCAAATATGGCTTCTACTTTCTTCCCTTTAGGAATTGAATAGACCCAATGTTTCCTATTTCCTATCCACCACTGCTAGTAGTAGCCTGATTCTTTTTTTTTTTTTTAATTTTAATAAATGTGTTTGTTTCCAGTGTCTGCAGAAATGACATTACTTGTGATTAAATGCCAGAGGAGCAGTCTGTGCTGGTGGAAAGTAGACCCTGGGGAAGAAAGTGTGACAGCCACAACCCAGTTTCCAAGACGAGGAAGAGTATAGAAAATCCTTAAATTATGATTCCAGAGCACTCAGGAAGAAACATGTTACACCCCTTTCCTAATAAAGAAATGATGGACTTAGGGTGCAGATTGAGGCATGTATTTTTTTAGTGTGAGAAGTTATTTTCCTTGATTATGCTTCTGTTTTACAAGAGTTTTAATTCTCTTTTTTTTCCCTTTTCGATTAGGTAAGTATTTTTGATCTCTAAAAAAAAAAAGTATACTCTTACAAACTATATGTTCCTGGGTAAGTCACATAACTCCAATTGTTTCTTTAAAAAGAAAGGAAAGAAAAAGAGAGGGAGAGAGAAAAGAAAGGAAAGAAGGATAGGAAGGACAGAGTGAAGTAGAAAAATAAAGGAAAGGAAGAAAGGAGAAAAGCAAGAAAAGAAAAAAAAATAGTGTTTATTTTTTAAAGAAAAAATTTAGACCTTCTAATCTAGAAGTGTCAAATTTCTCACTTAAAACTCCTTGAGGGAAACCCAACCCAGATTATAACCTAACTGGAAAATATTTAGCTAAATAGATAAAAATATAATACAACAAAGATAAAGTTAATCTATATTGTCTAAGTTAATATGTGGCCATCAGTTATCCTTTTCTCTTTGAGTTTGACTCCCCTGATGTAGTCAACTCTGCCATTTGAAAATGGGGAAAATTAGTCTCAGAAAAGGTAAATTACTTTCCTAACATCCCATAAATATTAGATAGCAAAGCTACGATTTAAGTCTAAATCCTTGTTGTCATCCAATTTATTGCTAATGACTTTTTAGCTCCTTCACCAGAAAATAAAGAGAAAAGAAATTCATCAGTCCAGTCATTTTTGGTTTTTTGCAAGTAACACTGGGTATAAACTTTGGTAAAGGAAGAGAAGATGAAAAAGAAATTCTTTGTATATTCTTTATATATATAATAGCAAACCCCTATTTCTAATTTCATAAATGAGGAAATTGAGTTTCAGAGAGATGAAGTATCTTGCCCATAATTACACAAAGTTAAGGGCAGAGCCACAATTAGATCAGGGGCTTCTGACTCCTAGGCCAGAGCTTTTATCATTACTCAAGGAGGTTTATGCTATTTGCAAAAGCAAAATTTGGATTTCTGCTATCTATACTTTCCCTACCCCTGCTGATATGGTAAAAATCACTGAACTTGGGTTGTGTTTTCAAGCCAATGAAAGAATCATTTCCTGAACATCTTGTGTTAGAACCTTGTTGGTTCAGGAAAGGTTAGCCCTCTGCTGATGTCTCTTGACACTTCTCCCATTGATTGGCATAGGGCAGTCATAGATCAGTACAGCTCATCTCTATTAAGATCAGCCAACAAGCATTTATGAAGTGTTTGCTCTGTGTTAGGCACTGTGCTAAGCAATGGAGATGCAAGCCAAGCCGACAAAGCATTTCTTAAATGCATTCCGTATTCCAGATTCCACACTAATCAGGCAGTGGACAGAGCACTGAGCTTGGAGTCAGGAAGACCTGAATTCAAATGCAGCTTCATAACCCTATTACCTTGTGACCCTGGTCAAGTCATTTTACTATTCACTTCAGTTTCCTTATCTGGAAAAAGAACTGGAAAAGGAAATAGCGAATCATCTAGTATCTTGGCCAAGAAAATCCCATGTAGGTCAGGAAGAGTCAGACATGATTCAACCACAAAAATTACGGCAACCCCGGCATTACAACAAAAGGCAACCAAAAAATACCCACCCGCAAGGGGCTCCCATTCTAATTCTAACATGCAAACAATAAATAAGCTATAAACTGGGAAAATGAATGCTGCCCCTGCCTTCAAGGTGCTTATGTTCTAATAAAGTAGATTAGTAATAATAGTAGATTAGCAAACATGTATGTACAAGACAGGTGCAGAGTGGGAGACAGGGAATCTGAAGGGAAAATATTAACTAGGAGGATGTGATGGGTGGGGGAGGCAGAAAAGGCCTCCTTTAGAATTTGAATTGAATCCTATAGAAAGCCAAGGAGGTTCAGGTGAGGAGGGAATGTGCTAGGTAAAGAGATTATATGAAATTATTCCTAGCAAGGATTAAGATAATACACCTGGAGTTTATGACACAGTGGTATCCTTGCTAGATATATAGCATAATTCCAGCTCCATTTGAGTATTATCCCTCACCCCTTGTCTGCTGCCCTCGACCTTCTTATCTTGATCCCTATCCTGTCAGGATTAAGTTATGATTCTGTCCTGGAATTATGGCTTGTCTATCCTCCCAGTGTCCTCCCCCCCTTATCTGCCTTTGTTTCCCCCATAAGATAAACCTGCCTCGGTTTATCTGGTATTACAATAGAAGCCAACCATGACATCAGAAAGGGAATGCTATGATATGCAAGTGAATTGAATTTGTGAGGGAGGGATGTACAAAGAGAAAGAAAGCCTTTCTCTCCCCTTCAGAGCCCTCTGGGTCCAGTGGCAAGATACAGATCAAAATGACTGGAGATGGCCCTGGATGCAATGGGAAACCTCCACCTTTTTAAGTTAAGGTTTTTAACAGATTTCAGTTTGACTGAGGCAACACCCTCAGCTTAAGTAAAAAGTGAGGCAGAGAATGGCTTTTTTTTGACCTAGTTTAAAAAAATAAAGTCAATTTGGTAGGGGAAGACCCTTAGGGTTTTTGGCTAAAATAGAAATAATTGTTATTTGAATTCACTCTGAGTCAATAAGGGCCCAAACAAAGACCAATTGGAGCTAGGCCTGGGAGCTATTGTTGGCTAATCAATGAGAGCTAGAGTGATGTGCTTTTAAGGCATGATCCTTTTTTTTTTTTTTTTTTTAAATAAAGCTTTTTATTTTCAAAACATATGCAGGGATAATTTTTCAACATTGACCTTTGCATAGCCTTGTGTTTCAGATTTTCCTCTCCTTCCTCCCACCCCCACCCCTAGATGAAAAGCAATCCAATATATGTTATACATGTTAAAATATATGTTAAATCCAATATATGTAAATATATTTATACTATTCTCTTGCTGTACAAGAAAAATCAGATCAAAAAGGAAAGAAAATGCAAAGAAACAACAACAAAAAGAGTAAGAATGCTATGTTGTGGAATACACTCAGTTCCCACAGTCCTCTCTCTGGTTGTTGATGACTCCATCACTGAACAATTGGAACTGGTTTGAATAATCTCATTGTTGAAAAGAGCCACGCCCATCAGAATTGATCATCATATAATCTTGTTGTTCCTGTGTACAATGATCTGGTTCTTCTCACTTTACTTAGCATCTGTTCATGTAAGTCTCTCCAGGCCTCTCTGAAATTATCCTGCTGATTTTTTTCTATAGAATAATAATATTCCATAATACTCATATACCATTATTTATTCAGCCATTCTCCAATTGATGGGCATCCATTTAATTTCCAGTTTCTTGCCACTACAAAAATGGCTGCCACAAACATTTTTGTACATGTGGGTCCCTTTTCTTTAAGGCATGATCCTTAATTTAAAAGTCTAGCTGATAAAACTCCCAAAATATCTTGGCAGGTTTCAATGATAAAATATATATATTACTTTGGACAGAATACCACAGGATATGAATGATATGTGGACAGAAGGAAAGAAAACAAAGAAAAGTAAGTGTGGTGGGATGTGGAGAAGGAAGGAAGGAAGGAAGGAAGAGAGGGAAGGAGAGAGGGGAAAAAGGAAGGAAGGAAGGAAGGAGAGCAGGAGGGAGGAAGAAGAGAAAGAGGAAGGAAGGAAGGAAGGAAGGAAGGAAGGAAGGAAGGAAGGAAGGAAGGAAGGAAGGAAGGAAGGAAGGAAGGAAGGAAGGAAGGAAGGAAGGAAGGAAGGAAGGAAGGAAGGAGGGAAGGAAGGAAGAGAAAGCTGTTACCTAGCTGTCCAGTTCCAGTTGGGTTCTCAGTGAGGCAGCTCTACTCAAAGGTGGTTGTTTATTCTTCATCTTCAAAGAGAACCATGAACTCAGAGGGATGATGCCATGAGATGCAAGTGAATTGTATTTAAGTGGGGAAGGGCTGTGCTGGATCACTTGCCTCACTTTCTCCTCCAGAGTCATCTGGATGGGGTGATATAGATCAGGGAGATTGTTTATGGCCCCAGATGCAGTCTTTACATACATAAAGGATCTGTCACTAGCACTGATTTTGATGTAAACCTCTTTTCTCCTCCCTACTGCATAAGTCAAATAAAGTCAACAAGCATTAAGCCTCTACTATAAAATATTATTATATAGAAAATAAACAGTCCCTGCCCTCAAGGAGCTTCAAATATAATGGAACACTATTGCAATCAAATAAAATACATACAATTACAAAAGAAACCAATTATATTTGATGCTGTTCTAGTGGCAGTACAGAGATTTGAGGTGTGAGAATCCCCTTCTGGTCAGCGCAGGTTTAACGTGAAAGAATTCATAAACTCAAAATATTAGTGGCAAAAAAGGAAGTTTATTGGCTCTGAGAAGAGGGTCTCTTCACAGCAGGCAGGAGTTCCGGCAGGCAGCTATGCCAAGAAGTTCCTTGACAAGGTATAATCTTGCTTTGGACATTCTGCAAAGAAATGAGTTTAAAATTGCCCTTTAATAGGAAATCTGAGACTGAAGTTCCCAGTGGAAAAGAAAGCCAATGCCCCCAGGCCTGGATACTTATCAATATCAGGCCCAGATCTCCCAATTGAATGAAAATCACTTTGAAAGCTTTTTCAACCTGAATGGGGGTCAGAGTTTACCCCCCTCCCATATTGAAATACAGCTATCAAAATAGTTAAATAAATAAATAAAAATGTTTGCAGAGCCTGGATTAAGAACTCCTGCTACAATTCAGCACACAATCTAATGATACTTTCTTTCTTTCTTTCTTTTTTTTAATAGCTTTTTATTTACAAGTTATATGCATGGGTAATTTTACAGCATTGACAATTGCCAAACCTTTTGTTCTAATTTTTCCCCTTCTTCCCCCCAGCCCCTCCCCTAGATGGCAGGATGACCAGTAGATGTTAAATATATTAAAGTATAAATTATTTACACAATAACTATACATGTCCAAACCGTTATTTTGCTGTACAAAAAGAATCGGACTCTGAAATATTATACAATTAGCCTGTGAAAGAAATCCAAAATGCAGGTGGGCAAAAATATAGAGATTGGGAATTCTATGTAACGGTTCTTAGTCCTCTCCCATAGTTCTTTCGCTGAGCGTAGCTGGTTCAGTTCATTGCTGCTCCATTGGAACTGATTTGTTTCATCTCATTGCTGAGGATGGCCAGGTCCCTTGGAATTGATCATCATATAGTATCATTGTTGAAGTATATAATGATCTCCTGGCCCTGCTCATTTCACTCAGCATCAGCATCATCTCCAGGCCTTTCTGAAATCCTCCTGCTGGTCATTTCTTACAGAACAATAATATTCCATAATATTCATATACCACAATTTACCCAGCCATTCTCCAATTGATGGGCATCTACTCAGTTTCCAGTTTCTGGCCACTACAAAGAGATCTACCACAAACATTCGTGCACATACAGATCTCTTTCCCTAATGATACTGGTCTCTGTCTTTCTGTCCTCCACAGAGAATCTGCCCAATGTGCTTGGAGCCTTCTTTTAAACATCTTGAAATTATGCAGATGCAGGAAGGGCTCACTTTCACTCATTATGGGTCTGGGCCCCCTCCTTGGCCCCGAGTTGTAAATTCTACTAAAAAGTCTGAGTGAGTCCTTACATATGTGCCTTTGTAACCCAGGTTATATTTGTGGTCAATCAAGCTGGAATGCTCCGTGGCAATTTTCTCAAGCCCTTGACTTTCAGCATGAGGATGATAAATGTGGCCTGATACTGTGAGGCAGTGGGTGAGCCCCAGAGCTAGGAGGAAAGAAAGATGCATTTAATTTCCCCCTCTTTCAGAGATCGATGGATGGTGTCCGCTTCCCTTGGAATAGGCCCATCTTTCATTATTTCCACATTGTCTTGTATCTCTTAAAAATCCAGCAACCTCCCTCGAAAGAGGAGTCTCTAGTGGAAGGGACCTCTGACCAATATTCTTTTGCTTTCCTTCTCATTAAAACTCCCAAGTCTGAGTGAACCAAGAAGAAATGGAAGGATTTTTTGTCAATGATCTGATTCACATCTTTTCTTGTTCCAGGGAAAGCTAAAGCTGGATGGAATAAAACTAGCATTATTTCTAGGTTGGCAAAAAACAAAGAAACAAATAAAAAATATTGGTATATTTTTTACAACTTTTTCCTCAGGCTATATTTGATTTTAAGTATTCAATTGATAGTACCTTGCATTTCAAGATTAATTTATCGAACATGCTAATCTTTCCCTTTTTTATGATTACATACATTCCATTCCATAAATTAATATTTTTCTAAGATTTTGAATCATGGAACAATACAACCTCCCAAGAACTGAAAAAGAGTATTACATTGAAGGACTGAGGTACACGGAGGATATACGTTTGTATGTCAGATAGGATAGGGCTGTCACCTATAAAAAAGAGGGAACTTCAAAGAAGAAATAGAATAAAGGGAAATACAGGATTGAAAAATAACACGAGCTAGCCACTTAGAGAGAGTGAGGAGTGATAAATAAACCAAATACTCCACTAATAACCTCAAACTGTTCTGTGAAGGCACCCTTGAATATAGAAAATTTATGGGAAAGCAGGACGAGAGTAGCACACCCAACCATCAGGGGTGGGTGCTTGAGTGGAAGGCATTTCCAGACTGATGAGATATTCCAACTGAGATATACTCATCTATCTCATCGTGGCATTTGAGCTCATACTAAAAAGAACTTGTAAGAGTTTTCTTTTCCTCATTTTATAGAAGAGAATGACTTTACTAAGCAATTTTGCTGATACTCTTGCAAAAATCCTTACCTTGTAAAAAAATAAAATGAGCATGCATTTCTCTTAGTCATAGGGAAAGAATTTTCTTGTGTGAACTTAGGGGATAAAAGCTCACTCTAATGAGAAGCTATTTCAATTTCAGGTTGGCAATTGTTAGAAAAATCCTGATTCATTATTCCTGAGGACTCCTTTTGAAGAAACACACTGTCCATCTCCTAACAAAGATGTGGTGGACTCAGGGCACAGATTGAGATATTTTCTTTTGGACAAGGTTAATATAGAAAATATTTTATTTGATTATACATATTTGTTATAGGAGGGTTGTTTTTGTGATCCTAACTCTAGCTCTGTAGTACTTGAATTCTTGCTTCCTAGCTACTTACAGTATTTTTTTTTTCCTTTGAACTGAAAGCTCTGAATTTTGGCTGTAATGTTTCTGAGAGTTATTATTTTGGAATTTTTTTCAGGAGGTGACTAGTGGATTCTTTCTACTTCTACTTTGCCCTCTGGTTCTAAGAGGCTTGGGCAGTTTTTTCTTGAAATAGAATATTTAGGCTTTTTTTTGGGGGGGGGGAAGGGGTCATATATGGCTTTTATAGCTCAAATTTTTTTTCCTCCTCCATTTGTTTTTCCAGTCAATTCTTTTTCTTATGAGCTATCTTACATTTTCTTCCATTTTTCTAGTCTTTTGACTTTGCTTTACTATTTCTTGCTCCATGAAGCCATTGTTTTCTATTTAGTTCTTTTGAATTTTTTAGGGAATTTGTCCTGCACTTCTTGTGCCATGCCGTTGATCTTTTTCCAGAGCTTTCTTCAATAACTCTTATTTCATTAATTTTTTTAACTAATTAAAATTCTTACTTCATTCTTTTCAGGAATTTTAATTGAATCTGTTTTAATTTGAGCCTTTGCTCAAATATTTTGGAATCATTCTCTTCTGGGTTTGTGCCTTGAGCATCCTTGCCACCACAGTAGCTTTTTATGATGTCATTCATTTTTCATTTGCTTGTTCTTACTGCCTACTTTCTGACTTGATGTTTTATGTCAGAGCCAAATTACGTGCACTTCCAGAGGCAAGGTTTGGGCTGGTCCTGTTGTCAGTTTCTTAGAGTATTGAATATTGTGTTATTCTAGGCTTTCAAACATAGCCAGGCTGGGGATTTTGGTGCTTCCAAAATGGTCCATTATCCAGGACAAAAACTGATCACTGCCCTCCCTTCACAAACATACACACACACACACACTCACACACAATTTGAGTTCTTCAAATTTCTGAGCAACAGTAAAGTGGCTTCTGGACTCAAACACTGTCAGCCAGCTAGGAAGTTCTACTGGTTCAGTGATAGAACTGAAGGTTTCTTTCTGTCTCCAGGGAATCCCATCCTGATTGTTCCTCTGCAGACTTTACACAGGGCTAGGAGCTGGAACTGAGACCCCATTCTGCTGCTTGCTTCTGAACTCGCTTCTTTTTCAATATACTGCCTAGGGTCTGCAACTTCTCCTTACCCCAGACATCATCCTGGGCTGGATGCAGGTTGCATCCTCAACCCTCCCTGGATCTGTAACTCAGAACAGATTGATGAAGAACAAAGCTACCAGTTAGCACCAATGTCTGATACCTCCTCTTGGCCCAATTTCACAGTTTTTTCTTGTCCTTTAGAATGCTCTGTGCATTCCTACACTCCTGGCCATCTCAAGAAGTCCACAGACCTTTCTATCTCTGTATGTGAACGTACAGTGGAAAAATGATTCACCAATTTTTTTTGGATTTCCCCATTAGGATTTGATTTGGTACATTTTCTAGATCTGTTTGAAGGAGATTTTTTGGTTTGTTTCATTTTATTTTCTTTGGGTTCATTTCATTTTGGTTTTTTGCAGTGGGATTCTTCCAAAGGAAGAATCCTGCTCTACTGCTTCCTGCTATTCGACCATATTGGCTTTGCTCCCAAAAAAGAAAATTTTTAAAGTAGTGTTGCAAGAACCAGATATATGTATGCTTTTAGCAGAAGCAAAATATATAACTATACTCAAAGTAGAGAGACAAAAGATGACCCCATTGAAGAACCATCATTGGCATCCTTAACACCATCATCTGGACCATGATAGTGACACAGAATCAAGGTTGGAACTTTTCTCTATTCATCTTTTCTCCAACTTGCTTTCAGCAACTTCTGGGAAAGACTCCAAGAAGTAGAAGCCATCCTGCTCTTAACTTCTCCCACATAAACTGTCATAAAGTGACTACTTTTCCACTATGCTGGAAAATTAGAAGAACTGACTAAATGATAGCACAAATGGAGACATAGGAAATTTGTATCCTTTTGTGTATGAATCCAGAAAATCTTACAATTTGATTCCCTTCCTTATTAATTATGTTATTTAATATTTTAATTAATTGTTTTGCTCTTAGATTTATTTTTATATATTTATTGAAAAACTCATTATATGGGGGCTGTTCCCATAAATTATCACTCCCTTCCACAAAAGCCACCTTGAACAAGTGAGTAACTATTGAGTACATTAATAATGAACTGGTTTTTAAATAATATTTTATTTTTCTCCAGTTATGTTTTTTAACATTCATTTTTTATTTTTTATTTTTTTCCTCATAATATTTTATTTTTCCAAATACACATAAAGTTAATTTCCAGTATTCATTTTTGTAAGGTTTTATAGTAAAAAAATTTTTTTCTCCCACCTTCTTTTACTTCCTTTCTCCCCAAGATAGCATGCAATCTGATATAGGTTAAACATAGACAATCTTTTAAACATATTTCAATATTTGTCATGTTGGATGAGAAAAATAAGACCAAAAGGGAAAAAAGCACAAACAAACAAAAAAAGGTGAAAATACTATGCTTCAATCACATTCAATCTCTATAGTTCTCTCTCTGGATGCAGATGTCATTTTCCATCACAAGTCTATTGGAACTGTCTTGAATCTTTGAGTTGCTAAGAAGAGTCAAGTCCATCATACTGTTGCTCATCATTTTGTTGTTGTTGTTGTTGTTGTTATTATGTACAAAATTCTCTGATTCTACTCACTTCACTCAGTATCAGTTCATGTAAGTATTTCCAGGCTTTTCTGAAGTCAGTCTTCTCATCATTTCTTATAGCACAGTAATATTCTATTACAATCAACAACTTGTTCAGCCACTCCTGTTCGAATGCCAAATGTACGCTTGCCAAAAATACTATTTCATGGAGAATTCACACAGGGCAAATGCTCAGAAGGTGGTCAGAAAAAGCAATACAAGGACACTCAATATCTCTCTTAAGAACATTAGAATTGATTGCCTGGTGTGCCCTCATCAAGGAAAGTGCTGTATTCTATAAGTAAAACAGAATTGAATGAGCTCACAAGAAACATGAGATGCACAAAGTTTGAGAATCTGCCCCAAATGTTCATAGGGACTATTTAAGCATTCCAAGCTCATATTGATCTAATCAGCTACAGTCAGACATTCTAACATAGTGATATCATTTTGATTCTCTTCAAGAACAAAGGACAACAACCAACCACCCAACCAACCATTCCCCAATTGAAAGGCATTCCCTCAATTTCCAATTCTTTATCCCTCTAAAAAGAGCTATTATAAATATTTTTGTACAAATAAATCCTTTCCTCCACCCTTTTTAAAATCTCTTGGGGATACAAACTTAGTGATGATATTTCTGGATCAAAGGGTATGCACAGTCTTTAAACTTTTTCTTAAATCAACATATTCTAGGTTTACCATTACTTATAGTTATTGCATTTCATATTAAGGAATCAATTTCCTCTTTTTTCAGTTTTTCTTGAAGAATCCTGCTACAAAAATAAGCCTTTCTGGTTTAAAAATTGCCTGAGTCAACCACAGTCCTAATGAAGTATGAAATAAAGTAAATCCTTGAGGTGGATGATGATTTTTTTAGTGTCATTTTGAGGTGATTCATAATTGAATAACAAGATCATATGTCACATTTACATTGGAGAAAACTAGTGTATTATGTTTATATTAAATTCAGTTGTTTTGATTCAGAAATAGATACTTGGTAGAATAAATTTCAACAATATTTTATTTTTGTAAAATGCAAACCAAGATATTTGATTTGATGAATGACATTTAAGGCCCTGGATGTACTGGCTAACCTCCAAAACAATCTGGTGGGTAGGAGGGATGATTTGTTTGCTTCCCCAGTGCATAACAGAGTGCCTGGCAGATAGTTGTCACTAAATAAATGTTTATTAATTGATTGATTGTTCGAACCTACCTTTACAGCATTCCTCATAGATATCTAGTATAATTCCTCCAACCAAGACCACTCTGATTCTCCTTGATTGGCCATCAATAGGTTCCAAAACAAGTCCCATTTGGTTATTGTTGGAGTCCTGATTGACTCCGATTGAATGTAAATAGCAATAATTTCTGCTTTTTCCAAAAACCCAGAGGGCCTTTCCTTCCCACATTTATTTATTTAGATTTTCTTTTTGGACTAGGTAAACATTAGCTTTCTTGGCTGATAACCCTCTGTGAGGAGAGGACAGGAGCTATTTTCTGAAGACTCCTTATGATATGTAAGGGAATGCCTTGGAGAGACTGTGGAGGATGTATAGATGACTTATAATTAGTTCTGGCTAACCACATGATGATGAGGATCTTTGGCTGCAGAAGCATTCAAGGGAGCAGCTATGAGGCAAAAAGGGAAGAGAAGATTCAGACACTTCCTAGCTGTGTGATACTGGACAAGTCTCTTAGCCCTGCTTACCTCAGCATCCTCATCTGTAAAGTGAGCTGGAGAAAAAAATGGCAAACCACTCCAGCATCTTTGCCAAGAAGACCCTGAGTGGGGTCACGAAGAGTCAGACTGAATAACAAGAAGCGTTCTTTTGCCTGTTTCTGCTAGCTCTTCTGCTGCAGACCTTTTGGCCACTCTGTTCCAGGTCGTTATCCTTTTGCCCCCAGAATTCGGTGATTTTGTGACTTCTCCCCTCTGATCCTCGGTCTTTGACCTCTACATTTGTTTTTTCTCTTCTGGGTAAAGTCTGGAAGGAACCTCAGTTTTTCAGAGTTCCAGAATCTCTTAACCTGTTTGGACCTCTCAGTTTCCTCCTCTCTGAAATGAGGGTATTGTAGTCGGCAATTTGCTAAGAATTTAAAATTCTGTTGGATTTTTTTTTAAATGAAAATCTGGTAGCTCATAGTGTCACCAAAGGGGGTGGTAAGCAAGAACCACTCTTTATGACCCCAATTTTGTGCTGTTCATGGTCCTTGTTAAGCATTTACTTAAAAAAAATTTTTTTTGTTTGTTTTTAATGAAAATCTGGTAGCTTGGAGTGTCATCCAAGGGGGTGAGGAGCAAGAAGTGCTCTTTATGACCGCAGTTTTGTGCTGTTCATGGTCCTTGTTAAGCACATTTCCTATGGCACTTTATGATCAGTGAGCTCAGCATTCTTCCGGGAGATCCACATCTCCAGACTAATTGATAACTAGACCATAATGCTTTAAAGCCTCTCCACTGAAAGCGGCTTTGGCCTCCTGCTGTTGGGCAAATGACTTCAGCTGAGTATGAGGTAATCATTGGATGCCTTGCCCACTATAAAAGACACCAAGTCCTTTCCTGTACATATTTAGCAAATAGAAAGGTTCTGGAGTGAGGCCCAGAAAGACTTAGAGAAGTGCAGATGTGTCTGCTTTAAGAACTGCTAGGAATCTAGAAATAGAAACTCGCAAAACATATAATTTAGGGGTAACGGTGATTATTTGCATTCCAAAAAGATTTTTCCCTTATAAAATAATTCTCCCTGGGCTTCCTTTAAATACTGAGCTCCCCCGGTGTCTTTTAGTTTTGATGTACGGATCATTAGCTCTTTGAAGGGAGAGGTTGGGCAACTGTGGGGCAGAAGAATCCTTGGACTTAAATGGTGGTCAGGGCCATGGAAATTTGAGGTTCTGTTTTTCTCTCATAAAGAGGTGATACTAATATGGTGCAACTGAGTTTTTGTACTTCTGGTCAAATCTAAATATGAACCAGTGATCTGGCAGATTTTAAGACCCTATTTTCACACTCTACCTTGTCTTGTATCAATGTGCACCCCCAGCTCCCCTTCTCTCTACAGAAAGATGAATAAGCAAACTCTAAACAGCAAAGGCAGCTAGGTGACACAGTGGATAGTCAGACCTGGACTCTGAAAGACCTGAACTCTAGCCTCCAGACACTAGGAAGCCAGGTTGATGGAATCTTAGCTGCTGTCCTAACCTCATACTCCTCCCTCTCTCCCTCCTTCCTTTCCTCCTTCCCTTTCTCTCTCTCTTTTTTCTTTTTCTCTCTCTCTCTCTCTTTTTCTCTCTCTCTTTCTTTTTCTATTTTCTCTCTCTCTCTCTCTCTCTCTCTCTCTCTCTCTCTCTCTCTCTCTCTCTCTCTCTCTCTCTCTCTCTCTTTCTCTGTCTGTCCCTTTCTCTCTCTTCCTTTCATATAAACCCCATAAGAACAAAAGAACCTTTTCTGAAATAAATCCAATGACAGAGAACACCCCCCCCCCAATACCTTATCCTGGATTGTCCAAACATAAGCAAAATCTTACCTTAGATTATCCAATTTTTCTGCTCTGTCCCATCTCCTAGTTTTTTTATTTTCTTACTCTCACTTCTCCATATAAACCCTTGCCTTCCTCTGTTGGACTGCCTCTTTCTCTTAAGGAGGAGCACACAAGGTATGTCACCCCGATAAAGTCCCATGCTTGATTCTGAGACAGTTTTGAACTTAAATTCTTTTGAAGATGACCCAACATCACACGCCAAGGTGTCCCAACACTTTTGGTATACCCCAACAGTGTGACCCTGAGAAAATCATTTACCTTCTATTTGCCTCAATTTCCTCATCTGTAAAATGTGGGTTATAATTATAGCACCTACTTCCCAGGATTGTTGTGAGGATCAAATAAGCTAATATGTGTAAAGCATTTATGTGCCTGGCATATAATAAGCTCTATATGAATATTATGTATTATTATTTTGAATCATTATTGCAGTGACTTTGGGAAAGACAACTTCTGCTACTTAAAACATGATCATGACAAAGAATTCAAGTTTCCTGTTTTCAGGCATTTCTGACAAATGGAATGAGTTTGTTACCAGGATCATCGTCTCTTCCATTGAAAGAGCATGTGATGGTCGCCAAGTGCCTAGGGTTTTTTTTTTTTTAATAACTTTTTATTGACAGAATCCATGCCAGGGTAATTTTTTTACAGCATTATCCCTTGCACTCACTTCTGTTCCGACTTTTCCTCTGCCTCCCTCACCCCTTCCCCTAGATGGCAAGCAGTCCTATACATGTTAAATATATTATAGTATTATCCTAGATACAATATATGTGTGCAGAACCAAACAGTTCTCTTGTTGCACAGAAAGAATTGGATTCAGAAGGTAAAAATAACCTGGGAAGAAAAACAAAAATGCAAACAGATAACATTCATTTCCCAGTGTTCTTTCTTTGGGTGTAGTTGCTTCTGTCTATCATTGATCAATTGAAACTGAGTTAGGTCTCTTTATCAAAGAAATCCACTTCCATCAGAATACATCCTCATACAGTATTGTTGTTGAAGTGTATAATGATCTCCTGGTCCTGCTCATTTCACTCAGCATCAGTTCATGTAAGTCTTTCCAAGCCTCTCTGTATTCATTCTGCTGGTCATTTCTTACAGAACAATAATATTCCATAGCATTCATATACTCATGTGCCTAGTTTTTGTGAAGATCATGAGTCACAGAGCTGGGATTTTAATTCAGGTTCTCTGACATCTCTTTCCACCTCACCCCCCACCCCACCCCAATTTCTGTATATCTCCAACAATTAATTCTCACAATAATGTCATTATGTATTTTCTACGTATTGGTCTGAGGATCTCTGCTAATTTCTAGTATAGCCTAATAGAGAAACAGAAAAGAGAAAGATAGAGACCGAGACAAAGAGACAGGAGAGACAAAGAGGGAGAAGGAAGAGAGTAAGAAGGAGGAAGGAAGGAAGACTTAAGAAGGAAGGGAGAGAGAGGAAAAGAGAATGAAGAAAAGAAAAGAAAAGGAAAGGAAAGATAGTACTTTAGTAGATGAAATTTGAATGACTGGGAAACAACTATAACAACAGATCTTAAATTTTAAGGTTAAAGGCATACAGTTGCTTTTTTGTAGCTTAAAAAGCAGAGGACTATTTTCATTGTGGAATGGACTGTTATTCTTCCACACTGCTTTATTTAGTCATATCCAAAAATATAGATTGTAATTACTGCCAGCAATGTCACCTTTAAAAGAGAAATATATGTTTAATTCATGTATGAGCCATCTTCCTCCATTGAAATGAAAATCCATTTTCAGAATAGATAAAGAATTGTAACTAGGGCAGGGCATCTGGGATGTTGCCCTAGGACACTGAAATATAGAGAGGGCACAAAAACATAAAACATGCACCATAAATAATTGAGCACCTAGTTAGTGAGAATAATTTGTTAAAATCATATTTTAAAATAATTAATCCTTTCTTACCCCTATCACCTGAATTTGTCTTGATTACCTCTTGCCCTGCCCTAGTGCTAGAGGTTAAAAAGTTGATTTAAGGGCCCATTTGTGAAGAAACACCTTTGTAGTTTTATAGCATGCTAGATTTGGAATCAAAATGATGATGTTCTGGGTTCAAATGCAATACCTAATATCTCCTAAGTATATGCTCATGATCAAATCACTTAACTTTTCTGTGTCTGTTTTCTCATTTGTAAAATGGGAATAACCATACTGATAGAATTTATCTTGCAGATTTTCTGTGAAGTTCTAACTAATGTAATATTGATATTTTAGATGTTATATATAAAGTTCATTGCAAATCTGTTAAGTACTACATAAGTGATATTCTTATTCATATGACTTATCCTAAAGATCAAGATGTTAAAGCATTATAGAAATATTATTATTCATGTAATTTATATTGGGTACTAATATAGTGGGAAATGTACATGCTTACATTTTATGTGGGATGTTTGGGTAAGTTGTCACCAAGAATATCAAAACACTCTAGTAAGTGTTCAACTAAAGAAACCTTTACATTTTTAACAATGTTATTAAATAGTCAAATGCAATATTAACTTTTTAAAAATAATAGTTTTTTATTTTCAAAACATATACAAAAATAGTTTTCAACATTCAACCTTGAAAAAGCTTGTATTCCAAATTTTTCTCCTTCCCTTCCCTTACCACCCCCAGATAGCAAGTAATCTAATATGTGTTAAACATGTGCAATTCTTCTATACATATTTCCACAATTATCATGTTGCACAAGGAAAATCAAATCAAAAAAGAAAAAAAATGAGAAAGAAAAAAAACCAAGCAAACAACAACAAAAAAGGTGGAAATTCTATGCTGTGATCCACATTCAGTCCCCATACTCCTCTCTGGATGCAGATGGCGCTCTCTATCACAAGTCTATTAGAACTGGCCTGACTCAGGTCATGGTTGAAAAGAGCCATATCCATCAGAATTGATCATCGCAGAACTTTTTTGTTGCTGTATACAGTGTTTTCCCAGTTCTACTCACTTAGCATCAGTTCATGTAAGTCTCTCCAGGTTTTTCTAAAGTCCTCCTGATTGTTTCTTATAGAACAATAATATTCCATAACATTCATATATCATAACTTATTCAGCCATTCCCAACTGATGGGCATCCACTCAGTTTCCAGTTTCTGGCCACTACAAACAGGGCTGCCACAAACATTTTTGCACATGTGGTCCCTTTCCCTCCTTTAGGATCTCCTTGGAGTACAAGACCAGTAGAGTGTTGGATCAAAGGATATGCACAGTGTGATAACCTTTTGGACCTAGATCCAAATCACTCTCCAGCATGGTTGGATAAGTTCACAATTTCATCAACAATGCATTAGTTTCCCAGTTTCCCCACATCCCCCCTAATGTTTATTATCTTTTTCTGTCCTCTTAGCCAATCTGAGAGATGAGTAGTTGTCAGAGTTGTCTTAATTTGCATTTCTCTGATCAGCAGTGATTTAGAGCATTTTTTATATGATTAGAAATGGTTTTAATTTTTTCATCTGAAAATTGTATATTCATATCCTTTGACCATTTATCAGTTGGAGAATGGTTTGTATTCTTATAAATTTGAGTCAATTCTCTATGTATTTTAGAAATGAGAACCCTTGAATGTCAAAAACTTCCTCCAGTTTTCTACTTCCCTTCTAATCTTGTCTGCATTGGTTTTGTTTGTACAAAAAGTTTAAACTTAAAATATTAACTTTTCAAAAGAAAAAGCAGATGATGCAAATACACAAGTGGTGTGATATTAATTGCAAAGGATGTATAAGATAAGATGGGTATTTTAACAATTTATGTAACTATCTAAAAACATATCCCTTCTCTTATATCATGGAGATACTGTATTCATGTATCAATCAATATCTGTTAAATATTAGGCTTTATTTGTTGTTGTACAATTACTTTTCTCCTGAAATTGAACTATGAGGTAATTGCAGAAGATATGTTCTTGGATTTGTCCAAATCCTGATTCTGTTATAGGGCCACCTTCTGAGTATAAGTCTATTAAATGAGGTTAGATGAGACTCTCTAAAATCTCTTCCAGTTTAAAATCTATATCCATTATGCTATTTTGATGATCAAATATTTTGCTACATGGCACTTGAATCAAGGCACATCTCAAATGTCACTCCCACCATCAAAGCTTCCCTGATCATTTCTTTACCTAATCCTTGGTGAAACTGATTTTTTCCCTTCATTTAATTTCTTAACACTTTATACTCTTATTTTCATCATATTTATATTAGGAAGCATAACAAAGTACAAGGAATATCAGACTTGGAATCAGAGAACTAGGTTCAAACCTCAATTTGAGAACTTTCTAGCTATATCATCATGTGCATTCTCTAAGGCTCAGTCAACTCATCCATAAAATGGGAATAATAATACCTGTTGAATGTTTATTACAGAATAGTTGTGAAGCTCAAATGTGGCTATGTGGAGCAGCTAGGTGGTGCAGTGGATAGAGCACCAGTCCTGGAGTCAGGAGGACCTGAATTCAAATTTGGTCTCAGTCACTTAACACTTCCTAGCTGTGTGACCTTGGGCAAGTCACTTAACCCCAATTGCCTCAGCAAAACTTAAAAAAAAAAAAAAAACAAAGAGGAACAAACAATAACTTCTGTGGACTTGGTACACAGATTATTTACCACTCCTTAGCTTAAGAGTTTAAGGAAGACAGGTATTAAATGAGTTCAAGAAAAGGACTTAAAGTTAGCCAACAAATGAAAACTATTAAGTAATATATTTATTTCTGACCCCCTTTCAAAGGAACTTAAAGCGATGTGCAAATATTAGCTTATAAATCTAAATCTATGATTCTTTGAATCTCATCATTCTTGGGAGTTTATATTATATTTGATGAATAGTAAAAGAAGAAAACAAGATTAATAAAGGAAACCGATTAAGAAAGTGAGCTCACCCAGGCTCACAATTATCCTATAGCCATCTTCAAGTCCTAATATTTCTACCTTCCCAAGTCTTTTGTATGTACATTCACTATTCTTTTTTCTACTGGTCTCCTTACACCTGGACTATTCCAATAGCTTTCTGGTTGGTCTTCCTACTTCAGTTCTCTCTTATCCTGAGTCCATCCACCACTTAGCTGCCAATTTGATTTTCTAAAGGTAGTTAACCAAGTCAGCTGTATTTTTAATAAATTCCAATATCTCCCTTTTACCTCTAGGATCAATTATAAAATCTTCCAATTTTTAAAGTCCTTCATAACTTGACCCTTTTCTGCCTTTCTAGAATTCTTACATCTTATTCTTCTCCACACACTCTGTGATCCATTGACACTGGCTTTCTTACTTTTTCTCACTTTATCTCCCAACTCCAATCATTTTCATCTGCAACTCCTGGAATTCTCCCTCATTTCATCCCCATTTTTGGCTTTCTTCAAGTCTCAGCAATAAATCTTTCCCAGTCCCTATTCTTAATGTTTTCCCTCTGGAACCACCCCCAATTTATACTATGAATGGGAGATTTGATACAAAGTTGTTACATGCATCTTTCCCATTAAACTATGAGCTCCTTAAAAGATGGAACTATCTTTGGTCTTTCTTTATATCACTAGCATATAGCACAGTACCTGGAACATAGGAGGTATTTAGTAAATGCTAGTCAGTTGACCAAAATGATACCTAATTCTCTGTAGGAATAGTCCTTGAGGCAACCCAAAGGATTATGAGGCTTTCTTGATACCAATAAATTTTATTTGTCCGTAAGGTAGATGTTTTAGATGTTTTAGAATAGGAGATTCCAGAACTTAAATCCTAATGGATTTCATTCACCTCAGAAAAGAACTCTTATTTTGTGTTCATCTGAAATGCAAGATGTGCAATATGTTATAGTGGCTCTCCTAGAGATTATATTGTTGAGGAAACAGAATCTGCCAGGGATTTAGTAGCAGGAGATTCACACAGCTGGTTGGGATCAACAGTGTGAGGAGCTTCTCTTTCCAGAATATTATTCAGAAGGTAAAATTACACGTTTGGCAAGGGAAGCAGGAAAGAGATCTTAAAACAAGACTGTGAGCTTTTCTATCTGGATTTGCTACGATTATTTCATGTGTATACTGAAGTATTTCCCTAATTTTGAATTTATAATAAATACTGTGGCTTTAAAGGTATTAGGTTTTACTAAATGTTTGTTGAGTTGCATAAAATTACCTAAATGTTCTCTTTGTGTAAGAGAATTTGACAAAAATAAATATGATGAAAGTGACTACATCCGTGATTATCCTGAACACTGAACACTTGACAAGTTTAGTTTCAGGCAAAAGTAAGCAAATAAACAGAAAACATTTGTAAGAAAAAGATTTCCAACAAAAATTAAAGCCATAATTTTCACAAGGGAGGTAATGTTACTCTACTACCTTAAACTCGGGCATCACATCTGCAGTATGTAACTTTTTAAAGAGCATTTTTTCAAATTAAATCTCATTTTCCCTCACAAATATGTGGGTAGTCATTATTATCTTTGCTTTGTTGGAAATTGAGGTATAAAGACGATAACTGACGTATTCAATGTCATAAAGCTGATCAAACATGAAATCAAAATTAAAAACCAGATTATCTGACTCTCGTGTTTGCAGCTCTCCCCACTAACAAAAGGGCACAGCTGCTAAAAAGTAGCATGTAAGAAGATTTTCAGTCAAACAATCTAACTACAAATAATTCCTAGGGTTGTCTACATTTTTAAAGGGGGTTTTAGAAGAACCAATTAATCAACAAGCATTTATTAAACATTTACTATGCATGATATATTTTGTTAAATTCTGAAGATACAAAGACATATATGAAGAGTTCTTGCTGTCAAGGACTTTAACATCTACAAAGGAGACAATATGTAGATATATATGCATATGTATGTGTGCATATTATGTGTGTATTTATGTATGCTTATGTATATATATGTACATATATGCCTATATATGTGTCTATGTATATGTGTCAAAATGCAAAAAAATACATTGTAATTTCAGATGAAGAGGCACTAACAGCTGGGGGAATCAGGAAAGACATAATATAAGAAAAGTTTACTAAACTGTAGATTTCAACCTCATATGGGACTATGTAACTGAAGATGGGATTTGCAAAATTATGATTTATTAGCAATAAATGATTTTTTATTTAAATTTTTATTAGTTTTTTATTTTTCTAGATATATGTTCCAACATTCATTTTTATTAGATTTTGTGTTTCAATTTTTTTCTTCCTCCCTCACTTACCTCCTCTTCCCCAAGACAGCAAGCAATCCGATATAGGTTATATATGTATAATACTTTTTTTTAAATAAAGCTTTTTATTTTCATAACACTTGCATAGATAGTTTTCAACACTCAGTCCTGCAAAACCTTATGTTCCAATTTTTTTTCTTTCTTTCCCCCCACTCCTTCCCCTAGACGGCAATAATACAATATATGTTAAACATGTACAATTCTTCCAGATATACTTCCACAATTATCATGCTATACATATAAAAAAATCAGATCAAAGAGGAAAAAAATGAGAGAAAACAAAATGCAAGCAAACAACAAAAACAACAAAAAGTGGAAACACTGTTGTGATTCACAATTCAGTCCCACAGTCTTCTCACTGGGTGCAGATGGCTCTTTTCATCTATGTACAATACTTTTAAACATATTTCCATATGACATGTTGTGCAAGAAAAATCAGACCCAAAAAGGGAAAAAAAAAACATGAAAAAGAAAAAGCAAACAAACAAAAAAAGTGAAAATTCAGTAAATGATTTATATACCTATTTTATATGTCTACATACTTGAAGTTGCATAAAAATTTCTCAGGCAAAAAGAGGTTGTGAGTGGAAAAAAGTTTTTTAAAAAAGTTCTGATATAGGAGATGATATTTTGAACTAAACTAACCAGGATTTTTTTTTTTCTTCCTCCTTCCCCCTCCTCACTCTCTCCCCTAGATGGCAATAATCCAATATATTTTAACTATGTACAATTCTTCTATATATATTTCCACAATTATCATGCTGCACCAAAAAAAAAAAAAATCAGATCAAAGTGGAAAAAAATGAAAGAAAACAAAATGCAAGCAAACTACAAGAACAACAAAAAGTGAAAGCTAGGATTCTAAAAGGAGGAGATAGGAAGAGAGTACATATAAGACATGGAGAATGGCTTGTGAAAAGGTAAAGAGAAAAGAAATAAAATGGCATATATACAAACAGCCAACACTTATTTGACAGGACCCATGCAAATAGGGAGTTATATCTATTCTATATTTATCTATTGATATCTATCACCTATCTATCTATCTATGGTATTATTGCCTGTCTCACTTTGGAAGAAGACCAATGACATTATGAGGTGATTCTTAGGATTTAAAGGCAAAGTTGCACAAAGTCATCAGCTTTACTCTCTCTTCCAGGGTCATCCATTCTAGTGACAAAGTAAAACAGGTGATGTCCGAGGGTTGTAGCGGATGACCTTGGCATCTTTGACCATACTTCAGTTATTTTCGTGACCACTGGAACAAATCATTCTCATCTCCTCACTCTATCTCTAAAGAGTTCCAATAGTCTTGTGATGAAGAGAGCCATCTATACCCAGAGAAAGGACTGTGGGAACTGAGGGTGGTTCACAACATAAGCATTTTTATTCATTTTATTATTGTTTGCTTGAATTTTATTTTCTTTCTCATTTTTTTCTGGTGTGATTTGATTTTTCTTGTGCAGCAAGATAATTGTATAAATATGTATGCATATATTAGATTTAACATAGATTTCTTTTTTTAATAGCTTTTTATTTACAAGGTATATGCATGGTTAATTTTACAGCATTGACAATTGCCAAACCTTTTGTTCCAATTTTTTCCCTGCTTCCCCCTACTCCCTCCCCTATATGGCAGGTTGACCAATACATGTTAAATATAACATATATTTCTACCATGTTTAACATATATTGATTACTTGCTATGTGAGGGAGAAAGTAGGGGAAGGGGGGGCTCAGAACACAAGGTTCTGCAAGGATTAATGTTGAAAAATTATCCATGCATATGTTTTGAAAAATAAAAAGTTTTAAAAAAGAAAAAAGAGAGGAGTCTATAGTTGATACTAGAGGGAATGAATTGTGAAAGAGAATGACTCAATCAGACCTGTACTTTAGGAAAATCATTTTTGTAGCTGTGTGGAAGATGGATTGGAGTAGAGAGAAATGAGACAGGAAAAGCAATTAGGAGACTATTACAACAGTCAAAGTGAGAGAAGATTAAGACCTGAACTTGGTTAGTAGCTTGTGAGTGGAGAGATATTGGCAACCACTGCCATCTCTTTGATATTCTCTTATCTTTAGGTCATTATGACAGTGTTTCTCTTCCTACTGGTCTATGTTTTTCAGCGTCCTTTTAAAAAACAACAAAATCCTACAGATTTTGGGTCCTTGAGGAAAAGTTTGAAAGAGGGATCTTTCAATACCTCTTTCTTTGTTATTAGTGAATAAATTAATTTAAATTTTCTATCATTTATATATGTTATCCTAATTTAATCTTCATTACAAACCTGTGACTTGGGTATCAGTCAATCATTCAAAAAGAACTGATTAAGCATCTACTTTGAGCCAAGCACTGAAGACACAAAATCCAAACTAAAAGTCCCTACTCTTATGGTTGATGGTCTATACTTATATAAGCAGATACAAAACAAATGCAAAATAATTTCAGGGGGGGGGGAGCTAGTAACTGGAAGGGATTAGAGAAGGTTTTATTTAGGAGGTGGCTTATGAGCTGAGCTATGAAAGGGGAAGGTAAGAAGGGAGTGCTTTGCATATTTGAGGGGCAACCCATGCAAAGACATAGAAGTAGAATATGGCTTATCATGTAGTAGGATTAGAAAAAAGGCCAGTTTAAGTAGAATAATAGAGAACTATTAATAACCCTTCATTTTATAGATGAGCAAACTTAGATTTAAGAGACTCAATAAGTCTAAACCAACTTCCTGATTTTAAATTTTTCTCCACTATGACTCTTTGAATGGCATATTCATGCCTTTGGTCAAAGCATTGAGCTGAGTTCAAATTAAGCCTTTACTATTTACTATTTGTGTGACTTTGAGCAAATCTCTCCCCCTACTGATAAATGAATTCTTTCTTAATAAAATGAGCAGTTCTGCAAACTTATCCCTATGACCCTTCCCATTTTAAGGATATGGTAGGAATATGGTAGGAAGGAACTATCTTCCAGCTCTGACTCCATGGCCTTTCTTTTCTTCTTTCTTTCTTTCTTTCTTTTTTTTTTTTTTTTTTTTTAATTTAGCTTTATTCTTTTCATTCAAGAAAAATCCAGCTTCTCCAATCTCCCTTTCCCTCAATTGAAAATGAAAGAAAAACAAAATCCCAATTACCAATATGTATAATTAAGCAAATCATATTGCCATTTTGGCTATATTAAAGGTGAATCCATACATATGTCTTATTCTGCAGTCTGAGTTTCTTTACTTTTCTATCTAGAAGCGGATAGTATATTTCAAGATTAGCCTTCTGGAATTATGATAGGTCATTATGCTGATCAGAGTTCCTAAGTCTTTCAAAGTTGTTTGTCTTTACAATATTGTTGTCCTTACATAAACTATTTTACTAGTTCTGTTCACTTGACTTTTTTCATATACATCTCTGGCTTCTCTGAAATCATCATATTCATTATTTCATACAGAATAATAATATTCTATGACATTTCTTTACCATAACTTGTCTATCCATTTCTCAGTTGATAGTTAGCTCCTCAGATTTAATTCTTTGTCACCTCCAAAAAGGCTACAAATATTTTGGGGAATTCTTAGCTAGAGTTTTGCTAAGTTCTTAGTTTTGCTAAGAACTTAACCTTCTTCACTCTCTGTGATTCTCTTTTCTCCTTTTCATTTCTATTTCACTGTTGGACAAAATATATTTCTTGTAATGAACTTTATGTGTGTATGTATTCATCCTTCTTTTGACTATTTCAGATGAATTATATCCATGTGACATTCATTTCCCCACACTTTCCTCTGTTTATACAGATTTATACTTACATAGTCTGATTATGTAAGATAATTTCCCATAACCTTCCTTTTGCTTCTAGTGTATTCATCTTCCTTCTCTTTCCATTTTTCTTTTAAGATTTTCAAGATATAACAGAACTATTCCCAGGTCCTCTATTTAGACTCTGTATGTCTAAGTAGATTGCCACTATGATTTCTGATAATGATAGAATTCAGAAGGGACATATGTATCATCTCCTCATAATGGAAAGCTTTTTAAGCTCCTTATGATTATTTTCTAGTTAATGTTAATATCTGTGATATTCAAGGTTTCTACACAGCACTGGTTTTTTCATCAGGAATGCATGAAAATCCCTTATTCATTAGAGATCCACTTTCCCCCTATAGAATTATAGTCTGTTTTTCCTGGGTAACTAATCCTATATCCTTTTGGAATAGTTATCCAAGTTCTCTGTTCCTTTACAATGCCTATTAAAGAGTGCATGATTCTTATTGGGTACTTAAATATTTGTTCTCTTGCTGTTTGCAGTATTTTTTCTTTAACTTTGAAGCTCTAGATTTTTACTCTGAGTTTATAGTATTGCTAGTTTTTATTTTTTATTAATTTATATTTTTAGGAATTTTTATTTGGTGTTTCTTTTAGGAGATGATCCACTTTGTGCTCTAGTCCTATAAGATTGGACAGTTTTCTTTTAAGATTTCTTGAAATAGGATATCTAGGTTCTCTCTCTTTTGTGGGGGAGGCAAAAAGGTCATATCTTTCAAGGAGCCCAGCAATTCTTAATTTTTTTTTTCTCTCAATCAGTGTTCCACATCAGTTGATTTGCTATGAGATATCTTACATTTAAATCAGTCTTTCAATTTTGCTTCACTATTTCTTTTTGGCTCTTGGAATTCTTCTATGGCTTCTATTTGGTTCAATCTAATTTTCAGGAAGTTTGTTACTTTGGCAAAGCATTATACCTTATGCCAAAATATGTTAGAGAATATGTTCATTCTTTATCTAATCATTTCATTTATGGCTCTCATTTTTTTCTCTAAAATTTTTTTTTTAGAACTCTCATTTAATTTTTTTAAAATTAAACTTTTGTTTCATCTCTTACAAGACTTTTAATTGAATTTGTGTCCAAGATGTGTTTTGACTTGAGGTCTTCCTTATAGATATTTTGGAATCATTCTCTTCCTTTTAGATTTGTATCTTGGTTCAGGATTCCTGGTCAGAATGAGAGAGCTGAAGAGAAGCTTAAGGCATCAGTCCCTCAACCCACTAATAGAGGTGCTTATACTAATATCTCATTAAAAAAAAATGAACTGGCAAAGAAGAAAGAACCCCACCACTGAATTATATTATGGGAACAGGGAAGACCAGGATTCATCTTCAGAAGGGGACACATTAATAAAAACAGCTTCTCCCCCAAATGGCTCTCTGCCCAGAAAGAATTTATAGAAAAACTCATAAAAGAATTCAAAAATCAAATGAGAGAAGTTGAGGAAAAACTAAAGAAAAAAATTAAAATCATCCAAGAAAAACAAGAAGCTTATTAAGAAAAAAAGTTAACCAACTAGAAAAAGAAGTACAGTGTCTCAAAGATGAAAATAATGCTTTGAAAATTAGAATTGGGCAAGGGGAAGCCAGTGAAGCTATAAGAATCAAGAAATAACAAAACAGATTATAAAGAATGAGAAAATAGAACAAAATGTAAAACATCTTATAAGAAAAATGACAGATGCAGAGAACAGATCAAGAAGAGAAAATATAAGAATAATTGGACTGCCAGAAAGTTCTGGCCAAAAAAAGAACCTTGATATAACAATACAGGAAATAATCCAAGAAAATTGTCCTGGAGTGATAGAACACGACGGCAAAGTAGAAACAGAACAATCCAATGATCGATCACCTCCTCAAAGATATCCTGTGTGAAAAACACAGAAATATTATTGTTAAATTTCAAAACCTCCAGATCAAGGAGAAATTTTGCAAGAAACAAGAAAAAACAATTCAAATATATTGGATCTACAATTATAATTGTACAAGACTTAGCAGCAGCTACAATAAAAGACTAGGCCCTGGAATCATATCTACCAACAATCAAAACAACTAGGCCTGTAGCCAAAAATATCACATCCAGCAAAATTATCTATAATCCTGAATGAGAAAAAATGGATATTCAATAAACTTGCAGATTTTCAGGATTTTCTATCAACCAAACCTGAACTTAACAGAAAATTTAACATAGAAAAGCCAATGTGAAAGATCAGTTTTGAGAATAGGGTAGTTCAAAAGAAAGATTGGCAAGTTAAGGTAAAAATAAAATCATGTTATACAAATGAAGAGGAGGGCTTGTAGTTCCGAAAACTCACACTGGGAACAGGTTCAATAGGCAACATTATATATACACCATGAAGGATATGGCACCCTCCAAAGGATATAGCACCCCCCAAAATCTTTAAAGAAATAAGGGGGGAGGAATGGGCCGATGGGGAAGCAAAGGGTGAGGGAAGAAAGCAAGAGAGGGATCCTTGGGTAGGGGAAGATTATGTAATAGCAAGGCAAGTTATGGAGCAGAAATTAATTAAAGAGTCAGCAAGGATAGGAAAGACATATGTGTTTATGTGGAATGGGTTTGAATGTGTATGTATCTATATGTCTATATATGTATACAGAAATATATCTTTTCTTAAATGTAGCATGCTTGGGAGTGGTTGGGGGGGATGAAAGGGAGGAAAAAAGAATAAAGTAAGGTTAGCAGCAGGGAATCAAAGGACAATTTACAAGGAAATAAAGAAAAAATGGTCATTCATGAATATAATTTATTCTACTAATATTTCTTGATCTGGTAATTTGTTATTATATATTTTGAATTTTTCCTCATAATCTGGGGAATGACTTAAGAAATTGTGGTACATGAATGTAATTAACTATTACTGTGCTGTACAGAGAAGCAAAGAAAGAACTATACAAACTGATGCAAAGGGAAATAAGTCAATATGAAAGCAATACAGATAATAATTACAATAGTGTAAATGGAAAAAAGCAAAGGACCAAAAAAATAAAAAGTAAATGTAATAAAAATATAAAAATCAAACCAGCTTCATGAAGAGATATGAGAAAACACCTTTAACCTACCCCTTTGTGGTGGGTATTACACATATTTTTGGACTTTTTCAACTTATTGATCAGTTGTACTAACTTCTTTTTCCATCTGCAAAAATATATTTTTTACTATATAGGATAGCTCTCTGGAAAGAGGAGAAAGAAGGATACTTGGGATAACTATAGTGATTTAAGAAACAAAAAAAATCAATAAAAATTGATTTAAAAATTTTAAGAAGTCAGCATTTGCTATTCATGTTAATTGTTTTAGAATCTTAGGAATTAAAAGTTTAGAAGACCTTAAATATTATATAGCCCAAGTATTATTAACCTTTTTTTATGTGTTGGACTCCCTTGGCAACTGGGTAAAAATAGTGAACCTCTTCTCAAATAACATGTTAAAACAATTTTAAGTCATTTTTTTTCTTTTTTTTTTCCCCTGAGGCATTTGGGGTTAAGTGACTTGTTCAGGGTCACACAACTAGGAAGTGTTAAATAAGTCTGAGGCCAAATTTGAACTCAGGTCCTCCTGACTTCAGGGTTGGTGCTCTATCCACTGCACCACCTAGCTGCCCCTAAATCATTTTTTAAATTTTTTAATTGAATTAATTTTAATTGACTCAAATTTATGAGAACACAAGCCATTCTTCAGTTGATAAATAAAGGACACGAATATACAATTTTCAGACAGAAAAATTAAAACCATTTCTAGTCACATGAAAAAATGCTCTAAATCACTATTGTCAAGGCAAATTGACAACTTGGAGGTACCACCACACACTTCTCAGAGTGACTAAGATGACAGGAAAAGATAATGATATATTCTGGTGGATGTGGGAAAATTGGGACACTAACACATTGTGAGTAGAGTCCTGAACTGATCCAACCATTCTGGAGAGCAATTTAGAGTTATGCCCAAGGGCTATCAAACTGTGCATACCCAGCAGGGTCTCTATTGGGTCTGTATCTCAAAGGGATCATAAAAAAGGGAAAAAGACCCACATGTGCAAAAAATGTTTTTAAGCAGTCCTTTTTGTAGTGGCTAGGAACTGGAAATTGAGTGGATGCCCACCAGTTGGAGAACAGCTGAATAAGTTATCTACATTATAAGTTATATACATACATTTGAATATATAAATTATATACATGAGTGTAATGGAATATTATTATTCTATAAGAAATGATGAACAGACTGATTTCAGAAGGGCCCGGAGAGACTGATGCTAAGTGAAGTGAGAACATTGTACACAAAGAGAAATAAGAGAATATTGTACACAACAAGATTGTGTGATATCAATTCTGGTGAACTTGGTTCTTTTTTAACAACTAGTTGATTCAGGCCAATTCTAATAGACTTGTAATGGAGAGAGCCATCTCCATCCAAGGTGAGGACTATGGGGACTAAATATGGAACACAACAGTATTTTTACTTTTTTTGTTGTTTGCTTCTTTTTTTCCTCTTATTTTTTTTCCCCTTTTTGATTAGATTTTTCTTGTGCAACATGATAAATGTGGAAATCTGTTTAGAAGAATTGCACACATTTAACCTTTACTGGATTACTTGCTGCCTAGGGGAGGGGGAAGAGGGGAAAGAAGGGAGAAAAATTTGGAACACAGGGTTTTGCAAAACTTCTTTGCATGTATTTTGAAAATAAAAAGCTATTCTTTTAAATTTTTTATTTAAATTTATTTTAAAAATAAAATTATTTTTAATATACATTAAAAAAAAAAGTGCCAAATTCTCTCCAACTTCAGGCCTTCCCCCAACGCCCTCACACATCCCTTGAGAAGATAAGCAATATGACACTCATTATACATGTGAAGTCATGCAAAACATTTCTATATTAGCCATGTTGGGAAAAAAAATTCCAAGAAAAAAAGTGAAAAATAATATGCTTCAGTTTGCACTTCGAAACCATCAGTTTTCTCTCTGGAACTGGGTAGCATTTTTCAACATAAATTCTTTCGAATTGTCCTCGCTTAATGTATTGATCAGAATAGAGCTTTCACAGTTGATCATTATTTCAATATTGTTATTACTGTGTACAATGTTCTCCTTGTTTTATTCAATTCAGTTTGCATCAGTTTATATGTCTTCAGATTTTTCTGAAACCATCCTGCTCAACATTTCTTATTGTCCAATAGTACTGCATTATAATCATATACCGCAATTAATTTAATCACTCCCCAATTGATGGGTATCAATCATTCAGTTTCCAAGGGGAGGAAAAACTTATCGCATAAAATAAAATGTTATGAAAGAAATAAATTATATTGAAAGTTTCCAAGAAAAAATATTACTGCATATGTTGCAAATGAAACCATTTATATAGAAAGTTGAGAAGAAAAAAAATTTTATTGCATAAAATAAAATGTTACAAAGGAAACCAGTTATACTGAAAGTTATCAAAACAATGAAAACAAACCTAAGTTCCCAGATTTCTTGGTTAGATGCCCTATCTAGCTTCTGTGCCTGTTTTCAAGATAAATGCGAGGCCGCCCAGCGGAAGATCGCACAGGTAGCCTGGACCTGCGCCAGGTCTCACACGCAGACGCCCGAGTCTCGATCCCGTGCTCTTTAAGAGCGCCGATTGGGGAGGAGGTGCGCACAGTTGGGGGCAGGAAGCGCTTCGGGCCACCTGTCATTAAGGAGACACCGGGGCTTGCAGCAACAAAGCCAGAGCCATCCGGGTGTCACCGGAGCCGTCATCTCCTCCCTCCCTCCCTCCTTCTCCGGCCCTATCCCGTGGGGGGGAGGGGAGGCGAGCAGGAGGAAGTTGAGGCGTAAACAGGATCAGGCTTAGCTGCCAGGGGAGGAGTGGGGCGGGCGGTGTAAATGGGGGAGGTCCCAAGCAGGCCAGGCCACCTGCACAGAAACGTAGACTTGTAGTGGGGCATCCTCGGCCCCGGGCCGCCAGGTCTGTTCCCTTTTGCTACCCTTCTTCCCTCTCTCCGCCACCTCCCGATTCTTTAGCTGCGCCCGCAGCTGCAGCGTGGGGCCGGGTTGAGGGGGCTCCGGGACACCTCGGCCCTGGGCCGGCGGGCGGGCTAACGCCGCGGGCTCCGCTTTCCTGCCCCCTCCCCCTCTTCATTTCCCCGGGCTGGCGCGAGCCCCCGCGCGCCCGCCTGCGCGCCCTTTGCGCAGCGCCGGGGTGTCCCCGCGCGCGCGGGCCAGGCCGCGAGCCGGGGGAGCCCGGGGAGGGAGGGAGGGAGAGGGCGAGCGGGAGAGCGAGTGAGCTCCCGCATTCGAACCTCCCTCGCAAAGGCTCTTTCCGCCCCACAATGCACCGCGGCGGGCAGCCTTTGAAAAAGCGGCGCGGCTCATTCAAGATGGCGGAGCTCGACCAGTTGCCTGATGAGAGTGAGTAGCACCTCTAATCGCCCCCCCTCCCCCTCCTCCCCGCCGGCTGCCCGCCTCGGGGCTGCCCGGGCCCGGACGGGGGGCGTGGGGGCCCTGCCCCGCGCCCGACGGGCGTGCGGCTGCCGGACCCGCCGCCCTCCCCGCACCCTGGGGTTACCGCCGCTGCCGTCTCCGCCTTTGTTATGGTGTCTCTGGGTGTTGGGTTGTGTTGTTGTGAGAGCGCCGGGGCCGGAAACCGAAAGCCCCGGAGCCCGGGCTAGCGGCCTCCCTCCCCCTCCCCCTCTCACTCTGGCCGGGGCCCTGGACCGGGGAGTGCGGGGGCATTCCTGGAGGCAGTCTCCGAAGACGTAGTTATGGAAGTCTCTGGTCCCGGGGCCAGGGCAAGGTCGGGCTGGGGCGGCCGGTGGACGCTGCCCCTGTTCAGGCCCCCTCACCCCGCATCTTGCCCCGGCCCCCATCCTGGTGTCTTCAGCCACCCGTGTCTCCTCCCTGCGGGCTCCCTCCCGCTCCCCTATAGCAGCCCGGGTGGGGTGGCCACCTTATGGAAACATTTCCGTGTCAGGGCCCCTGCCCCTTCTCCTGGGTGTACCCTCGATGCCCTCCCCAGGTGACACAGGTGTCTAGACAGCCCCTCACCTACCCTCATCCCAGGAGCCCCGCTGTGTGTACGTGGGTCCGTAGGGAAGACTCCCAGAGTTCTATGTCAACATACAGACCTGGCCAGCAGGGCATATGTGACAGCCACATTGTATCTTCATGCAGGTGATCGTGTTCACTTCGTGCAGTTGAGTTAAGCCCAGACATATTTGTGTTTAGTGAAGTATACACATTCACGCTATTTATGCATACTTCTAATGGAGTAGCTATAAAAAGCTAACTACCTAAGGGACCTAGTGTACTTCACATATTGAAATAGGCAGGTTTGATTCACAAATCCCTTTGTAAATGAGCAGTGTTGATATGCTGATATATTGATGATGTGGATATACATCATCAATTTAGTTTGTTACAATTCTTGAGGGACTTTTTTTTTTTTTTAAATGTGAATCAGTTAGGATATATTAAGCACTCACCATGTGCCAGGCACTTTGCTAAGAGTAGGATACAAAGAAACAAGAGTCCCCACTCTCTAGGAGCTCATAGTCTGTTCCAGACAATATGCAAACAATTGTGAACAAACAAGCTGTCCGCAGGATAAATTAGAGATGATATAGTCTCAATCACTGGTAAAAGCTCATAGTGTACAAGGAAGTTGGGTGTAAGGAATAAGAAACTGTTAAACATCTTTTTTTTTTGGGTGGACCCTTAGTTCTTTATGTATTTATAGATAAGGCCACACATAGTTCTGTGAATTAACTCCACAAAAATGTTATCAAAAAGTCAAATGAGTAAAGATATGTATTAATGTCAGCAGAGGTTTTAAAATCACTACAGAAAAATCCTTATGACATTGTCAAAGTACTTTTTTGTAGATCCTTGTTTCAATATATGATCTGCATTGCCAGGTTTTCATTGTAATTCAGATAATCTAATAAAAAGGGAATTTTTATCATCTGAAAAAATACATTTTTCTCTAAAAATGGTATCCTCACTGCTATTTTTCTTTTTAGTCACAAGTCTATATGGTTATTAATTTGCTTTTCTCTCTATGTACATATATGTATATATATATATGTGTGTATGTACACATATATATCTGCTGAAAATGAGACCTATTTCCATTTGGATTAAATTAATTGGTGTGTTTTCATTTTATGTGTTCAGTAGATAAATGTATATTGAACACCTAATATATGTCAACTCATACTGCTAGAGTGGGATGCAAAGAGGAATAAAGCCTAGTTCTTCATCATAGAATCATGGGCATTCAGAGCTGAAGGGCAGCTTAGTCAGTTCTTTAATTTTACAGGCAAGGAAACTGAGGCCCTGAGATAAAGTGACATGCTTAGGTCACCTAAGCAGTTAGTAGCCAAGTAAGACCTTGAACCCAGATCTTTTGACTTCTACCAATAGTAGTCAGAGAAGTAACTGGAAAAGAAATTGTTAAAAGCGCGCGCGCGCGCGCACACACACATTATAAATATATACATACTATATTATGGATAATGTAGTTTGAGTCAAGATTAAAAACCAGAGTAACTTAGATTCATATAGGAAAAACAGTTCTATATGAAACATTGGTGGAATTTGACCGCCTTCTAATTGGAGGACATTGGTCAGATCTTTATAGGAACTCTAAATTTTATGAGTGCCAGTCTTTTGACTTGAAGAACTTGAAGCTTTCTTTATCTGTGAAGTGAGGGAATTGGACTAGATCACCAAAGTTCCTTCTAGTTCTAAAGTCCTACAGCATAAGCTAATGCTGTTTCCATGCCTTTCTTGACTTTAAGGTGTTTACAATCTAACTGAAAAGACTATATATATAATGTGAGGTACTATCTGATAAGTGACATAGGCAATTTGGAGCACACATTTGTTTTTTTTAATAGACCTCTTAGTTGATTGTTATTGATTACACATAAAATTAATGAAAGTAATACTAAATCAATGTAAAAGATTCAGCTGAAAAATTTAGATTTCTTCAGTATCATTTATAATTATGAATTAATGTAGAATTCCACACTCTCCCCTGGTGTCTGCCTGTGTTTCTCAATATAGTCTTTTACTTTTCAAAAAAAATTTAAAATTTAATTGTTATTTTTTATTTTTTATTTTTTGCTGAGGCAATTGGGGTTAAATGACTTGCTTAGGGTCACACAGCTAGGAAGTGTTAAGTGTTAAGATTTGAACTCGGGTCCTCCTGATTTCAGAACTGGTACTCTATCCACTGTGCCACCAAGCTGCTCCTTTACTTCTAATTTCATCCAAAGTATCATTCTGGCAGCTAATTTTTGTCATTGTTCCCTCATGTCCAACACTCTGTGACCCCATTTGGGGTTTTCTTGGCAAAAATATTGGGATGGTTTGCTATTTCCTTCTCCAGCTCCTTTTACAGATGAGGAAACTGAGTCAGATAGGGTTAAATGACTTGCCCAATGTCATACAATAAGTGTTGTGAGGCCAGTTTTGAACTCAGTAGGATGAGTTCTTGATTTCTTCTATATAGTCTATCTGCTGAGTTGCCCAGCTAATCATACTTAACATTTACCATCAAAAATTAAATAAAAGACTGAGCCTCTGTATTTGTATTTGGAGTGCTGCTTGATTTCTTTAAGTACCAAATATTAATTTCTGTGGTTAGATAGCTACTTGAGTGGTTCTCATTGGTATGGATGATCTCCAAATTGGTGTATATCGTAACCCACACATACATTTTAATCTTAATATAATTCTTTTCAATGTATAGGATGAAATTTTTTTTTTAAGAATTTTTTTTTTTAAAACAATTCAGCTCAGCTCTCTTTTTTTGCTGGAAAGAGAATATATTTTATTTTGGAATTAGTAAATATTGTATTAATAAATACTATTAATTAGTAAGTATTATATTATTAGTAAATACTACTGAACTTTTAGGAAATCACATTGTACTTAAGTGACAAGCAGAGAATATATGATTTGGCATATGGAAAAACAGGTTATTCCAGCAGTTAAAAAAAGTATTGGAAACATGCATTTTAGAGAAAATAATCAAAGAAACCCAAAAGATGGAACTAATGAAAATAAGAAAGGTAGAATAGTAAAGTCCTTATATTAAAGCCAAAACATTTTCTTTGCAGATTTACCTCTTGCTCTTCTCATGTCAATCCTCCACTCCAGTTGATCCTTTCTGGTGTCTCTTAACCACACAATATTCATCACTACCTATTTTGCTTATATTATTTCCTTATTTAGCTATTTCTCTTTAGCTTTTCCTCTCCCCCCTTTTCCTTATTTAAACACTACTCATAAGTAGCCCAATTTAGCTATTATCTCATTCATTTAACAGATGTTTATTGACAATCCGTTGTATACATTCCACTGTGCCAAGTCCTGTGAGAAATATGAAGAAACGTAACAAAAGATCCCTGTTTTCAAGGTGCCTACAATAGAATTCCCCCCTCCCTCCCCACACGTATGTAATTACCAAAGGAGAAAAAATATAAACATGTAAAACATTAATTCACAATATTATGTTATAAGATGGCATATAATGAAATGCAAATGAGTGATAAGTGCTAAAACTTATGATGAACTGCTGTATTCTGCAGTGGTCAAGGAAGACTAGTTGGAAATAGGATCTGAATTGAATGGGAAAGATTTGTATATAAAAAGAAGGCGGATAGGGCATTCTGGGCTAGGGAAGCAGCATCAACAAAGATGAGAAAGCACATGGTGTGAGTAGACCAATCTCTCTGGAACGGAAAGTTCTTGTAAGGGAATGGAATTATAACATTTTATAGCTGTGAGGGACCTTGGAGAGGGTATTTTAGTTCAAATCTTATTTTATACATGATGAAACTGAATTTCACATAGATGTGATGTGTTAGACACAGCTTCTTGGTAATGATGTCATGGATTTAAAACTAAAAGGAATCTCAAATTCATGTCGTATAACCACCTCATTCTACAAATAAGGAAACTGACATCCAGAGTGGGGTGACTTAACCTTGGGTGGAAGATTACAGAGCTGGCCCTCTGATTCCACATCTGCTCTTCTTTCCTTTGTATTAGACTACCTTCCCAATATGACACACTCCATTTTATCAGCTCAGGACAGTGCCTATAAGGAATTAGTACCTTTCCAGAAGGGCTGGTTATAAGGAAAACTTTATTCTGTCTAGTTGAAGCAGAGTATCAATTTTGTTTTTTCTCTTTGTGGTATAGAAATACCCATTATTGTATAAAACTCCAGTCCCAAAATGATAGATACCTAAAATATGAGCAGTAGACTTTGGCTTTTTGTGAGTCATGGCTGACACTCTAGGCCAAGAAAGACATCCTGGTAAGTTAGTAAATGCCAGGGGTTTTCTAATCCAAGAAATTCTGTTGTCACTGGGAGCTGGTTTCCTACCTGGGGCAGCTATGTGACACAATAGACAGAGTGCCAGCCCCAGAGTCAGGAAGAATCACCTTCTTAAATTCAAATCCAGCCTCAGATACTTACTAGCTGTGTGACTCTGGGGGAGTCATTTCACCCTGTTTGCCTCATCTGTAAAATGAGCTGGAGAAGGAAATGGCAAACTACTCCTGTATCCTTGCCATGAAAACCCCTGAAAAATGACTGAATATCATTGGTTTCATTCAATTTACTTAACACTCTGGATTGACATATCCAGTTTAAGCACAGAAATAGTTAACAAATTTATATGTATACCTACAGGTCATCAAACATAGGTTGGTCCAAAGATTAGAAGTACAGTAGAGTCAAAACTATTGGGGCAACAAAGATCTAGAAAGCTAGAAAGAATCTCAGAAGCCAATTAGTCCAATCCATTTAATTTACCAAAGAGAAAACAAAGTAGTATATTAGTGTATTACATGTATGAATTATAGATTTGCAGATAGTGGCAGGGGAAGTGATATTTGCCCAGGGTCACATAGGTAGTGTATGACAGATAGGAGTTGAACTCAAGTCCTCTGATTCCAGAGCCATATTTGATTCTGTGATGTAAAGAGAGAGAAAGACACACACAGAAACACAGTGTATTTGAGAAAAAAGAGAGATAAAAAGATTGGAAAGAAGAGAGATAAAAAACAGAAATGAGAGGGGAAGGGGAAGAAATTGTGAAATAGGAGAAGAAAAAAGAAAAATTGGAAGGAGGGGGGAACTACTAGGAGAAGAGGCAAGACCTAGGAAAGAATCTTCCTTCCTCCCTCCCTCCTCCTCCCTTTCTTCCTTCCTTTCTTTCTCTCTTTCTCTCGTCTCCCTTCCTCCCTTTCTCTCTTTCTTTCTCTCTCCCCCCTCCCTTCCTCCCTCCCTCCTTCTTTCCCTCCTCTCTTTTTCTTTCTGTTATACATTTTTTTTTTGAAAAACATAATTCCTTATCAATCATGTTAGAAGAGAAAAGTCAGAACAAAAGGGAAAAACCAGAAGAAATAGAAAAAAAATGAACATAGCATGTATTGATTTACATTCAGTGTCCATAGTTCTCTCACTGGATGTGGATGATGTTTTCCATTCAAAGTTTATTGGAATTGCCTTATATCACTAAACCACTGGGAAGAACCAAGTCTGTCATAGTTGATCATCACACAATCTTAACTGTTGCTGTATACAATGTTTTCCTGGTTCTTCTTGCTTCACCCAATATCAATTCATGTAAATCTTTCTAGGATTTTCTAAAATCATCCCAATCATCGTTTCTTATAGAACAATAATATTTCATTCAGCCATATCTCACTTGATAGATATCTACTCATTTTACAATTCTTTGCCACTTTTGTTGCTACAAACATTTTTGCACATGTGGGTCCTTTTTTGTTTTTTTATGATCTCTTTGGGATACAGGCCCAGTAGAAACACTGCTGGATCAAAGCATATGCACGTTATGATAGCCCTTTGGGCACAGTTCCAAATTGCTCTCCAGAATGGTCATAAAAGTTCACAAATCTACCAACAATACATCAGTGTCCCAGTTTTCCCACATCCCCTTCAACATTGATCATTTTCTTTTCTTGTTATCTTAGCCAGTCTGAGAGGTGTGTAGTGGTAGCTCAGAGTTATTTTAATTTTCATTTCTCTAATCAGTAGTGATTTAGAGCATTTTTTCATAGGAACATAGATGGCTTTAATTTATCTGAAAATTGTTCATATTCTTTGACCATTTATCAATTGGGGAATGACTTGTAGTCTTATAATTTTACACATCCAAAGCTGGAAAAATAAAAATCTATTTTATATATTTTAGAAATGAGGCCTTTATGAGAAACACTAGCTGTAAAAATTTTCCCCAGTTTTCTGCTTCTGAGAAGAATTTCTTGAGGGGACAAGATTTCTAGGTCTGGCTATTTAGAGACTTATAATTCCTAGGAGTTCCATTTTAGATTGTTCTCAATGCACAGAGGGTTTCTGGCTCAAGCTTCCCACCTTTCTCTCTGGTTAATCTCTCACACTTGGGCTCTGTTTGGTCTAGAACTCCTTCTTTGAGCTCCCACATCAAGAAACTACTTCTGTTCCTGAAGGTAGTGGTGAGGAGTTACCCATAAAGCCTAGGTCACAAAGATCCTTTGAGATAGATTGGAAAGGTAAAATCAGAGACCGAGATCAGTCATATCTTTTGGACTTGTATCTGCCCAGAAATTGTAGTATCTCTTACAAGTAATCATCTAATCTCTACTAGAAGGTTAATGAAGAAAAACCTGCTTTCTAAGTAGCTAATTAAATTGGGGGACATCTCTAATTATTAGTCAAATCAACAAGTCAACAATAACCTTTCCTGTACTTTCCAGTTCCTCCAGAACTAAGTTCTTTCCCAGGCTATGATCTCTGCGGGACCACACTCTCCTCCCTTCCCCTTCTTGGTGAACCAATTGAATTCTGTACTATCTTCTTTTGAATCTCTTTCCTTCTTACCCCCTTGGCATTCTTTACCTGCCAAAACTCTCTTAGCCTTAGATTACTCCTATCATCCCAATTTCATTGGCTTCTAAATGAAGCTGGAAAAAATCATGTAAGCCCACTGACTGGGCCTACCATAAATTTGTATTACATAGTCTCAGCTGAATCCTTGCTGCAATGGCAATCCTTTAAACTAAACTTCCTAATAGATTCACTAACCCACTCAACACAGACGCTTTTCCAAACCTTTTCAGCTTTTTTCATGATTCTTCCCCCTTCTCCAAAGCTGAGAACAACGAAAAAAAAAAACTTGATGCTATTTGGGGAGATTTCTGTACTCCTCCTTCCCTTTCCTCTCCCCCTCCCCCCCATTTTACAACACTCAAATCCCTTCTTCATCTCAGTGTAACTTGTAGAGACGAAGGTCTCTCTTAGACAAGGATAAGTCCTCTGTATGCACAAATGATACATTTCCATTCTACTAAATCTTCTCCAACAAAATGACCCCTTTATTTTCATCATTCATTAATCTTCATTTTCCCCTGTCCACTGACTGCTGCTTCCTTGCTGCTTACAAACATTCCTATGTCTCCTCCCTTCTCCAAAAGCCCTCATTTGACTGTTGTTGACCATCCCAGATTGTTATCATTCTATTATATTCTTCATATTCATGGCCATCTACAATTGATGCCTTCATTTCCTTTCCTCATTCTTGACTCTCTTTACTTTGTTTTCTGACTTAACCAATTGAAACTGCTCTTTCCAGAGCAACCTGTGATCTCTTATTTTTCAAAGCTGATGATCTTTTCTTAGTCTATCCTTCTTGACTTCACTGCAACATTTGACACTATTATTACTCTCTTCTCCAAGATACTATCTCCTACTTGTATTAAGTATTTGTTTTCTGTCTTCTTGGCTGGATCTTCATCTTGGTTGTGCCCCACTACCCCACCTCCCAAGGGGTTAAATGCCTCAAGGCATTCTCTCTCTCTCTCAGGTTCTGACCTGGAGCTTCTTCTCTTTTCCCTTCATTCTATTTTTCTTACTCATGTCATCAGCTCCTATGGATTCACATATCATCTATGTAGCTGATATTCAGCCCTCATCTTTCTCTTGATTTTCGCTGTCACTTCTCCAGTTACTGAATGGACATCTTAACCCTAAAGTCCCATAAAGTCACATCTTAAACTCAGTATGTCCAAAATTGAACTCATGATCTTTCCAAACAAATCCTTACCTCTTCCTAACTTACTATTACTAAGGGTACTGCTATTCTTCTAGTTGCCTAGGCTGACCACCTAAATACTCTTATTTCTTATTCTCTCACCCTGCACATCCAAGTCCTACTAATTCTACCTTTGTTGCAATGTTCATGTACATCGAGTTCTGTTCTCTGACACCGAAACTATCCTGATTATTGAAACAAATTGCTGGTCGGTCTCCCTGCCTCAAATCTCATCCCACTCCAGCTCATCTTCCTTTTAGCTATCACATTGTTCTTTTTAAAGTTCATTGTGACCATGTTACTTTTCTACTCCATAAACTTAACTCCAGTGTCTATGACCTTCAGGATCAATATAAAATCCTGTTTGAGTTTTTAAAACTTTTCATAACCTAGCTTTTTCCTAACTTTCCACTCTTCTTACACCTTATTTCCCTTCCCTGCCCCCCATATGTTCTACAGTTCAGTGATCTTAGGCAAGACATTCCATCTTCTGAATCTGCATTTTTACTGGCTGTCCCCCATTCCTAGAGTGATCTCCCTTCTCACCTCTGCCTCTTGGTTTCCTTCAAATCTCAATTAAAATCCTACCTTCTGCAAAAAAGTTTTGCCAACTCCCCCTTAATGCTAGTGTCTTTCCAGTGTGATAATCTTCAGTTTACCATAATATATCTTGTTTTTATATAGCTATTCACATGTGGTCTCCTTCATTACATTGTAAGGTACTTGAAAGTAAGGACTGTTTTTGCCTTTTTAATCTCAGGATTTAGTACTGAGTGCTTTATTATTGTTACACAATAGATCCTTGATAACTACTTCTTGATTTGACCATATTTTCCTCGCTTTGTGCTTGTACCTTTTCTGTCTTCCACAGTTGTTAGTGATCTCTTTTTCCTATTTGTTTACTTATCTGTGAGCCTGTATCCAGTTCCCTAGTAAATTCTTTGTGAGTGGGGACTGTTTTATTTTTTCTTTTTATTTGCAATTCTAAGCACAGTGCCTTTCATGTTAATGCAGAGCTACAATTTTATATTAATATAGACAGTTCCACATATGTTCTTTGTTTATCTTTCTTGTATGCTCTGCAACTTTTTGCATTGTTGACCACCCTCTTCAGACATTCATTCTCTCGTACCTACTTGAGAACTTCTCTGTCTCTTTTGTTGGATCATCATTAACGTAGCTTCAGAGTCCTGTTCTAGATCTCCTTCTCTCCTCTCCCCCACTGCCCCCTTGCTTTCTCTTGGTGATCAGTTTCTGTGGTTCAATTTTCATATCTATGCGTGTGATTTCTAAATAAATATCCATCTTTCTTCTGTCTCTTGGTCTTCAGTTCAATATTATTAACTCTGCTGTATATCTCCTCCACCTGGATGGCTTTTGATAAATCAAATTTAGCACACCTAAAATGAATTTGTTATCTTTCCTTCAAAATCCATCTCTCTTATTAATTTCCCTATTTCTCTTGAAGGTTATCAACATTCTTTTAGTCATCCAAGTTTTCAATCTTGAGGTTATGTATTCGTCCCTTTCTCTCATATGTAATCAATTGCTAAAATCTTGTTAATTCTACTTCTGCAATATTACTTGCATCCATCTCTTTCTCTGCTCATATGGCTTTCACTCAAGGTCTGACCTTTTTGATCTTTTACCCGGTCTACTGTAGTAGTCTTCTAATTGGTCTTCTTGTCTTGGCCTTTTCTCCAAGCCAGTTGATATTCCTGAACAAGAAAATGTGACAAATTTGTACTTTTAGAAAGTATTAGCAGACTTGGAATGGAAAATGCCATCTGTGTCCAGAGGGAGAACTATGGAGACTGAATATGGATCGAAGCATGCTATTTTCACTTTTTTTTCTTTTTCTCTCTTTTTTTTTTTCCCCCCTTCATAGCCTGTATGGAAGTGCTTGCTGTTTTGGGAGGGGAAAGGGAAGGGGAGGAGGGAGAAAAAGTTTGGAACTAGGAATCATACAAAAATGGGTGTTAAAAACTATCTTTACATGTGGTTGGAAAAATAAAATACTATTGAAGGAAAAAAAGAAATTATTATTACCAGTTTAGCCTCTTAAAATAAAATACAGTATTGTTGGCATTTAAATCCTTTCAAAATGACTGCTTGATACATTGGAGAACTGTATTTGGAGTCAGGAATAGTTTTTAATCCCAGCTCTGCATTTGATTTCTTGTGTAACCTCAGTTGAATCACTTAACTGGGCCTCATTCCCTTGTCTTTAAAATGTGATTACAAATTAGTAGAGCAAGGGATGGTTTACCTGTCATATCTTTGGAGAAAAGAGAAATTTATGACTAAAAAAGAAATAGAGAACATTTGTAATGCAAAATGGATAATTTTGATTACATTAAATTTAAAAGGTTTTGTACAAACAAAACCAGTGCCGCCAAGATTAGAAAGGAAGCAGAAATCTGCGAAATAATTCTTGCAGCCAATCTTTCTGATAAGGGTCTCATTTCTAAAATATAGAGAGAACTGAGTCAAATGTATAAGAATACAAGTCATTCCCCAGTTGATAAATGGTCAAAAGATATGAATAGACAATTTTCAAATGATGAAATTAAAGCCATCTAAGATCATATAAAAAATGCTCTAAATCATTATTGATTAGAGAAATGCAAATTAAAACAACTCTTAAGTAGTACTTCACACCTATCAGAATGGTTAAGATGTCAAGAAAATGATAAATAATGTTGGAGGAGATGTGGGAAAACTGGGATTCCAGTACATTGCTGGTAGAGTTGTGAACTGATCCAGCCATTCTAGAGAGCAATTTGGAACTATGCCCAAAGGCCTATCAAACTGCGCATATCCTTTGGTCCAGCAGTGTCAATATTGGGCCTGTATCCCAAAAAGATCACAAAAACCAGAAAAGGATTCATATGTTTAAAATGTCTGTAGCAGCTTTTTTTGTGGTAGTAAGGAATTGGAAGTTGAGTGGATACCCATCAGTTGAGAAATGGCTGAATAAGTTGTGGCATTTGAATGTAATGGAATATTACTATTCTATAAGAAATGATGAGCAGGTTGATTTCAGATAAGCTTGGACTTCTGATATGAACTGATGATGAATGAAGTGAGCAGAACCAGGAGAACATTGTACCCACTGTATATCAGCAGGATTGTGTAATAGATTTAGTTAGCTCTTCTCAACAATGTGGTGATCCAAAACAATTCCAGTAAACAGTGATAGAAAATGCCATCCACATGCAGAGAAAGGATTATGGAAACTGAATGCAGATTAAAGCATATTGTTTTCCCTTTTGTTTTTCTATATTGTTTTGTTTCCTCCAACATGACTAATATGGTAATATGTTTAAAAGTACTGTATTTGTAAAACCTGTATCAGATTGCTTGCTGTCTTGAGGGGGTAGGGAAGGAAAGGAGGGGGGAAAAATTGGAATTTAAAAACTTACAGAAATGTATGATGAGAACTATTTTTACGTGTTATTGAAAAAAATACTATTAAATTTTATTTATTTATTTTTTAAATTGCTGAGGCAATTGGGGTTAAGTGACTTGCCTAGGGTCACACAGCTAAGAAGTGTGTCTGAGGGCAGATTTGAACCCAAGGCCTCCCTGATTTTAGGGCTGGTGCTCTATCCACTGTGCCACCTAACTGCTCCTACTATTAAATTTTTTAAAAAAGAAAAGAAAATGTGGGTATTAGACTAGATGACCCCTAAAGTCCCTTCCTCCCATTCTAAATCTGTAATCCTTCCAAATTTATTTTATTATTACCTGTCTTCATGCCTTCTGTGGTCCAGACAAACTGGCCTATTTGTTGTCCTCGGTTTTATCACTTCTGCTCCAAACAAAGTCTTTCTTCCCTTCTTGAAATGCTTTTTTCCCCCCTTAACCTTTTCTTGAAATTTATAACTTTCTTCAAGGCTTAACAAGTATAATCTCTCGAGGAAGCTTTTCCAGACCACTCCTTATAGTTTTTTTAGTGCCTCAACTTGTATGTCTTTCTTTCCCAAAATTACTTAGTATTTATTTTCCATATACTTATGTACACATTATCTCCCCTACCTCTACCCCATTATCCCTGGTCCCACTATCCCCAGCCTCAGAAGAATATAGAATTCTTTGAGTTTAGGAACTGTTCATTTTTATCTTCGTATCCTCAAGCACCTAGCATAATACCTGTTGTAGTCGGTCAATAAACATTTATTAAATGCCTGGTACCAGGGATACAAAGAAAGGCAAAAATAAATAAATAAATAAACCTTTCTTTCAAAAAGAATAAAAACCACAACTAAACAACTAAGTAGAAACAAGATAGAGGATAAATTGGGGATAATTTTAGAAGGCATTAAGATTAAGAAAAGGTTTCTTGTTGAAAGGGATTTTTTATTGTATAGTTCAATACTTGTTGTATTGAATTAAATTGAAACCCACTACTACCAGTGAATATCAACAAGTCTTGTCTAACTTAAAGCTTTGGGGACTTAACTTAAGGGCACTCAGAATTATACTAATAAAGAAACCACAGCTGTAAGAGGTAAAGATACTTGTCTAGGGTCACATTGCTAGTGTATACCAGAAGTATTGGAACCCAAGTTTGTTTTTTTTTCTTCTACCTTTGGGGACAGACTCCTAGAGAAATCAGCCTACAATAGGTGCAACCCCTTTTCTACTCTGAACTGCCTTCTTTACCCCTTACATTCTGACTTCACCATTCTACTCTGTTATTAGTGATTTTTAAACTTCCTTTTAATTTCCAAATCCAGTGGCCTTTTCTCAGACTTCATTCTTCTTGACTTCTTTGCTGCTCTTGATATTGTTGCTCACCCTTTTTTCCTTGTTAATTTTCTGATAGAATTTTGGGACATCATTCATAGTTTACATTTTATCTATTTGACTGATTTCTCATTCAGTTTTGCTAAATTGTCAGCCTAGCCACACCCTCTTACTATAGGAATTCCAGTGTTCTGTCCTGAACTTTCTTCACTTGATGATCCCATTAGCTCCCACAAATTTAATTATTATCTCTGTGCTGATGATTCTCAGATTCACACATCCAACCTGTATTTCTCAGCTGACTTCCAGGATCACATCTCCAACTGTCTCTCAGATAGCTCAAACCTATATCAAAACTAAATTTTTATGGATATTTTCATTTTCTGTTTTTTGTATCCCCATAATTATTCCAAGTATCTGATACTCTCCTCCTCCCATTCCATATGACAACTTTAATAGACATTTTAAACTCAATGTGTCCAAAATGGAACTCAATTATTTTTCCTCCTATACCCTTTCACACTAACTTGCTCTCTCGCTGTTAAAACTAACACTATGTTCTCCAATTCCTCAGACTCAGAACCTAGCTGTTGTCTTCTGCTTTTTGCCCCCTACACCTAATCTGTTGTAACATCTGTTAATTTCACCTTTGCAACATCTCTACAACATGCTGCCTTTTCTCCTTTCATACGGCCACTACTCTGGTAATAGTCCCTCATCACCTCACACTTTTGTAATACCGGGCTGGTGGATCAGCCTGCTTCAATTCTCTCCCTACTCCATCCAGTCCATCCTCCATTCAGTTACCAAAGTGATTTTCCTAAAATGTATATGTCTGATTATGGCTTCTTGTGGAGTTTAGCCTAGTCAGTAAACTCCACTGGCTTCTCACACCCTTAGGATCAAATACAGAATTCTCTGGGGTTCTAAACCCTTCATAACCAACCTTCCTCCCCTGCCCTCCTACTTTTCTAGTCATGTTATATTATATTCCTTACCATATACTCATATTTCAATTCAGTAACACTGACTTCCTTGCTATTTACAAACAAGAAATTCCATTTCTTTATTCTGGACATTTTCACAGGCTGTCCCTAGTTTCCAAAATGCTTTTCTTCCTCTCCTTTGCTTCCCTGGCTTCTTTCAAGTCTCAGCTAAAATTCTGTTTGCAACAGGAAATCTTTCCCAGCCGACTCCTCTTAAACCTAGTGCCTTCTCTCTGTTCATTATTTCCTATTTATTCTGTTTATACTTTGTATATGTTTTTCTTGTTGTTTCCCCTTTGGATTGTGAACTCCTTGAGGGCAAAGATTGTCTTTTGCTTTTTTTTGTATCCTCAGCATTTAGCACAATATCTGGCATATAATAAGGGATGATATCTTCTATGTTAGCTGTGGTTAGTAGAGGAATCGATCCCTGAGGCAGATAGGGAGAAAGCTCTGCAAGTTTAGCTTTATGGTCTCACCCTCTGGAGAGGTTGTCCAGTCTGAAATCCAAGTTATGTTAATTCTTATGTAGAGGTCTCCAGCAGTGTCACATTGCCATGCCTTGTCAGAAATTCCTGTCATGTCCCCGAAGTTAATTTTTCCCTATAAAGTCTACTTATGGGTCATCGCATGGATGCTGCCTTCCTCTGGGTCAATCCACTATGGTACTCTGCCTCATGGTATCTTTCTCCTTACCCTGCATGGTATCTCCCCAAACACTACTGTGCTTTCCAACCCCACTTCTCTTCCTTATGGCTAACTCACTTTTAGATTTAGTCTGCCCGCTAAGTTAGGGTACTCCGACTCTACTGAGTAATTCCACTGAGGAACTTGTCTTTCATATGCTTTCCCACTCTATTTCATATTTACCATTCCTGGTGTCTGTTGCATCCCTTCATTTTGTCTGTAACTTATTCTCCTCAATAAATCTACCTTTTACCTTGAATTCTTCACATGACTGAACCCCAACTTTTGGTACCTTCCATTATCTGGTATCTGTATCACCTTACGTCATTTTGGTCCTCACACTATATCATTTGGTGCCAAACCCCGCATCATACCATGTCAGTAAGCACTTAATAAATATTTATTGATGGACTTTCTGATCCCAAGGTCTACCTCCTGCATATTACACTGCATCTTGCTTTGACTCATAATAGGACCTAAATAAATGTTTATTGAATTGAATTATACGGATATTTTTTCCAACCCAAGTGTTACATTGGCTCCTACTCAGTTTGATTTAATAAATTGGCAGTGTGGTGCATTGAAAAGAATCTTGTCATTGGATTCAACAAACTTGGATTCAAACCTCAGCTTTGCCATTTATTTCTATGAACATAGTCAAATCATTTAAATCATTCTTGACCTTAGTTTCCTGAACTCTAAAGTATTCTAAAGTTCTAAAGTGTTCAGCTCTAAAGTTGACCGTAAGGTCCTTTCCAATAAAAATATCTAATAAATTGATCTGCTAATTTTTTAACTTTACAGTTTTAATTATTTTTAAGCTATACATGTGCAATCATTTTAAACAATTTCCATATTAGTTATATTGTGAAAGAAAAAGTCCTCCTGACTTTAGGGCTGTTGCTGAAAATAATATGTTTTGATCTGCCTTCAGGCTCCATGGGTTTCTCTCTGGATCCCAACAACATTCTCTATCCTAAGTCATTAGAATTGTCTTGGATCATTGTATTTCTGAGAAGAGCTAAGTCTATCATAGTTAATCATCACATAGTTTTGTTGTTACTGTGTACAACAATCTCTTGGTTCTGTTCACTTTATTCAGCATCAGTTCATGTAAGTCTCTCCAGACCTTTCTGAAATCATCCTGCTGATCATTTTTTACAGAACAATAATATTCCATATATTACAATTTATTCAACCATTCCCCAACTGATAGGCATCGATTTAATTTCCAGTTCCTTGCCACCACAAAAAGAGCTACTGCAAACATTTTTGTACATGGGAGTCCTTTTCTCTTTTTTATGATCTCTTTGGGATATAAGCCCAGTAGAGACACTTGCTGGATCAAAGGGTATGCATAGTTTGAGAGGCCTTTGGGCATAGTTCTAAATTATTCTCCAGAATTACTGAATCAGTTCACAACTCAGCCAGCTGCATTTGTGTCCCAGTTTTCCCACATCCCATCCAACATTTATTCTTTTCTTTTCCTGTCATCTTAGTCATTCTGATAGGTGTGAGATGCTACCTCGGAGTAATTTTAATTTGCATTTCTCTAATCCGTAATGATTTAGAACATTTTTTCATATGAATTATAGATGGCTTTAATTTCTTCAGCAGAAAATTTTCCATTTCCTTTAACTATTTAAAATTTGGGAAATGACTTGTATTCTTATTTTACTCAGTTCTCTCTACATTTTAAAAACAAGGCCCTTATCAGAAAGACTGGCTATAAAATTTTCTCCCCAGCTTTCTGCTTCCCTTCTAATTTTGACTGCATTGGTTTTGTTTGTGGGAAAACTTTTAAATTTAATATAATAAAAATTACCCATTTTTGCATTTCAGATGTTCTCTATTTCTTCTTTGGCCACAAATTTCTCTTTTTCTCCAAAGATCTGAACTATCACTAGCTCTCTTTGCTTATAGTATTATCTTTTATGTCTAAATCATGAACTTGTTTGACCTTATCTTGAGATAAGGTGGGAGATATTGGTCTATGTCTTGTTCTGCCATACTTTTTTTTTCTAGTTTCCCCGGCAATTTTTGTCAAATAGTGAGTTCTTATTCTAGAAGCTGGAATCTTTGGATTTGTCAAACAGTAGATTACCATAGTTATAGACTTTATGCCATGTGTAACTTGTAATAAGATTATGCTGATCCACCACTCAGTTTTTTAGCCAGTACCAAATGGTTTTGATGACTACCACTTTATAATATAGTTTTAAGTACCAAATAGATTTGATGACTACCACTTTATAATATAGTTTTAGTGGGGGAGCTAGGCCACCTTCCTTTGTGGTTTTTTCTCTCGTCACTTCCCTAGATATTCCTTTTGTTCTTTCAGATGAATTTTGTTATTATATATTTATAAAATAGATCATATTATATATTATCGAGTATATTATATATGTATAAAGTAATTTTTTGGTAGTTCGATTGGTATAGCACTCAATACTGTTTATTTTAACTTATTTTAACTTTTGAATTTTGACTTTTCTGGCATATAACATAGTAGCTAGTAGTCCAAATTTTCCTCATCTGCAGATTTTAAAAGCAGCTGTTAAATAGTATAGTGAAAGGAGCACTAGTGTTATCCTGCCTCCTATACTTTACTTAGACATATAACACTGGATAACTCAACATTTCTCAGCTTTATTTTTGTTTTTTTGTTTGTTCTGTTTGTTTGTTTTCCTATAATAGGGATAGGGGACTGGAGTTGTAATTTCTTTGATATAAGGGACTCATGAAGCTGAAGGGAACTCCTTCAACCAATGCAGGTGGATACCTTTTCTGTAATTTGTAGATTTAGTTGCTTAGAGCTCTAAAAAATTAATGATTTTCCCTTGAGGATGTCACAATCTCCAGAGTCCTTTCTTTATTGTGAAGTTAATAATAAAATGAAGATACTACTTTTAGTATCCACATCACATGGTTGTTATAAGAATTAAATAGATAATTTTTTTAAGCTCTTCAGAATTTAAAGCCATGTGTACACACACACACACACACACACACACACACACACACACACATATTAGTTATTCCATGCTTATTATGTCAAGCATGTCCCACCCAACTCTGAACCACTCAACAAGCATTAAATGTTTATTTTGTGTGCCAGGCACTATACTAGTTTTTGGCAATATAAAGAAAAATGAAATAATTTTTCCCTCCAATAAGTTTTCTTTGTGATTTATTGACATTGGACTCCTAATGTTCTTTTTTCCTCATCTTCACCTATTGGCTTACTTAGAGTCCCAGCTAAAATCTCACCATCTATAGGAAGCCTTTTCTGATTTTCCTTAATTCTGGAACCCTCCCAGTGTGAATTATTTTAAATTTATTTTATAGATCTTGATTGTACATACTTGTTTTCATGTTGTCTCCCTCATTAGACTATAAGCTTTTTGACAGCAAGAACTTTTTTTTTTAATCTTTGTATTCCCAGTTTTTAGTACAATGTCTTTCAAAGCATTTAATAAATGCTTATTGACAGACTGTTAGGGGAAAGGACATCTAAAAAATTCTTATAGACTCAGCCAAATATTTTTCCTTTTTCTTTAAATTTTTTTTTATTATTATGAACTAGAAAAAATCTACAACATTTCTATGTATAAAGTATAACAGAAAGAAGAATGCATATGAAACTGTACAGCTTATTTTTTCTTAAAAGTATATATATGTATATATATATATATATATATATATATATTTTTTTTTTTTTAAGGGGCAGCTAAATGATGCAGTGGCTAGAACACCAGCCCTGAAGGTTGACCTGAGGACCTGAGTTCAAATTTGGCCTCAGACACTTAACACTTCCTAGCTGTGTGACTCTGAGCACACAGCCAGTTGCCTCAGCCAAAAAAAAAAGTATATTTTTAATTTAACATGGTAGTTACGAAACTCTTGTCTGTTCCCCTTCTGATCTCCTTTCTATTCTCTGTTTTTACAATGGTACATTAACACTTTTTTTTTTTTTTTTTTTTTTTTTTTTTTTTTAGTATCACTGCTTCTACTCTCAAACCTCCCTTCTTCCTCCCCAGAAGAAATAGCTTTCCCTTATAATAAGTAAATATGATCACACAACAAAACTACATATTGTATCTTAAAATGTCTTTTCTCATTTTTAGACCATTACCTTTATGCCAAGAGGTAGGAATCATGATTCATTATCATTCTTCTGGAGTACTAACTGGTCATTGCATTGATCATTGTTCCCAAGTCTTTCAAAATTGCTTTTCTTTATATATAGGAGTTATGACGAGTCAGGGACACCTGAAACAACTCTGCACCAGTTCATTTGAGCCCTTCCTCCTTCTGCTCCATTTTTCTAACCTGGACTGGTTTGTTCCTTATTAGGTACTTATGTACATCTCCCCCCCCCCACCCCCCCATAATATTGGTGTTGCACTTAACGTAGGGCTAGCCTTTTTACAGCTCCTGAACTCAGTCTTACAACTTAAGTCATTCCTCATAGTAGGGATTTTTAGACATGTGCTGCCACACTCAGTGAACTCTTCTGTTTTTGTTGTTGTTTTAACCAGTACCAAAGAGTTCTGATTTTTATTGCTTTATGGTATAGTTTAAGAACTGGTATTTTCTTTCCCTTAGTTTTTCATGATTTCCTTTGAAATTATTAACCTTTTATTCCTCCAGATAGATTTTGTTATTCTCAGCCATACTTTTCAACATTTTATGTCATCTATCTTTCTCTGTTTGTTTGCATTGTCATAGCAAATTCAGCTACATTATTTTTGGTAGGTTTTAATTAGTTTGAATTTTATTTACCTACAAAACAGATATTGGTACATAAACTACACAGCAATTGCATACACTGAGTCATCTTTTTTTTTTTTAAATAATAGCTTTTTATTTTTCAAAATACATACAAAGTCATTATCTTTTTTAAATAATAACTTTTTGCTTTTCAAAATACATGCAAAGATAGTTTTCAACATTCACCCTTACAAAACTTTGTGTTCCATATTTTTCTCCCTCCTCCCCTAGACAGCAAGTAAACCAATATAGATTAAATATGTGCAATTCTGCTAAACGTATTTCCACAATTATCATGCTACACACACACACACACACAACACACACACACACACACACAAATCCAAGCAAACAATAGCAGCAAAAAAGGTGAAAATACTGTGTTGTCATCCACACTCAGTCCCCACAATCCTCTCTTTGGGTGCAGATGGCTCTCTTCCTCACAAGTCTATTGGAATTGACCTGGATCACCTCATTGTTGAAATGAGCCACAACCATCAGAATTGATCATCATATAATCTTGCTGTTGCTTGTTGTATAAAACGATCTCTTAGTTCCAATTACTTCACTTAGCATCAGTTCATGAAAGTCTCTCCAAGTCTCTCAGAAATTATCCTACTGGTCATTTTTTATAGAACAATAATATTCCATAATATTCATATATCATAACTTATTCAGCCCTTCCCCAACTATGGGCATCCACTCAATTTCTAATTCCTTGACTGGTTCCTTATCTTAATGGTGATCTTTTTATCCATGCTTATAAACATTGCACTTCAAAGGGAGCAGGTGCTCTATTAAGTATTTCTTGTTGCCTTGGGACACATGATAAAACCAATTTTTCAAACTCTTTATTTGCTTCCTTGAGGAGGACCTATGAGCCATCTTTCAATTTTACTGCAACTTTCTTTTGTCTTCTGATTTAATTTATGATGATACTATTGAGATTAGTATCATTCATTTCCTTTACTAGCATGTCCATTCATTGTTCCCTGAATAAGTTTCTTACCTTTATCATAGAAACTATTCATTTAACCCAAGTCATCTAATAGCTGTTGTGATTTTTAACACTATTTGCCCCTTTTTCTGCCACTTAATCACCATTAATAAACATGTACAACAGAAATAATACAGGAAAAGGATCATTTTGTATTTTTCTTTGTTTTATGGATTGCCTTTGTCAATAATTTATCATCTGGTGACTAGCCTACTGAAGAGGAATCTTTCCATATTTAGCTTGACTAGTAAGAAAACGGATAATTCATTGCCAAGAATATTGTTGTTCAATTATTCAGTAATGTTCAACTCTTCATGAAGACCCTGTATGGGGCATTTTTGGCAAAGATATTAGAGTGGTTTGCCATTTTCTTATTCAGTGATTAAGACAAACTGGTTAAATGACTTATCCAGAATCACACAGCTAGTGGATATCTGAATCTGATTTGAATTCATAACCTTAGGCACAGAAGTCTGCACCTGACAGCTGTACTGGAGGCTTTTTCTCCATTTTAGAATCTTTCATAGTACTATGGTAGCATAGCCTTCAGAAACTCCAATCACCTTTACATTATAAAGAGATACTAGAATAGCTTTGGTCCAGTAGTCCATTCATACTACTCTTTGGGTCCTAAGACAGATATTTATCAACAATTATTAAGGCATAATTGATAAAACTTGGTGATTGCACATAGGACTATTTCTTTTTTGTTTTTTTTTTTAATTAAAGCTTTTTATTTTCAAAACATATGCATGGATAATTTTTCAACATTGAACCTTGCAAAATCTTGTGTTCCAAATTTCTCCTCCCTTCCCCCCACCCCCTCCCCTAGATGGCAAGTAATTCAGTACATATTAAACATGTTAAATATGTTAAATCAAATATATGTATACATATTTATACAGTTATCTTGCTGCACAAGAAAAATCAGATCAAAAAGGAAAAAAGATGAGAAAATAAAATGCAAGCAAACAACAATAAAAAGAGTGAAAGTACTATGTTGTGAACCACATTCAGTTTCCACAATCCTCTTTTTGGATGCAAATGGCTCTTCCTCACAAGACCATTGGAATTGGACTGAATCATCTCATTGTTGAAGAGAACCATGTCTGTCAGAATTGATCAATGTATATACTTGTTGCCACATAATGATCTCTTGGTTCTGCTCATTTCACTTAGTATCAATTTATGTAAGTCTCTCCAGGCCTCTCTGAAATCATCCTGCTGGTCTTTTTTTTAATAGAACAATAATATTCCATAATATGTCAGGAATATCTTCCCCCCTCCTCCCCAGGCAATTGGGGTTAAATGACTTGCCTAGGGTCACACAGGATGTGTTAAGTGTCTGAGACCAGATTTGAGCTCAGGGTCCTCCTGACTTCAGGGCTGGTGCTCTATCCACTGCTTCTCCTCCCTCCCTCTCCCCTCCTCCCCCCTCCATCCCAATCTCTGCTGCCCTATGTCAGGAATATTTCAATGCTTAAATTGTGGTGATAATCATGCCTGGGAGGGAATCTATATTTTAAGTTTTATATTCCCTCTCTTTCTCTACTCCCTCGTACCTATTGAGAAGGCAAGAAATAAAACGGCATTCTGCATATACAGCCCATACAAAACATTTCCTCATTAGGAAAAAAATACAAGAAAAATAAAGGGGAAGGGAAATGCTTTAATCTGCACTTTGAGTCCATTAGTTCTCAGTGGTTCATCATTATATTGATCAGTTACTAAGTCTTTCAAAGTTTTTTTTTTCTTAATAGTTTTGCTTTTACTGTGTAAGATTGTTCACATAACTCTACATCTGTTTATATAAGTCTTCCCACCTTTTTTTTGAAACTATCCCCTTAATTCTTACAGTACAATAGTATTCCATGATGTCCAGAAACCATAACTTGTTTAGCTATTCCCCTGTTGATGGACATTCCATTACTTTCCAATTCTTTGCTGTCACAAAAAGAGTGCTTTAAATCTTTTTGTACGTTTGACTCCTATTCCTTTTTTGTTCCCTCTCTTTGGGGCATAGACCTAGTAGCAGTATTGCTGGATCATAGGCTATGCACAGTTTTATAGCCCTTTAGGCATAGTTTTGAATTGTTCTCTAGAATGGTTAGGTTATTTTACATTTACCAATAATGTATTAGTGCATTATTTTCCCATGTCCCTGCTACCATTTGTTGTTTTCCTTTTCTGTCATCTTTGCTAATGAGTATGAGGGAGTACCTCAGACTTGTTTAATTTGTATTGCTCTAAATATTGGTGATTTAGATCATTTTTCATATGACTTATGATAGCTTGATTTCTTTCTCTGAATATTTCCTAGTCCTAGCCTTTGACCACTTATCAATTGGAAAACAGATTCTAGTTTTATCAATTTGGTTCAGTTCTTTATATATTTGAGAAATGAGAAATTTTTATCAGAAAAACTTGCTGCAAAAATTGTTCTTTAGTTTCTTACTTCTCTTCTAATTTTGGCTTCTTTGACTTTGTATTTGCAAAAATGTTTAAATTTTATGTAATCAAAATTATCCATTTTATTTCCTCTGAACTTCTTTTACTTAGTCCTAAACTTCCCTATTCATATGTCTGACTGGTAATTATTTCCATAATACCTTGATTTGCTTAGAATATCACCCTTTGTATCTAAACCTCTACCTATTTTGAGCTTATTTTGGATTACAGTATGAGAGTGTTAGCCTATCCCTAATTCCTAGTTTCTGTAAATCTTTTTTCCAGTTTTTCTAGAACTTTTTGTCAAATTGTCCTTGTCCCTAGTAGCTAACATCTTTGGCTTTATCAAATACTAAGCAGTACCAATGTGTACCAATCTGTATATTGTGTACCTAATCCATTCCACTGATCAATGACTCTATATCTTACTCATAATGATTACTACTTTGTAATACAGAATGAGGTCTAGCACTTTAAGACTTCCGTCCTTCACACTTTTTTTTTTAATTGATTTTCTTGATTTTTCTTTTCTTATTATTGTTTTTTTCTAGCTCTATGAAGTAATTTTTTGGTAGTTTGATTGGTGTGACATTGAATAAATAAATTCATACTATTATCTTTATTCCATTGGTGCATTCTTTTCATGAGCAATTAATATTTCTTTACTTAGATCTATGTTTGTGTGAAGAGTTTTTTGAAATTTTGTTGATTTTCTCCCTACTTTCCCTTCCTATTCCTAAAATGATAAGCAATTTGATATGTTAGATGTGTGCAATCATTTCCATATTAATCATATTTCCTTCCCTATTTTCATTTCTCTTTTATCAATCTATTAAATTCTCTTTTCATATTTTTTGCATTGTTCTTGTTGTTTTTCCTAACATGTCTTTTACTCTTATTTGAGTTAAAAAAAATTTTTTTTTGCTCTTTTTAACATAAAAAAATCTGTTTTGTTAGCTCTTCTAGGAATCCTTCTTGGATTTGTGTTGAATCCACATTTTTCTTTGAGGCTTTATAATGTTTTCAAGCCATTTTCTTCTTGGGTATATATCTTGAGCTTCTCTGTCACCATAGTAATTAAATTTTTTTAAAGTTTATTTATTTAAAACTTAAATACAAAGTAGAAGAAGAAAAAAATTGATATTTGCACAGCAGAACATAAGTGAGGATTCAGAATATGTAACACTAAATTTCCATTTCAAGAAAACATTATCATAATAGAAGACATTCAGAACTGTCCATTTTTTCTTTGATTCCTGTAGGTTTTCTTTTGTTTTCTGCTATGCACGTTTTGCTTTATTCTCTTTTTTCCTCTTTGCCACCCCTCCCACCCTCCAAGACGGCTACAGTTAAGCATGAATGTCTTCATATGTGTGTTTAGGTATGTTTATACAATACACATATACATATGTGTATACAAATATATACATACACACAAGTATAATACATACATTAGACTATTAAAATAGCTGACATACAATGTAGATTTTTCTTTTGACTAAATCTTTTTTGAATTTGACTTTATCTGAGAACAATGGTTACTAATCCTACTTTTTATTTTCTAATAAATTTTCATAGAAGTTTTTTATGATTGTGTATGGTTTTTTGGTTTGCTTTTTGTTATTGTTTTCTTTTGTTGTTGGTACTGTTCCTTTTTTTTTTTTTCTAGCCTATTTTTGACTCTGGTTTGACGCAGAATTGGGCTCTGGTAATCTGGGAAAGGACAGGGTGGTACCACTAGCCTTAGTTTCAGGTTTTCATCTTCTGTGGTTTTCACAGCTACATATGCGGGGGACTAGTAAGTTTTCTATGCTTGCAAAGTGGTATGATTTGGAATATGGGTGCGTGTGCCCTCCTATTTTGTACTCTGCTCCTTATCCAAATCGGGCTCCTCCTCTCTCTTAATTCATCATCCATCTTTCTAGGAACTTCAAACTCTGCCCAAGTAGGACCTCTGCTTTTTAGGACCCCTATTCCACAGCTCATGGTGCTTCATGGGCACTCCAGGCCAGTTCCCTTTCTGGTGTCCACAGACCTTTGTTTTTTATCTCCTTAAGCTTCCCTGGATCAGAAATGTCACTCATTGTGACATTTTGTTGATTATTCTGCTTAGAATTCAATTTGATGTACATTTTCAAATTGCTCAGTGATGTGGATTGGGAGCACTCCACAAAATTGCAGACTTAACTCAGCTATCCTAGCTCTGCCTGTGGTCATCTGATTCTGATGACAATAATAGCAGTTCAGTAACTTACTAATATGTTTTGTTTTATAAAGGTTAAAATTAATGTTATATCTGGACATCCAAATAGAAATGTCACTTTGTAGAAGATATTTGATAGGTCAGGGCTGGCGAGAGAAATTTGGAAGTCACCTTTTAAAGTAAAAGCCAAATACTATCTTGTCTATAAAGCCTTTCCTTACATTCTTGTTTCTCATTTCTCATTTATCTGAACTCCTAGAATATTTGTATCATGTATTTGGAACTAAATCATATTACCTTGTGACATCTCTGCTTCACTAACATTTTGTGTCTTGCCTTAAAACCCATAGTATAAATCCTTATAAGGAACTTTGGTTCATGCATTTTAAACAAAATATAGGCTGACACATAGCAGGTACTTTATAAATATTTGTTGATTTGAATGTTCAGTGAATTCAGGGCGGTCAGTGTAGTGGGTCTCAAAAAAATCAAAGTTGCTTGAATATGTTGAAGAAAATAAGGAAAACCATAGCATTCTCATGCAGAAGAATTTTAATAAGAAAATTGCATGGAGAATTATTTTATTTTTTAGCTACTATTCAAAAAAGGAAATATGTTTGAGTGAATTGGTGATTGAATTAGATGATATTTGCTGACATTTACATACTACTTTAGAGACTTTAATTTACAAAATGATTTATATGCATTTCAGGTTATTCTGAAGAACAACTATACGAAGTAGCAATTTATAGGTATTCTTTCTCCCATTATACAGATGTAGAAACTGAGGCTTAGGATTTTAAGTGATTTGTTCAGGGTTACCCAATTAGTGTGTGTGAAGCAGAACTCTGGTCTCTTCTAGTATCTCATTTATTCAAGTCTTTTCTCTCTCCATTTCATCTTCCACATAGCTTACAAGTAATGTTCCTAAGTCACATGTCTGATTCATATTGGTATTCTGCACAATAATCTCATGTGGCTTGCTGTTGTTACCTCTAGGATGAAAGACAAATGTCTTTGTATGGCATTTAATTTTCACAACTTAGCTTCAACCTACTTTTTCCATTATTCCTTCTTGGACAACTGTGTGGCTTGGTTGATACAGAGTACCAGACTGGGAGTGGAGTGGCACTTCTACCCAGACACTTCCTAAATCAGTCTCTTTCTGACCAATGGTTCAGTTTCTTCACCAGGGCCTGGGCATTGACCTCTTGCAGTGCAGATGCCCCTGCTTCTATGTTCCTGTCCTGGCTCCAAGGTCCACAGCCAGTACTGCTTCATAGGTGCCCTGGGCTGGCTTCCACTCCCATGTCCACAGACCTCTCTTTCCATCCTCACTGTTCGATCATTGCCATTTTGGAACAATGGGGATCTTACAAACCCCCAGACCTAGGTATGAAAACAGCCAGAGAGAATAGCCTGATGCTCATGTTAGTAACCAACCCCTTCTTCTAGATTAGCGAAGCCCAACTCTTAACATAAAACCCAGAGTCAAGAAATAGGCTAATAAAATGAACAAAAAAGGAAACTGACCATAAAAATCTATTCTGGTGATAGGGAAACTTGTGATTCAACTCAGTAATTACTTAATCTCTCTCAGATTTAATTTTCTCTTTAAAATGGAGATAGAGGTTTGATGTACATTTTACATCAATGTAAACCCTCTGAAATTCGAGTGAATTTCAGAGGGTTTACATTGATGTAAAATGTACATCAAACTGAATTCTAAGCAGAATAATCAACAAAATGTCCCAATGAGTGACATTTCTAATCCAGGGAAGCTCTATGAGCACTTAACCTCATAGAGTTGTTGTAAGGCTTAAATAAGATTACATACATGGCTCTTTGCAAACTTTAAAGAGCTACAAATTTTATCTATTATGATGATATGGTGGCATTTTATGGTCTTGCCAAATTAGCCTTTTTTGCTTTTTTCTCACATGTAACATTATATTCTATGTCTCTGTCCATTTATCCTAGTCTGAAAATACAAGCAGTGTACTATACTATGGACCCTCCCACCTTTGAAGAGGAGTAGCATGAGGGAGGATATTTTTTCCTGTCTCTTTGTAGTCTTGCTTATTATTTATAATTTTACAGCATTCTTTTTTATTGTTCTGTTTAAATTGTTTTAGTTGTGTGTGTATATATGTTATTTTCTTGACTCTGCCTCTTCTGTGCTTATCTTTTCCCAATATATTCCAATTATTTCAATACAGTAATAACATTCTATTATGTTCATTGTACTGTATTTATTTCAAATTAGGAGTTGCTGCTAAATTACCTCCTTGAGAAGGGTGGTACAATGGAAATAGCACTAATGAATATTATCTGGATTTTCATTTTGGCTCTTACTGTTACTAGATGTATGAAAATAGGCAAGTCAGTCCATCTCTCTAATTCTTCTTTCCTTTATTTGCAAAATGAGGTTGTTAATCCTTGAATTTTTTACATCAGGAATGTGCTTTGCAAGCCATATAGTGCTTTAATAATAAATATGTTATTTAAAAAAACTATATGTATTGTAATATCTGACTTTGTAACATCCTTTTCATAGTGAAGAATCATGGACCTTATGCAGGATTGTAATTCTATTCATTCTTTGGTAAACTGACTGTTCCTTGGGATGCAAGATTATCTTTATTAAAACAAAGCACCCTACCTCTGAATAGCTGCCTGATTGCTTCTGATGGTACAGTGGTCACAGTGGACAACGCACTAGAGTTGGAGTGAAGAATATGTGAAGTTAGATATGATCTCAAAAACATAAGTTTTGTGTCCTTGGGCAAGTCACCTAATCTCTGTCTGCCTCAGTTTCCTTTGTGTAAATAGGGATAATAATAATGGCTGCCTCCCAGAAAAATCAGACCAAAAGGTCTCTCAAAAGAGAGAGAGAAAAAAAAAACACTAGAAAGAGGAAAAAACCAAGAAAATAATAATAACAAAAAAGGTGAAAAATATTATGTTTTAATCCACATTCAGTCTCCATACTTCTCTCTCTAGATGCAGATAGCATTTTTCTACCCCAAGTCTATTGGAACTGCCTTGAATTAGTGCATTGCTAAGAAGAGCTAAATCCATCACAGTTGATCATCACATAATCTTGTTACTGTATATAAAGTTCTCTTGGTTCTTAAGAGACATCTTTTTTTAAATAAAACTTTTAAAAAATTGAAAAAAAGGGGGGAAAGTTAACCAAGCAACATATCAAAAAAATTTTCAGCATTTCAATAGTCATCCTCTTGCACCTCTGCAAAGAAGCAGAGATCAGTTTTCTTTTCAATAAATTTTGTTATTCTTATTGTACTGTTTCAGTTCTCTTGTTATTACTGTGATCTAAATTCTTATTTTTGTAATACTGTATATTATTTTTTCTGGTTTTGCTTATTTCACTTTGCATCAGTTCATATAAGAATCTCCATACTTTTTTTGTTTTCATCATGTTCATCATTTTTTATGGAAATTAGGCAGCCTAGTAAATAGTAAACTTGGGGTCTGGAAAACCCAAGTTCAATTCCCAAGTTCAATTTCTGCCTGAGGCACTAGAGATGTTATGTTTGGGCTTAATTTAAGTGAGTTGCTTAACCTAATTTAATCCCAGTTTCTTCTGTAAAATGGAAATAATAATAGCACTTACCTTTTGTGTTTTTGTGAGGAGATAACATATAGAAACTGCTTTGCAAACTTTGAAGTATTTTATAAATATTTTTAAATTTATGGTACATAAATGGATTCAGTAGAATATTACTATGTATTAATTTAGCCATTTCCAAATAAGTAGACTTCTACTTTGTTTCCAGTTTTTTGCTACTACAAAAAGTGCTTCTATAAATATGTCTATGGGACCTTTTTATCATTAACTTGCCTGGCTTTTTCCCCAGTTCTATTTTCCTTAATCCCTCTCTGCAGCCTTTGACATTGTTGATCATTCTTTTCTCCTTGATATTCTTTTCTCTCTTAAGTTTTTAGAACACTAGGCTCTCCTGGTTCTGTGACTGCCTATTAGACCACTTCTTCTGTTCCTTTTGCACAATCCTCTTAGGACTTTTACCATAGATGTCATCATCAGGATTCTGTCTGGGCTCTCTTCTCTTTCCCTCTGTTTCTACTTCACCTGGTGACATCAACTTCCATGAATTCCATGAACTCCTAGCTTTCTTTAAATCCCAATTAAAATCTCCTCTTTCACTACAGTCTTCCCCAACTCCTCTAATTCTCATGTCTCCCTTCTGTTAATTCTTTTCTATTTATTCTGTATATAGTAGGCTTATTTGTATGTTGTCTCTCCCGTTAGGTTGTGAGCCTGTTGTAGGCATGGCTACCTTTTGCTTCTTTTTGTCTCCCAATGCTTAGCACAGTATCTGGCAAAAAGTTAGATATTTAATGAATGTTGATATTGATTGGAGTATATATGTAACAGTGGTATCTCTAGGGCAAAGAATATTTTACTGATCTTTCTTTGCACATCTTCATATTATTTTCCATACTGATTAGAATTATTTACTGCTCCACCAACAATACATCAGACTCATTTTTTTGCAATCCTGCTTCTGTCATTAGTCTGTGCATTTTGGATTTCAAACTCTCATATTTGATAAGGATTTTTTAGACTGGCATGATTATTAACTTATTTTATTTTTAATTTCAGGTTCTTCAGCAAAAGCACTTGTTAGTTTAAAAGGTAAGAAGTGTTATTTTTTAAAAATGTGATCTAAATTGAGGATTGATAACTAACCAATTAAAACTGATCTGCCCATGCACTTATTGCAAAACAATTTATAAGTGCACTCTCCATAATGTCGTTAATTGGTGCCACAAAAATTAGATAAAAGGAGAATGTAGATTAACACATGGACACAATATTTATAAATGTGTGATTGACTAATCAGTATTTCCATAAAATTTTGCATCTTTATGTTGTTTTGGAAAAATATAGCGTGATGTTATTGCAACCTTGTGTATATGTTCTTTTCTATTAAAAATATATTAATCTGATACATGCTTTAGTTATTATTTAGATGCAGGAACAGTTTTGATTTGTGTTGTAATTTAGAAAGATTAATCATTAGATATGTAAGAAATTTCATTAATTCAATTGAATTTAATAAATCTTTTTCAAGTGTTTATTCTGTGCAAAGTATTAGGGATACAAAGTTTTGATGAGACCCAGATTCTGCCATCCAGGAGTTGTAATCCTTAGGAAATTACAATTAAGGAAATCTCTGGACTTAAAAAAAAAATCTCAAGAAAGACAATACTCTGAGCTTTGCAGACTTTTCTTATTAGTATAATTATTCTTTCCTAATTATAATTTAATAATACATTTTTAAAGCATGTGTGCTTTGAATATTATGAACCATATAGAGACTTTCCTGGTTCTAAGGAACTTTTCTTTATAACTATTAACTAAAAAATAATTAGAATGTATGTACAATACTGCTTTTTATCTTTCTGAAGAAAAGGATATCTGAAGGACTAAATGTTTTGGGGTTTTTTGCACTTTTTTCTTTGGGTTTGTCCTACTTCAAGGCATTATGCTAGCCCTTAATACAAATTTTTTGTTAGAATAGTTGTTGGACAAGATTTGTTGTGTAAAGAAACTAATCTGCAGAACCAACCCAAACATTTTTAAAGTTGCATTATTTCTTTCAAACAAACTTCTGTTTTTGCACTTTGGAGTCATAATGTATTAAATAGTCTTTTTACAGACTAAAAAGTCCATGTGTTTTCAGAAATATATGTCTGATTCTTATTTACCTGGCAGGGGAAAAAAATGTCTTCTTTCTTTTCAAAGGCAAGCTCTGGAAAATATATGTTATTATTTACCTACGTAAGGTAAATAATAGGTTTTTATTACATGAGATTTTTTTTTTCTTTAGTATACTGTTTACCTTTTTTTTGACACTAGAAAACAAGTGTGTACAACCTAATTTAATTTCCATGTGCAGTAAAATTTCAGGGTAAATATTTTAAGATTAAGACTTATTAGAAAGACCATTGAATTCTTTCTTGCCAACCTTTCCTAGTTTTAGTCAATATTATATTTAAAGAAATGAAAGCCACACATAATCTGACACATATAGCTAGATTTTTGGAAAGTGAATTTCAGAGGGTTTAGAGAAAAGAAAAGTAGGAACTCATGAAATAAGAGAAAGTCAGCCTCAGAGGAGTAGAAAAGTTTTCAAGAAGGAAATTGTGAAGATCCATAGAAAAGTAATTGTAAAGAGGAAAAGTGAGAATTGTCTTAACGATATGAATGCACAGGTTGCTTATTAACCAACTTAGTTTTTAAAAGAAGTAAGGGCAGAACACTAATAATCCTGGAGAGTGTCCAGAGAGAGGGGTGATTAGAATGATTCAGGGGATAGAGCCTCAAGTTCATTCTATATGAGGGTTGGCTGAATTTAAATTTGGGATATTTAGTCTTGAGTAGAGAAGAATTACAATGTGAGTGACTGCTATGTTCAAATATTTGAAGAATTATTATACAAAAGAAAGATTTTGCTTTTTTAGTGTAACTAGAAACAGTCAGTGAAAATTGCAGAGATAAATTAAGGCCTGACATAAAGGAAGAATAGATTTTATTTAGGGACATTTCATTTTTTAGTGATCAGTGTGTGTGTGTGTGTGTGTGTGTGTGTGTGTGTGTGTACTTAAAGAATTTTGTTTAGATATGTTATTCTATTTCCCTGTTTGATATCCCTATTTCAATTAATGGCACTGTAATCCTTCCCTACTAACAATAAGCTTAAAAGTAACCTTTTCCTTTGTGTATAATTTTTAAAAAAATCACTTGCTAATTCCAGTCAATTTGACTTTCAAATTATCTTTTACATTCAAACCATCACCTCAGTTAAATACATGAACTATTGCAGTAATCTGCTAATTAATCTCCTTGTCTCTACTATTCTGTGTAATCAATCTTATGTGTTCCTGTAAATTAATTTTCTTGAAGTACTTTTTTGATCATATTGCCTGTTACTTCCTGGTCCAGTTCCTAAAGTCTTCCTTGGCTTCATATTGTCTAAAATTCACTGTATTTCACAATTTAGCATTACTGACAGTCTTTTTTCCACTATTTTACTTTTGTATACTACAGATGCCTATCAAATTAGAAAATTTGTTCCTGAATGTTGCCCTAATTAGTGAGATTGTTCTCTTTACCGTTGGTCATAATATTGTCTATACCTACATTATATTCTACCCTCACCTTCATGGTTCTGCTTGTTCTGTTTCTTCTATATGTATTTAAAGGCCTAATTTTTTTCATGAAGCTATCCAGGGAGTCTCTTGGATAATTTGTAATCCCTGTCCTCCTTTTAAATTTCAATAGCACTTAAAAATTCTGTCTTATATAATTGTCATTTTTATTCTTATATCTTGTTAGGCTCTACATTTTCTTGAGGTCATTGACTGTATCAACTTAGAATTTTCTATCACCCCTATTAATAGTATCTTGCATGTAATAAGTGGCAAATAAACAAGATCTATCATAATGACTTTTTCAAATTATTTTTGGAGTTAATACAGAAAAAAATGTCTTGTATGTAGGACAATTTTAAAAATTTATTTGTGTTAATATGCCTTTCAGTCTCAAAGATGAGGAAATTATTTTTATTATCAGAGAAAATATTCACATCATAAATAATGGAAAAAAAATTTATGCTCTGACTTCTTTATTAATGAGTAACTTAGATTTTAATAATGATAGTTTATACATATCCTTATGGGCTATATGGAGCACCTTATTTCTGATGGTAAGATCTGAGGCAGGATTTAAACCCTTGTCTTTCTATTCCATCTATTCCACTGCACTAAGTGACTTGCTCAGGACACACACACACACACAATATACAGAAAGAGATTGGTGTCTATGCTTCTCTAGGACTGAATCTCCTGATTTCAAATCTAGTATTTTTTATTTTTTTGCTCATAGCACATTGCTTTTTCTTTGAAGTATTTTAAAATTATATCACAAATGATACATGCATAAGTCAACTAGTTTCCATTGAATCCATTAGATTTATATTAATGAGATATGATTTTATCACAGAGGGAAGCTTATCCAGTACATGGAATGAAAAATACAGTTCCTTACAGAAAACACCTGTTTGGAAAGGGAAGAATACAGCCTCTTCAGTGGAAATGGTAAAGAGCAATTTATTTTTTTATTTGTAATGATAATGAAATTATCATTTATATTTTATTACTGAATAATAATTCTCACAGATATCATTATTGAAAGATTCCCTTTTCTCCGAAGTATTTGAGGTTCTTGCAAGAAAGTAGTGAATACTTTATTTCTCAAGCATAATTCAATTAATGAAAGTTTAATCAGTTCTTATTGCTGCTTCATTGTTATACTCAAAGTTTTCTTTGTGTATTATTGTAGGTAGTTCTATGTTAGATAATATATGTAAAATAATTCTTATATCATTATCTTCCTGGAAACATTTTGAGTACAATTCTATTAATTGTTCAAATCTACTTTCCTAAGGATTTATCTAAGTAAGTAAAATTTCATTAGAAGTTGACTGGTCACTTGATGATGAATTCTTTGATTATAGCAACACATGAAACCAAAAAAATTCAAAATAGGCATCAATCTTTTGTATCTTCCTTTGACTTATATAAAGATAGTAATTAAAAAGGAGTCAGTCCCACAGTGCTAAGATTCAAATGTTTTTTATATTGTTCCGTATTCTAAATGTGAGATATTTATCAAATGACTAATGAGTGTTATTTTTGACTACAAGTAGAAACATAAGAAATAGCAAAGTTGTGGCTAACTGAAATTCTGAAAGAACAAATATTAAGTGGTTGATGGAGTTGATTTTACAGTATGTACAAAGATAGCAGCTAAGAAAAATCATTTCATGGAACATTTGATTATTTTGTATTCTAGTGCTCATATTAAATATTTGCAAAAAAGCTCACTGTGACAGTAATTGCAATTCATGCACAAATATCTCTTGCAAAAAGAAAAAAATTCTTCAAAGAATTCATTGATGCTTTACATTTTAAATCAACATATACTGTGATGGTATGGGGATTTCAGTGCAAAGATGAAAACTTGTCAAGACAGTAAGAAATATATTGGAAAATGTGGATTACAAATAAAAAAAATCAAAGAAGTCAAAGACTTACACACTAGAAGCTTTATACTTACATATCATGAATATTTTCTTCAAGAAAAGAATTAGAAGATGCTAGACTTGTTGAGCAAACAAACTCACAAGAAATGAAATTGATCATATTTTAACAAGTAGGAAATGACTCAGTACTGAATGAGACTCGTTATTAAATTCATTATGTGCTTACACAATCAGATCACCAACTTGTTAGAGCAAAGATCTGTTTATGTGTGGTTAGAATAAAGAAAATTAGTACAAAGCTGAAATTAGAAAAAAGATACAGCATATAATTAAAACAACTATTTGAATAAATTATCAAAGACAAAAAATAGAATGTGAAAGAGATGACATAGACTGCAATAATTTCGTGCAGAAGTTTCACTAATACAAATGAATAACTATAACAAGGTGACCAAAGAATCTAAAAGTACCTTTATGTGCTGACACTCAACTGACTTCCAGGTGTAATGAGAGAATAGCCAAAAGTATGATATAAACTACTTTGTAAAATTGTATGTTGAATTGTTCTTTTTGTGTGGGCATATGTGTTTGTTAAGTTCAGAATTTTCAAAAAGAACAATTTTATTAAAAGTAATGGAAGTTTTTATAAAGTATTGTATCACAAAACTGAGAGAAGTAATGGAGGATAAAAGCAATTTAAAGAAAGTTTGATGAGATACTCAATCAAGCAATGTTCTCCTTAGAGCATTTAGGAATAAAAATGAAAGTAGAACAATAGAAGAAAAAAGAAAAAGACTTACAAAGATAGTGATGACAATTTTTTTTTTTTTTTGCAATCAAAGACATTGGAATCACATCCTAGCAAAGATGTTAATAAAGAGCTAATAAAAACAGCCAAATTAACCCAAATCTGTATGGAAGAGTTCCATCCCAGAGTTGATAAAGTTGCAAATGCATCACTTCATAAGATATCTGAAGGAAGGGAATATAGTAAAAGTGTATTTTTAACATCCTGATAATACTTTTTAAAAGGATATTTGGATAATATTAATGATTTACATTCAAACTTTCTTATTTTTTATGCAGTCAATCTGCACATGAACTGAGGATTATCCTAAATTAAAATATCAGTAGTGTTAGAGGCAGGCTTTTACAAGCAATATTCTGCATGGAAGACAGTTACCATTACACAATTGACTAAAAAGATGTAGATCTTGCTGTTTTTATTGTTTACTAATTATCTTAAAAAGCCTTTGATTCAGAAGAATAAAATGCTGCTTTTTAAAGATCATCTTCCAACAAGGTATATTTCATGTGCACACACACACACACACACACACACACACATCAAAATTACTCAAGAATTCATGAAAGATATTGCAACAGAATCTTCTCTGACCTGCTGATCATTAACATTAAGTATGACATAATTCAGGGACATGTGTACTTAGCAAAGGTATTTCTGCTTTTGTGAAGAAAGTCAAAAAATTCGAATTCAAGAATTCCCATGGCCATGGCCATGGCCATGTTAAAAAAAAAAGTGTATTTCATTATGTACCTTGAGTCCATCACTTCTCTCTTAGGAAATGGATAGCAGGCTTTATCAGCAGTTGGAGTTGGGGTTGGTTATTGTCTTGATCAGAGTTCTTAATTCTTTCAAAAGTTGGTTGCCTTTGCAGTGTTGTTTTTATTGTATAAATTGTTCTGATTCTGTTCATGTTATTCTGCATTAGTGTTTTCCCAGGTTTCTCTGAAACTGTTCCTTTCATTATTTCTTTTGTCCTAATAGTATTCAATTTGCTAAAAGCTCCTTTACTGATCTCACATTTCCCCTAAAAACAAAGGCCATCTTTTTAATATCAGTCTCCTTCATATCTGTGAGACAAGATACACTAGTCTTGAAAGCATTAAACAGCAATATAATTCATGGAGTCACACATGATGGTAGTAAGTACACTGCAGTAACAAATAACAGTGAAAAACTAAAATAAAGAATATTGTGAATCCTTTTATGACTGAAAAAGACAGGTTGTTCATGTGCCAAAAGCAAGATAAAAGGATGATCATCCATTATGCTCCACTAGTACCTCATAATGTATCAGCAGAAAGTGAGGAAGGCCTCCAACACATTAGGTGAACCCCTTTTGTCAAACCTGTGAGATACAAAGTCAAGAATTACAAATAGTAGGTTGCCAGCTCATATTTTTAAAAAGGAAATATATTCTGATGAGATCACAGAACATTTTGAATACTTGAGAATTTTATGCTCAAGAAATGTATAATAAAAAACAAGTAAGGGCATCTGAACAACCAAAATGACATAATACTGGAATAGATAATAAACTATTGTATAAGCCGAACAAGAGTATATTTTAGAGGTAGATGATAAGAGTAAATAATCTTGTGATTGGTATGTTTGCCATTTGGGAACTTTCCTTCTGTTCCCTCCTATCTAATCAAGTCTCAGACTAATGGAGTAGGCAGGAGGATTTGGAGACCAATCATGTGAAAATATCTGTCTGGCTGCTTTGTAAATCATAAATTATCTCTGGAATTTTATTTTTCATTGATATTTCTAATCAAGTAATGGCTATATCATCCTGTTGTGGGAATATGTATCGTATCTAAAAATAGAAAATTGTTCTTGCTTTTTCATTTAATTCTTTCAAATTTATGTCATATAGCCCTTCAGAAATTCAAAACGAAGCCGTCTTTTTTGTGAAGATGATGACAGACAATTAAATACAAGGTCCCCTAAAAGAAACCAGAGAGTTGCAATGGTTCCACAGGTATGTGTGAGTCAAAAGAATTTCCTAAACTGAAAAAAGAATAACAGTTTAGCATAAATCAATTTGAGCCAGTATTTTATAAATTTCTGGGAAATACATAATTTGCAAAAACTGGTATCCAAGACTCAAAATGAAAATAATGATACCAAAATGATACTCTTTATTTTTATTCTTTAGATTAGTTTTTGTCTCAAGAGTTATTAATAGAAAGTTACTACTTCATTTATTAACTTCAAATTTGAAAGCCCTGTCCACTTACTCTTCTTTCTTAGGCATAGAAAACATTAAATGAATAGATTAGGCAATGTAAAAGCCTTTTTAAAAAAATTCCCCTCAGGGAGTAAAGGAAAATTAAGTTATGTACACTACTACTGAGGGAGCACATAACCCTTTTTTAAATTTTATCTCCAATTTTATATCCAAATATTTATTTGGAGTGAAATCAAATAATCCCTTTCACTATTGGCATCCCTGTTCTTTAATTGATTATCTGTATATTAAAGGGGCATTTAAGATGCAATAGACATTTTTAGAAAGAATTATTAAATTATATTAAATTTAGAAATTCTATATTACTGCTTATACAGAACTTGCAATCCATCTTCATCACAGATTCAGCTTTTCAGTACAACCACATTTCTGACAATAGCCTCAAAAAATGCATCATTGTAATGGGGATTTTATTTTCCCATCAGAATAGATAGACCAGATTATAGAGGTAACCATATAAAGCAACAATAAACTCCATAAAAATTTAAAATAGTGAAACCATGTCCTCAAGTGACTGTAAATATACTATAATCTTGCTTATAGGCAAGTAGATGGTTCAGTGGATAGAGCATTGGACTTGGAATCAGGAAGATTTATCTTGATTAGTTCAAATCTGGCCTCAGACATTTATTAACTATAAGACCCTGAGCAAGTTAGTTAACACTGTGTGCTTCAGTTTTGTATCTGTTAAATAAACCAGAGAAGGAAATGACAAACCACTCCAGTGTCTTTGCCAAAATGGGGTCATGAAGAGTCAAACACTATTGAAATAACTCAGCAATAGCAACAAAACCCTTTTTTATACAAGGAACTTTTACAAGGCACTTTTTGGGGAGAAAACAATTTTTTTTTCAAATATATGTAAAAACAATTTTTAATATTTATTTTTAAAATTTTGATTTCCAAATTCCTACCTTTCCTTCCTCTTCCTTGAGAAGGCAAACAGTTTAATATAGATTATACGTGTATAGTCAAATAAAATATATCTTTATATTACTGTGTTGTAAAATAGATACCCCCCCCCAAAAAAAAAAAAAAAACAAGAAAAATAAGGAAAATAAAAAATAAGTTCCTATCTACATTCAGTTCTAACTGTAGAGGTGGATGGCATTTTTCATCATAAATCCTTCAGAAGTGTCTTGGATTGCTGAGAATAGCTGAGTCTTCACAGTTGGTCATTGCACAATGTTGCAGTTACTGTGTACAATATTCTTGTTTTATTTATTTCACTTTTCATCAATTCTTTAAAGTCTTTAAAGGTTTTTCTGAAAACATCTACTTTGTCATTTCTTATAACACAATAGTATTCTATCATAATTATATGCTATAACTTGTTCAGCCTTTCTACAGTTGATGGGAATCACTAATTCACTTCCAAATTTACATATAACACAAAAATTAGTTTTCCTATATGGTGTATTTGAGCTTTAAAAGCAATATAAGAGCCATAATAAATATCAGACAAACATACACCATTAATTTTGCTTGTCCACTAAGAATTACAAAGTATTTGGAGGGAGAATTGTTTGAATAATTCATTTTTTTCTTTTTAAGTAGATTTTTATTAATGGTTTTATATATATATATATATATATATATATATATATATCAGTTAGATTTTCCCCTTTCTCCTTTCCTCTCTCTATAACAAAATTTTTCAGGAGAATAAAAAATTCAGCAAAAACTGTCAATATTTGAAAAGAAAAATTAATGTTATTTATAATGATCTATACCTTATATATCTCTTCCTCACCTATGCAGAAAAAAAAGTGAGGTGTTTTCTTGTGTCTTCTTAATGTCTTATTTATTTTAAACTTTTATTTTTTAGTTAAATTTTATTTTCTTTCTTTTTCTCTTGCTACCCGTAATGAAAAAGAAAAACAAAATTTTTGTGATAAATATACAGTCAAGCAAATCAAATTTCCAAGTTGGCCATGCCCAGAAATGTGTTTCTAATTCTGCATTTTAGTTTATCACCTCTTTGTGAGGAGGGAGGGAGCATTCTTTACTATTAGCCCTCTTGAGTCATGCATGATCATTGTGTTGTTTAGAGTTCTTAAAAGACTCTTTTTTCTTCCCTGAGGCAGTTGGGGTTAAATGACTTGTCCAGGGTTACACAGCTAGGAAGTGTTGTGTTTGTGATCAAATTTGAACTTGGGTCCTCCTGACTTCAGGGCTCTATCTACTACGCCACTTAGCTGCCCTAAAAAGACTTTCAAAACTGTTCATTTTAACATTGTTATAGTATAAATTGTTCTTCTGGTTCTACTCACTTTAGAAGTCTGGATCAGTTCCAACTGATCAAGTATTTCTCAAGTATTTCTGAAACCATCTTTTTCATCATTTCTTATAACACTATTGTTTTCCATTACATTCATGTAACATAATTTCTTCAGTCATTCCCAACAGATGGACATCTTCTTAGTTTCCATTTCTTTACCATGACAAAAAGAGCTACTATAAATATTTTTGTACATATGTCCTTTTCTTCATTTGATCTCTTTCAGGTAAAGTTCTAGTAATGATGCTGCTGAGTTAAAGGATATGCAGAGGTTAATAATTTAGGGGGCATAGTCCCAAATTACTTTCAGAATGTTGTAACAATTCACAATTCTACTAAAATTTCATTGATATATCTTTTCTTTCCCTTCAGATTCTGCAGCTTTTGTCATTTTCCCATTGTACTAGCTTTCCCAATCTGATGGTTATAAAATGGTCTTGGGCTTTTTCTGAAGCTTAAACCAGTGTCTTTTTTCCCTCTGGTTTAAATTTTTCTGTTGTAATTAGAGTTGAACTCAATTTGGGTTCTTCATCAAATTAGCTCTTGTCTTCAAATATTGAAGATTTTGTGAAACTTCAGTTAGTTCTGTCTCTTGAATGTACTCCCTTTTTTCATATCTTTTTATGTTCTTGTTTTCAACCATCCCAAGTATCTCCTACATTCTAGACACTATATGAGCAGTCTTGAAGGGGAAAAGAAATCATAAAACATCGAAGAATGTGTATTGTAGGGAGAAAAAGAAATTACACTCCTTTGCTTTGAGTGTGTTAAGAAAGTTTTAGGGTTTGATTATATGACCACAATAAGGCCCAGAATTTATAAAAATATATATTAATAATACATTTTTGTTTTTTCAAAATACATGCAAAGATAATTTTCAGAATTTACCCTAGCAAAATCTTGTGTTCAGATTTTTTTTTCCCTTCTATTTTCCTCTATCCCCTCCCCTAGGCAGCAAGTAATCGAATGTAAGTTAAATATGTGCAGTTCTTCTAAACATATTTCCACATTTATTGTGCTACACAAGGAAAATCAGATCAACAAGAGAGGAAAATGAGAAAGAAAAAAAAAAGCAAGCAAACAAACCGCAAACAAGGCAAAAATAGTTGTGATCCACATTCATTCCCCACAATCCTTTCTCTGGAAGCAGATGATTCTCTCTATCATAAGTCAATTGGAATTGGCCTAAATCGCTGTTGAAGAACCAAGTCTATCATAGTTGATCATCACTTAATCTTGATGTTGCCATGTACAATGTTCTGGTTCTTCTCAGTTAACTCATGTTCATATTCATAAAAGTCTCTTCAGGCCTTTCTGAAATCATTCTGCTGATCGATTCTTACAGAACAATAATGTTCCATAACATTCATATATCATAACTTATTCAGCCGTTCTCTAACTGATGGGCATCCATTCAGTTTCCAGTTTCTTGCCACTACAAAAAGGGCTGCCACAAACACTTTTGTACATGTGGTCCATTTCCCTTTTTTAAGATCTCTGTAGAATATAAGCCAGTAGGGTCAAAGAATAGTCACAGTTTAATAGTTGTTTGGGCATAGTTTCCTAATGCTCTCCAGAATTATTGGATCAGTTCACAACTCTATCAGCAATGTATTCATGTTCCAGCTTTCCCACATTCCCTCCAACATTTATCATTATTTTTTTCTGTCATCTTAGTCAATCTGAGAGATATGAAGTGATACCTAAGAGTTGTCTTAATTTACATTTCTGTAATCAATAGTGATTTAGAGCATTTTTTTATATAACTATACATAGATATATGTAGTATTCTCTCCAAAATATAATGTTCTCTGTTTCGGTTTCCTTGGGGGGCTCTGGGTCTCTTTGTTTCAATTCAGAAATCACCACACGAGTAGCCAGGGGTTAAAAGTCCAAATTCTTTGTTCTCTCTTTCAAAGTCTTGCCTCCTTTCCTGGGGCTCAGTTAGCTTTCTTATAGTCCATCCAGATCCTTTATTATCTCCTTCTTGGGGCTGAGCAGCTTTCTGGAGAGCCTTTCAGTCTGGCCTTGGTCTTAGTGGGGGAAGTGCAGGAGTCCAGGCCAGCCACCAGGAAGATTGAAGATTGAATTGAATTTCTCCCCTTGGTTCTGAGAGCTTAAACTCATGCCCAGGGTCCTTTGCCTTCTCTCCAAATGCCTCTCAATCTCCCTGGCTGAGGCTTCTAATTTATATGCTCCACACTGAGTACAAACCAATTATTATATCATTAGGAAACCATTATTTGTTATAGGATTAAATCAATGCTAAACTAGATTTAACCATTGTCTCCTCAGTTCCACTTACTACCTTGTTTCAAATTCTGGCCCATAACATCTCCTTGTAGGATTAAATCAATCATACTGAACAGTGCTAAATTAGATAATTATTGTCTCTATCAATTCCACTGACTTAGTACCTTGTAAGAATCCTTTGTTTCAAGTTCAGAGTTCTGGCCCATAACAGATAGAGAATTTAATTTTGTTATCAGAAAATTGTCAGTTCATTTCCTTTGACCATTTATCAATTGGAGAATAATTTGTATTTTATAAATTTGAGTCACTTCTCTATATATTTTAGAAATGAGGCGTATATCAGAAATCTTGTTTGTAAAAATTCCCTCCTCCCTCTCCAGTTTTCTGCTTTCCTTCCAATCTTGGCTACATTGGTTTTGTTTGTACAAAACTTTTAAATTTAATATAATAAAAATTATAAATTTTTGCTTTTCATAATATTCACTTGTTCTTCTCTGACCATAAATCACTCCCTTCTCCACACATCTAAGAGGTAGATTATCCATTGTTCTCCTAATTTGTTTATAATATCTCTGTCGAAATCATGAATCCATTTTGACTTTTTTATTATATAGGGTGTTAAATGTTGATGGCCCCAGTATTTAAAAAATACTATTATGCCTCTAGTTCCTTAAAACAATTAAATATTAAGTATTAATTTGATAATGGTGAATAAGCTTAGTGAAATTCAAAACCATTGCATTTTGGGGCTATCTGTGCTTTAAAAATTGTATTAAAAAGATTTTTCAAAATAAGAAAATTTGCTGTTGGGTAGAAAATTTTTTTTTCAAAATCTTAGTATTAATAACATAATTTTAAAAATATGTAACAGGTATCTTTATAACAAAGGTTCTTTTAAGATACATTTGCATATGGTCTATAGCAACAATTTTATTATCTGATTGTAATTAATTTTCCTGTGATACAGTGTTACAAATGTTTTTACTAAGTAGTGTTTTTTTCCTTCTAGCTTTCCCTCTGCTTCACAGCTCCTAACCTTGTTCTTTCTCATTGTGATTTTGACTGCCATTTCTTCTTAGATAAACTTTGTCTTTCCAGACTCCAACCTTAGGTTGTCCTCACTATCTACCTTCTTTGCTCTTACATACTATTGAACAAAGATGGAAGAATTCACAAAACTTCCAAGTCCAATTCAGTTTTATATTATCTAATCTCAATTGTGTCCTTATTTCAGCATGACCTTTCTCCCTCCCTTCCCTTCACTATTGCACTTTTTATGTCAGCTTTCCCAAACCTAATTCTCCTCAATGAGGGTTCTATAAAACACTTGCTCCCTCTTAGCTGAGAAATTTTTTCTTATACTTCACCAAAAAAATCCCAAAACATTGTAAATATTTGCAGATCCTTCATCTTCTACTCATCAGACATCATCAAGCATATTACCCTACTTTTTTCTCCTTTACTCTGTTTCAGATGAAGAGTTGGCCCTTCATTTTCTTTAATCTTCAATCTCTACTTCCTGACTCCTTCCTTGGTGCTAACAAATATGGACTTGTCTTCCCTATCCTTAAAAAATCCTTTTTTTCATTCTGCTATCCTTGCTTTATTATCCTTTCCACTTTTGCTTTATAACTGAAGTCCTTGAGAAAGCCATTTTTACTACGTATCTCCATTTCCTCTCTTTTAAACTCTTTGTAGTCTAGCATCAGCTTTCATCATTTATTTCACATTGTCTTCTCCAAAGTTACTAATGATATCTCAACTGAAAAATCTAATGACCTTTTTCCATTTTTCATCCTTAATCCTTCTGTGCCCTCATGCTGTTAAATTGTCTTCTTGGGTGTTTTTCCCTCTAGGCTTTCATAACATTGATTTCTCCTGTTTCTCTTCCTGCTACTTTTTTTTTCTTTTTTAGTCTCTATTTCTTGATGTTTTGTGGATTCTTCATCCCCATCATATCAGCTAACCATGGTTATTCCCAAGACTTTGTTCTGAACTTACTTTTCTTCTTTATATCTAACTTTGTGATTGCCTCAGCTTCTTAGGGTTCAATGATCATTTTTATACAAATACTTCCCAGGGATATATGTAGCCAAGTATCTCCTCTGAGCTAGTTCTCTATCCCCATATTTCTTTTGGATTTATTGAACTGGATGTTCCAGTGCTATCTCAAACTCAACATGTCTAAAGCAGAATCATTGTCTTCCCTTCTATCCTCCTCTGGACTTCCCTATTATTTTCAACAATGCTACTATTTCTTAGGGTATTGTTCTCTGCATTTCTCTAAACAAGAGTGATTTAGAGGATTTTTGAATATGGTTATAGATGACTCTGATTTCTTCATTTGAAAATTGTCTGTTCATATCCTTTTACCATTTATCAATTGGGGAATAACTTCTATTCTTATAAATTTGACTCAGTTTTCTATATATTTTTAAAATGAGGCCATTATCAGAAAGACTGGCTGTAAAAAGTGTTTCCCAGTTTTGTTTCCCTTAAACTTTGCTGCATTGATTTTGTTTGTACAAAACCTTTTTAATTTAAAGTAATCAAAGTTATCCATTTTTCATTTTGTAATGTTCTCTATTTCTTGTTTGGAAATAAATTTCTTCCTTCTCCAAAGAGCTGACAGGTAAACTTTATCTTGCTCTCCTAATTTGCTTACAGTATCAGCCTTTATGTCTAAAATCATAAATTCATTTTGATTGTATATTTCTATAAGAGTGTGAGATGTTGGTCTGTGCCTAGTTTCTGATATACCGTTTTCTAGCAATTTTTGTCAAATAAGGAGTTCTTATTTCAAAAGATGGAGAATTTGGATTTATCAAACAGTAGATAATATTGATTTTTGTGTCTTGTGTATCTAACCTATTCCATTTCTTAGCTAGTACCAAATGATTTTGATGATTGCCACTTTATAATATAGTTTTAGATCTGATGCAGCTAGGCTACCTTCCTTTATGGGGTTCCCCTCCCCCCCATTAATATCAGTATTCTTTCTCTATGGTTTCTTAATCTTCATTAACCCTATCATTCATTTCCTTTTAAAGTTGTTCAACTGGTGAAAGCCACAAAACTGCATAGATTTTGTGTATTATAAAATTATTTGTGTATAATTTCAATTGGGACTTCGTTGTTACCCAGCATTTTAAAAATTCAAATGCATTCCCTATCTTATTCTCCAGTGCAACTGTTCTAGACATTAACTCATTCTTAGACCCCATGTGTACAATAAATGATTTATCATCCTGCTTCCCTGAAAAAAATTAAGACTAGAATGGATATTCCTTGCCACTTTCTTTGTGATTCTAATCTATGCTTTCCTCTAAATTCTCCATAAAAGATTTACCATCACATATTTGCATGGTAAAGAATAAGTGAAATAGACTAGATAAAGGACTCAGGATTCTGCCATTTCAAGTTTATTTCTTTATGAATTAGATGAATTCAGCTTTCACAAAAGCTATTTCAATATAACAGGAGGCTTGAGCATCAAAGCTAACACATTCTGATCATAAACTTTTCCTGCTCCTTGGAGACGCCATTCCTGTTAGCTTTGTAAACTGCTAGAGGTTGATGTTAATAATATGCCATTTTATTTATATGACTCTTTCAGAATCATATACTTGTTTGGTTTTTCTTCTGATTGGAGGTCCCATGGTGAGACAATTGTTTTATATTGCTAGTGCTTATTGCACCATCCTTATTCCTGGAACAGCTTTTGAATATGTGTAAGAGCTCTCATTCCCTCCCAAAACTGGAATTAAGCTTCTCTAGAAGGTATATTTTCCAATTTTTACAAGCTCTAAAACTGTATGTCTTGTTTCTGGAATACAGTCAGGATTACTTTTTTCCATAGGAACAACTTTCCCAAGGGGAGTTGACCTTGCTTTTTATTGTCATACATTATCTAAACTGCTACAGTTTGCAGGTACAGTGAGAAAGTAGTATCATCTTTACATTATAATGGAGTTGAATTTTATTGGAGCCTAAGAAACATACCCTTCTATTCCCTCTATCCTCAAAAGGAAACATCCACATTTATATATCCAAATGAGCATTGTTTTGTTCAAAATACTTATGATAAACACTTATACACAGTGTTACTATTGTTCAGAATAGGTTTTGAACATTACTTTTCAGTGGTTCTCAGTGTCTATGATATAGTCATCTAGACATTTAATTCTATAAGCTTTTTTGAGTATCTATTATTAGCTAGATTTTTAGAGAATGTACAGAATGAATGAAATGTGACTTTGTACTCATGGCATTTTACAATCTACTGGGGGCAAATAAATATAATACAAAGAATATGAAAATGCTTAAGGGGGAAAATGTACAAAAGTACTGTTATTAGAGTTCATAATATCTTATGTGGTGGCAGATCTTTAGCCTTGAAGGGTGTATTCAATTTTTGGAAATAGAACTTTGAAAGTCAAGTCTGCTGAATAAGCTGGGCATCTTCATCAGTCAGTCAAACAATAAATATTTATTAAGCATTTACTATTATTCAAACACTGGGCTAAGCATGGGGATATAAAAAGAGGTTAAAAAAAACTGTGTCAGTACTCAAGGATATGTGATCCCATTCGGGGTTTTCTTAATAAAGATATTGGAATGCTTTGCCATTTCCTTCTCTAATTCATTTTATAGATAAAGAACCGAGGCAGACAAGTTTAGTGACTTGTCCAAGGTCACATAGCTAGTAAGTTTCTGAAAAGAGATTTGAACTCAGATCTTCCTTATTTCAAGCCTGGTACTCTATCCATTGCTTACCGTAGAAGGCAGGATTTTATTTGTTTTTCCTTTTCAAATATATTTGTATTATTGATATTTTCTAACTACATGTAAAATAACTTTTAACACTTTTTAAAAATTAAGTTCTAAATTCTCTCTTTCTTCTGCACCTCATTCTTTGAGAAGATAAATAATTCGATATTAATTATACATGTGAAGTCATGCAAAATCTATTTGCCAGATTGTGAAAGAAACACAATACATAAGAAATAAAAATAAAGAATATAAAATAAGTATATCTCACTCAGTATTTGGAATTCATTAGTTCTATCTCTGGAGATAGTATCTTTCATCATGGATCCTTTAGAATTGTCTTGGATCATTGTCTTGATCAAAGTAACCAAGTCTTTCACAAGTTGATTCTTCTTGTTACTAAGAACATTGTTATATCCTAGTTCTGCTCACTTCACTCTGCATCAGGTTCATATAAGTCTTTCTGGTTTTTTTTCCTGAAATCATCCTTTTTATCATTTCTTTTTTTTAAAAATAGCTTTTTATTTTTCCTGAATACATATAAAGATTGTTTCCAGCATTAACCTATGTGAAACTTTTGTGTTCCAAATTTTACTTACCCCCATCTCTATTCCTCTTCCTTTTCTCCTTCCCCTAGACAGCAAGCAATCCATTATAGGTTAAACATGTGCAATTCTTCTAAACATATTTCCATATTTGTTATGCTATAGAAGAAAAATCAGATCAAAATGAAGAAAAAAACCCCAGAAAGGGAAACTGAGAAAAAATACTCAGAGCTGAGAGATGGGTCATCTTATTCATGCCTTGAGGACGGGGTCAGTGAATTGAAGAGTAAAGTATAAGGAGACTAGAAAGGTAGGAGGAGACTAGAATTATAAAGGCTTTTGAATGCCAAGCAGCATCCTGTGTTTGGTCCAGGAGACATTTGGAAGTTACTGGAATTTATTGGGTAGAAGAGAGAAAGGGATGACATGAGCAGAATTTTGCTTTAGGGAAGTTACTTTAGAGATGGAATGGATTGGAGCAAGGCAGGCTGATCCAATTACAAGGTATTGTAATAGTCCATGAGATAGTGAGGGCCTACACTGCAGTGATGGTGATGTCAGAAGAGAGAAGCATATATACATACATACATATATATATATATATACACACACACATATATATACACATATATATATATATATACACATATATATGTATATACATACATACATACATACACACACTGCAGTGGTGGTGATGTCAGAAGAGAGAAGCATATATATGTGTATATATATGTGTGTGTGTAAGAAATAAGTTTGTGAGAGATGTTGCAAAAGTAAAATCAACAGCCCTTAGCAATGGATTGAATATGGGCAGTGAGAATTAATGAGCAGTCTGGGATAACTCTATGCCTATGAACCCAAGGGCCTGGGAGGATGGAGTTGCACTCTACAGTAAGAAGGGAGGTGGCGGTGGGGTTTGAGAAGAGTTTAGGGAGAAAGATAAGCTCTGTTCTGGACATAGTTTAAGATGTCTATTGGACTTCCAATTTGAGATGACTGAAAGGAAGTTGGAAGTATGAGATTGGAGTTCAGCAGAGAGTTTGAAGTAGGATAGGTAGATTTGAGAAATTATCATCATAGATATGCTAATTAAAATCCATGGAAGTTGATGTCATCAGGTGAAGTAGAAATAGAGGGAGAGAGAAGAGAGCCAGCTAGAATCCTGACAATGGACATCTTAAAAGATCCTAAGAGGATTGTGCAAAGGGAATAGAAGGAGTGGTCTAATAGGCAGACAAAGAACCAGGAAAGAGTAGTGTTCTGAAAATTTAGAGAGAAAAGAATATCAAAAAAGTGATCAACAATGTCACAGGCTACAGAGAGGAATTAAGGAGAATGAGAACTGAGAAAAAAAAAACCATTAGATTTGACAACTAAGAGATTGTAAATAATTTAAGAAAGAGAAATTTCAGTAGAATAAGATTGGATGCTGGATTGTAAGAGATTAAGAAGTGAAAGAGAAAGTGGAAGTACTTATTGTAGTTGGTCTTTTCTAGGTGTTTAGTTGCAAAGACAGAAGCAATATGGAATATTAGAATTAAAGAGACTGAGTTTTTTCAGGATAGAAGAGACATGGGACATGTTCTTAGAAAATAAGGTTCTAGACAAGGAGAGAATGAAAATAAATAATAGAGTGGGGGTGGCAGACGGCTATCAGTAAAATATGTGGGAAAATTTTCAGCTGAGAGTTTGAGGATTTTTGAGGAAGAATGAAAAGTTTTGGCAGAGCTGCAGTGGAAGGTGAGTTGATAAAGTTAATGATAAGAATCAATTAAGATAATAGGATTGCTTAATGGCAGTGAGGGCTTAGTTGAGATTGTACAGCATAGTTTGGAGCATTCCCACATATGTAGGAGGGAAGACTGAGTGATGAGAGTATGATTCAAAGTTGAGACTTGACTGGGTGAAATTAGCAATATGAAGAATAGGGACTGAAGAAAGGAAGACATTTAAACATATTTTGTTAGAAATGTCAGTAGTGTCATCATTATTATATTTGTTTGATATCTTATTTTTCCCAGTTACATGGAAAACAATTTTTTCATTTATTTTTAAAACTTTGAGTTCTAGATTTTCTCCCTTCCTCCTTCCCCATCCCCTCACCATTGAGAAGGCCTATGTGAAATTATACAAAACTTTCCCCCAAAGTCATGTTGTGAAAGAAAACAGATCTCTCCCCTTTCCCCCAAAAAAACTCTCAAGAAAAATAAAGTTTAAAAAAAAAAAATATGTGTCTATCTGTGTTCAGACACAGTCTGTTCTTTTTCTGAGTATGGATGGCTTTTTTTTTTTTTTTTGTCTGAGGCACTTGGGGTTAAGTGACTTGCCCAGGGTCACACAGCTAGGAAGTATTAAGTGTCTGAGGTCAGATTTGAACTCTGGTCCTCCTGACTTCAGGGTTGGTGCTCTATCCACTGTGCCACCTAGCTGTCCCATGGATGGAATTTTTCATCATAAGTCCTTCAGAATAGTCTTGGATCATTTTATTACTGAAAATAGCATAGATATTCACTTATCACTCAATATTGCTATTTATACACAGTACATTTCACTTAGCATGTGCTCTTGGAGGATTTTTGATATTTTTCTGAGAGCATCGTGCTCATTATATTTTATAGAACAATAGTATTCCATCATAATAACATACCACAATTTATTGATAGACATCTCTTAAATTTCCAGTTCTTTGCCTTGGGGAAAAAAAAAGCTAATATATTTTTGTACATGTAGGTCCTTTTCCTCTTTTTTCTTTTTTTCTTTTGTTAATAGTCTTTATTGTAAGTGGCTTATAAAGTGAGTCTGAAGACCATTCCAAAAAAGGTTTTCCAATTTGAGCAATTGGAGCATGATTGAAATGAGTAAATAACTTCCAATAAAGGCTATTGAAGTAGGTAATAGATAATACTCAAAAAGCCCCACCATTATAATTATGGAATGTATGAAGACAAAAGAGCTAGGAGTTTGAAGGAGGAAAAGTGTAGAAATAAAGGCTATGTGTAGTCTCCATATGTTTTTCTTATTTGTCTTATTAACATGTCTTTTCATTTGATAGTTACTGAAACATATTGTGAATTTTTTTACTTCCCCAACCCCAGAATTCTGTTTTCTACCAACTCTACTATCTACCAGTCTACATCTAATGAAATTATAGTACAATAAAAAAAGTTTGACTGCCCTGTGGAATTTTTGTAACAAATTATGATCCAAAAAAAAAAAAAAGTAAAATGTGATTTACAAATAAAAATAATCTGCTGGTTTGGAACCTATTCTTTCCCTTGGGTTTTTGTTTTTTCTATAGAAAAAGTCTTCAAAAAATATGGTAATAATATTCCAGAATTAATTTTAGTGTATTGTCAGATCATTGACTTGCTAGAGCAGAAATCAAAATCAACATTGAATTTGAAGAATAAAAATGAGAAGATTTTTTTTTGCTACTTTATTCTTTGTCATTTAATAAAGACCCCTTTTCTGAGGTGAAAAAGGAGATAAATATTTTCAAATAAAGGTGATAAATAAAATATATATTACTGGAAAAGTAGATAGGTTGGTCATAGAGCAAAATGAAGAATTATAAATAAGTTATATGTTTCATTATGGAAGATTTGTAAGAGGAAATGGTCACAGCATAGAAAAGGGTGGGTAAGTTTTAAACTATGTTATTGTAGTGCCCACATTGCTAAAATTTTGGATCTTTTTTCATTGAGGGCATTATTTAGGATGGATAAGCAAACAATTATCAATTTTGATTTTTATGATATGTTTTATAAAAACTTGTAGGTTTTAAGTTAATACTAATAAAACATTATTTTAGCTTAGGAATTTTGAATATTTATATAAGTTTTACAAAACTATTTGGTTTTTTTAAAAAGGCACTTCACTTAGGAAACTGAATTTCAAATAATTTCTATTTCATTTTCTAGAAATTCACAGCAACAATGTCAACACCAGACAAGAAAGCTTCACAGAAGATTGGCTTCCGTCTACGTAACCTTCTCAAACTTCCTAAAGCGCACAAGTGGTGTATATATGAATGGTTCTATTCAAATATAGATAAGTACGTGTTATGTTTTACACTAATTTGAACTATAAATTCAAATTTTTTTAAACATTAAAAATTGGAATTTTATCTATAGATATTTTGTCCTTAGCATCATTCTTTTTTAGATAAAATAATTTTAAAAAATATGCGTAGTACGGCACTATGCTATATCCTTCCCCTCTTAAATAAAATTTTCTGTTTTCTCAAATCAACCATGTGCTTTAACCATAGTTTGACATTTTTCTCTCCCTTTCTGAGAAAGGAATTTCAGGATCTGTTGTTAAAGTGAATTTTTTTTTAATATGCTTTTTTAAAGGACAAAAAATGTAGATACTCAAAACTGAATATTCTTTTAATTCTTCAAAGACAGATTACTATCTGCAGTGAAAAGTCTATTTTCTTAGGGTTTTATGTAAGTTTGTTGGTAGACATAATTGGTGATAAAAATTATTAGATAGCATTTTTTTCTTTTAATATTTTATTTTATTTTATAATAACTTTATATTGACAGAATCCATGCCAGGGTAATTTTTTTACAACATTATCCCTTGCACTCGCTTCTGTTCCGATTTTTCCCCTCCCTCCCTCCACCCCCTCCCCTAGATGGCAAGCAGTCCTATATATGTTAGATATGTTGCAGTATATCAGATAGCATTTTGAAAAATAAATTTACTGTTTTCCAAAGAAGTACTTACAGAACTTGCTAATAGGTGTCCTATATATAAATGGGGAAAAAATCCACAAGTATCTGATTGAATTCTGGGTACACATAGAAGAACTATGGGAAAAATACTCACTTGTTAGAAATCTAATTAATCATTTTCTTCTAACTATTCTGATTTACTGGCCACCTACCAGATAAAGTACTTTCACTCTAGTCTGAAACTGAGTCCCATGAAGATTCAGATTTGAATTAAGTTAGGCTCAAAGGATTCACAACTACTTTGTATTATGAAATAGAATGATTTCTGGGCCCAGGTTGGTTCCTAGTTTTAGAGGCTTGTGAGTGAGATGGTTTAACCTTAGAAACTAAGGGGTTTGGGAAAATTATTGAGTAATGGTTTTACCTGTATCACAGAATCCAAATCATAGAATCTCAACTCTATAAAAGAAATGAGTGGCCACTAGTACATAACAAGAATCTTTTCTACAAATATAGTAGCCTTTTCTTGAAGACCTCTAGTACATATGCAAACCTATTCCACTTTTAGAGGGATAACAGAGAGTAGCTCTTGATGTTAAGAGTATTTTTCTTGAATCAGACATAAATATGCTTCTCTAAAACTTGTGATTTTGATTGATTGTGCCTTCTAAGACCAAATAAACAAACTTTTCCCTTCAGATGTTTGAAGAGCATAGCTTCTTCTCTCTTCCCACTTCTGAGTCTTTTCTTTAGCCTAAAGAACCCCAGTTTCTTAAGCTGAAATTTATATAGTAGAATCTCTAGGCCATTACCATTTTGATTAGCCTATCCTGGATATCTTCTGTCCAGCCTTTTCTAAGTTATGACACCCAAAATTTAACACAATTTTATATAATATAATAATATTGGAGCAGACAACAGTAGGGCTATCACTTTCATAATCTTTTTCAATCTGCTTTTCTTTTTTTCCCAATGAAATTTTTTTAATTAAAACTTTATTTTCAAAACAAACATGGGATAATTTTCAAAATTCACCCTTGCAAAATCTTGTGTTCCAAATTTTTCCCTACCTTTCCTCCACTCCCTTCCTTAGACGGCAAGTAATCCAATATATGTCAATCTGCTTTTCTAAATACAACCTAAGATCCTATTAGCATTTTTGTATTATTCATCAACATTAGTAATAATATTTATATAATGTTTATTTTGTACCAGATACTTTCCCAGGCATTTTACCATTGATCTTCATAACAACTTTGGGAGGTAGATACTATCATTATTCCCATTTTACAGTTGAGGAAACTGAGGCAAGCAGAAGTTAATTTACTTGATCAGAATCACACAGCTAGTTATTGTGTAATACCAAATTTGAACTCTGGTCTTCCATCCTGGTGCTCTTTCCATGGCAATACTTAATTTCTTCTTACATTTAATTGCAGGTTCTTCCAAATAAACTGCTGTCAAACCATTTTTCTCCCATCATCTAGTTATGAAGTTGATTGTTTTTAAAACAAGTAAAAGATTTGGGACATTTTCCCATCTTCTGTACATGTCTTTTGAAACTCATATTTGGTTGATAAGTTCCCCAGCATCCTCATTGACCTCTTTAGACAGCTCTCCTTTTTGTTGATCATCAGAATTGTTTTTCCGTGTCTTCATAATATTATTCTTGAGAGCTTCCTATTCCTCATGGGCAGCCCAGACATACAATGCTACTCACATCCCTTTTACTTATCTCATTCAGTAAAACATACTTTTCAAGAGCTGTATTCCAGAATTGAAGAGATTCTACTTAATCTTCTTTTTGAATCCTTGAAATTAGCTTTTCTCAAGTCTGAGCTATATATTAGATTAGATTTGTTTTTCCTTTCCTTTTTTAAAAATAATAATAGATTTTTATTTTTCAAAATACATTCATAGATAATTTTCAACATTCACCCTTGAAAAACTTATTCTTCCTCCCTCCCTATCTCCCCTCACTTCTAGAAAGCAAATAATCTAATATAGGTTAAACATGTGCAATTTTTTCTAAACATATTTTCACATTTATCATGCTGTACAAGAAAAATCAGATCAAAAAGGGGAAAAAATGAGAAAGAAAAAAACAAAGCAAACAACAAGATGAAAATACTATGTTGTGATCCACCAGACCCCATACTCCTCTCTCTGGATGCAGATGGCTGTCTCCATCACAGATTTGTTGGAATTGGCCTGATTTACCTCATTGTTGAGAAGAGCCAAGTCTATCATAATTGATCATTACATAATCTTGTTGTACAGTCTTCTCTTGATTCTACTCAGTTCACTTAACATCACTTCATATAAGTCTCTCCAGGCCTTTTGAAATCATCCTGCTGATTGTGTCTTATAATATGATAATATTCTATTACATACATATACCATAATTTATTCATCCATTCTCCAACTGATGGGCATCCATTCAATTTCCAGTTTCTTGGCTCTACAAAGAGGGCTGCTACAAACATTTTTGCACATGTGGGTCCTTTTCACTTCTTTAAGATCTTTTTGGGATAGAAACCAGTAAAAACACTGCTGGATCAAAAAGTATGCACAGTTTGATGGCCCTTTGGGTATAGTTCCTTATTGTTCTTCAGAATGGTTGGATCAGTTCACAATTCCACCAACAATGTATTAGTGTCCCACTTTCCCCACATGCCATCCAGCATTTATCATTACCTTTTCCTTTCATCTTAGCCAATCTGAGAAGTGTGAAGTGGTCTCAAAATTGTCTTAATTTGCATTTCTCTAGCCAATGATTTAGAGCATTTTTTTCTTATGATGGCTTTAATTTTGTCATCTGAAAATTGTCAGTTCTTTCTTTTTTTTTTTTTTTAATTTAAATTTTATTTTATTTAATAATAACTTTGTATTGACAGAATCCATGCCAGGGTAATTTTTTACAACATTATCCCTTGCACTCGCTTATGTTTCGTTTTTTCCCCTCCCTCCCTCCACCCCACCCCCCCAAGATGGCAAGCAGTCCTATATATGTTAAATATGTTGCAGTATATCCTAGATACAATACATATTTGCAGAACCGAACAGTTTTCCTGTTGCACAGGGAGAATTGGATTCAGAAGGTAAAAATAACTCGGGAAGAAAATCAAAAATGCAAATAGTTCACATTCGTTTCCCAGTGTTCCTTCTTTGGGTGTAGCTGTTTCTGTCCATCATTTATCCATTGAAACTCAGTTAGGTCTCTTTGTCATAGAAATCCACTTCCATCAGAATACATCCTCATACAATATTGTTGTTGAAGTGTATAATGATCTCCTGCTTCTGCTCATCTCACTTAGCATCAATCCATGTAGGTCTCTCCAAGCCTCTCTGTATTCATCCTGCTGGTCATTCCTTACAGAGCAATAATATTCCATAACATTCATATACCACAATTTACCCAGCCATTCTCCAATTGATGGGCATCCATTCATTTTCCAGTTTCTAGCCACTACAAACAGGGCTGCTACAAATATTTTGGCACATACAGGTCCCTTTCCCTTTTTTAGTATCTTTTTGGGGTATAAGCCCAATAGAAACACTGCTGGATCAAAGGGTATACACAGTTTGATAACTTTTTGGGCATAATTCCAGATTGCTCTCCAGAATGGTTGGATTCGTTCACAACTCCACCAACAATGCATCAGTGTCCCAGTTTTCCCGCATCCCCTCCAACATTCATCATTATTTTTTCCTGTCATCTTAGCCAATCTGACAGGTGTGTAGTGATATCTCAGAGTTGTCTTAATTTGCATTTCTCTGATCAATAGTGACTTGGAACACTCTTTCATGTGAGTGGTAATAGTTTCAATTTCATCATCTGAAAATTGTTTGTTCATATCCTTTGACCATTTATCAATTGGAGAATGGCTTGATTGAAAATTGTCAGTTCTTATCCTTTGACCTTTCTCAATTGAGGAATAGCTTATGTTCTTAAAAATTTGAGTCATTTCTCTATGTATTTTAGAAATGAGGCCTTTATCAGAACCTTCATATATATAAAAAACTTTCCCTAGTTTTCTGCTTCTCCTCTAATCTTGGCTGCATTGGTTTTGTTTGTATAACAACTTATTAATATAATTAAAATTATCCATTTTGCATTTCATAATATTCTCTAGTTCTTCTTTGGCCATTAATTTCTTCCTTCTTCATAGATCTGAGAGGTAGACTATCCCTTGTTCTTCTAATTTACATATAATATCACCCTTTATGTCTATAAATCATAAACCCATTTTGACCTTATCAGTATAAGGTGTTAGGAGTTAATCAATTCAGAATTTCTGCTATACTGTTTTCTAATTTTTCTAGCAATTTTTGTCAAGTAGTGAATATTGGGTTTATCAAACATTAGATTACATATATAGTCATTGACTACTGTGTTTTGTGAACCTAACCCAACCTATAACTTATCCATTATCCTATTTCTTAGCCAGTACCAAATGGTTTTGATGACTGCGCTTTATAATAGTTTTAGGTCTGGTACAGCTTCCTTTCCTTTTTTTAATCACAAATTTTCAAATGATGTGGTCACTTCACCACAAACAAACAAAATGATGTGGTCAATTTCATCATAATGTGCTACTTTCCCCCTCCCCTTTTTTTGGTAAGAATTATAGTGGTTTTCCTTCTTGGTTACTCTTCTTTATAAGATCAATTTAGGAGAACCAATGATGAAAAATGCTACCTATCTCCTGTCAAAAAGGTGATGAACTTATATTCAGAATGAAGAACATGTTTTTGGACATGGCCAGTGTGAAAGTTGGTTTTGCTTGTCAGTGCTTGTTTCAGAGTTTTCTTTTTCTGTTTTCTTTTCCCCCCCATGGGATTGTGGGAAAATGGGAGGGAGAAAAAATGTTTCATAATTGTAAACAAATTTAATTTAAAAAAAAAGAACCAAGTTATAAATAAGTCAATAAATAGGTAAGTTTTGCTTTGGGAAGAGAATTTTATTCAGATATCTTTGTATTCTTAGCATCTATCATAGTAGCTATTCTAGAAGTTACTTAATTAATGTTGTATGGAATTAAATGTCCAGGAAGTTTTAAGTTCCCTGTTGTAGAGGGCCAGTATTGAATAAGTCCATGTACAGGAAGAGCCCAGTGTAGGTATCACTTGCTCTTTGTAAGGGCACCCAGTTCAAAGCCCTGGCTAATTATCTTCCCTGACAGTGATGAGAGACATGATTGAGATAAATTTAAGATAATTTGGTGCATGTAATTGGAACAAGACATCACAAATGATGCAATTTATGACTTTGTTAGATAAATTGTTTCTACTAGTTGCTTCAATTTATGACTGTCAGTTTATTACTGCTAGTTACTATTTAATGTTAATGTCAAACTGGAATGTTGGAAATGATATATACCTGTAACCTTGGAATGTACACTAAGTATACTGAAAAAGTTTAGTATTATTGCAATATTAGTTTAGAGAGTATATAAAGCTTGGCTCTCAGATCAATAAACAAGACTGCTTGACATAATCTTGCCTGGCTTGTGGAAATTGATAACCATACTCTTCCTATTCATTGAAGCTAGACTCCAATACACTGTGACTATTATATTATTCTTCTGTGCCAGATTTGTGATTTGTTTTCCAAACTCATTCATTTCCATTTTCTGTCTGGAGATCTATAGAGTAATTTGGTACCACTTCTATTTTATTTCCACTGATTTTCATACAAGTTCCTTTTTTTCCTGCTTTCTCCTATTCTTGCTCCTCTCACAAGTATTTTTTTTTAATAGATAGTGCTACTCCTAAATCTTTTTAATCTATCATTCATTCTTCATATATATATATATATATATATATTCTAATGTCCTATGCAATGTTGTGTATTCATGGCCCCTGACTGCTGCCATGAAACAGGAAAAAGAGTCTTCTGTTTCTTCTGAGACCAAGTTTATTCTAAATTATAAATTTTGAAGTATTCTGTATAAGTTTTTTTGTGGTTCTTGTTTTCTTGTTTTCCTGACTATTTATATCATTTTGCTTTGTTTCATGTAAGTCTTTATCCACGTTTTTCTATATTCATCTTGTACATCATTTTTTTACTGTACAGTAATATTTTATGTATCACAGTTTGCTTAATCCTTCCCCCAATTGATGAGCATCTCCCCTGTTTACAGTTTTTTCCTTCCACAAGAAATGTAGCTATAAAAATTTTGGTATATTTGGAGCTTTTTTTTTTTTTTATGGACCTCATTGAAGCCTTAGAAGAATCTTTTGGTCAGAGAACCCAAGTATTTTAGTTATTTTACTCATAATATTCCAAATTGTTTTCTAGACTGAAAAGATCAATTTAAGGTTCTACCAATAATGTATTAGTGTGCCTGTCTTTCTAAAATCTCTCCAACATTGACTATTCCCACCTTTTGTCATTTTAGCCAACTTAATTGATTTTGAAGTAAATTTCCTTGTTGTTGTGATTTGCATTTTTCTTATTATTAATGATTTGATTTATTATTTATTAACAATAACTTTTTAAAAAATAAACATTTATTAAGCACTTACTATGTGCCAGGCATTGTGCTAATAAGCACTAGTGATAGAAATACAAATAAAAAGAAAGACAGTATCTGCCATCAAGGACTTCACATTCTAATGGGAAAATATAGTATATAAAAGGAAAAGGAAATGGAAAGAAAGAAAAGAACAGGAGGAGTACCTTCATGGAGGATGGAGGGAAACTAGAATTCTAGAGAGAGAGAAATAAACCAGGAAAAGAATGAGAGATAGCTGGCCTGGGCTCTTCCCCAAAATGTAAGCCTTGGAAAATCCAGGGTGAGAAGGGGGTGGAAAGGGTGGTAAAGTCTGGAGAGTCTGAAGCAGAGCTGAGGAAGAAATGGTTGTTAGTAGTCTGCAGTTCTTATTTTGAAAACAATTTCTTCATCATCCTTTGACCACTTAAATGTTGGAAAATTGCTTTTGGTCATATATATATTGCTATTAATTTTCTATATATTTAAACTTTATCTGTTAATTACAATTTGTGTGTTTTGCATCAACATGTAAGGCTAGTAATTATTAATGAATGCTTTCTTGGATTTTTGTCTCTTGTTAATTTCTTGGCATCTTTATCAAATCCCTGTTATCCTTGCCTTGTAGTTTCTCTCTGTGATATCTATTTTGGTGAGAGACAGACACTGTGAGCTTGTGTATGCATATATGTATGGATATAGATAGAGATCTCTCTTTCTTTTTCATTTAAAGTTACTTAATAATCATTGTATATTAACTGCTACCTATATGGCAGTCACTGTGCCAAGCATGGGGCATTTAAATAAGACAGTCCCTACCCTCAGGGAGCTTACAATCTAATGAGGAATGTATGCATAAAAGAAAACTAAAAAAAGGGAATGGGTAAGGAAATGGGGAGAGGGCTAGTAGAGCTGTCAAAGTATTCCAAAAATGAGTGCAGCCCTCTCCAAAATGGAGGTTTTTAAAGCTCTACCTTTCAAATCAAATTAATTAATTCTTGTAAAATGAAGAAATTTTCCAATGATGAATTATGATGGGGCAGTCAGAATATTCCAAAGTGAGTGAAGCCCATGGGAAAAGCCTTTGATTAGATTTATAGGATTGCTGGCAAGAATAATTTTTACCAGTTCTTTCTCTTAAGTACACTTTATCATGAGTTAAGATCACATAATTCCTACATTTTAAGTCTTATTCCAGAACTACAAATTAATTTCTAAGGTATCATTTTTTAAAATTATAGCTTTTTATTTACAGTATATATGCATGGGTAATTTTTCAGCGAACCCTTTGTTCCAATTTTTCCCCTCCTTCCCCCTACCAAGGCCCTCCCCCAGGTGACAGGTTGACCAATACATGCTAAATATGTTAAAGTATAAGTTAAATACAATATATGTATACATGTCCATACAGATATTTTGCTGTACAAAAAGAATTGGACTTTGAAACAGTATACAATTAACCTGTGAAGGAAATCAAAAATGCAGGCGGACAAAAATAGAGCGATTGGGAATTCTATGTAGTGGTTCATACTCATTTCCCAGAGTTCTTTCTCTGGGTATAGCTGGTTTGGTTCAGTACTGCTCTATTGGAACTGATTTGGTTCATCTCATTGTTGAAAAGGGCCACATCCATCAGAATTGATCATCATATAATATTGTTGTTGAAGTATATAATGATCGCCTGGTCCTGCTCATTTCACTCAGCATCAGTTCACATAAGTCTCTCCAGGCCTTTCTGAAATTATCCTGCTGGTCATTTCTTACAGAACAATAATATTCCATAACATTTATATACCATAACTTATTCAGCCATTTTCCAATTGATGGGTATCCACTCAGTTTCCAGTTTCTAGCCACTACAAACAGGGCTGCCACAAACATTTTGGCACATACAGGTCCCTTCCCCTTTTTTAAGATCTCTTTGGGATATAAGCCCAGTAGTAACACTGCTGGATCAAAGGATATGCACAGTCTGATAACTTTTTGAGCATAGTTCCAAATTGCTCTCCAGACTGGCTGGATGTATTCATAATTCCACCAACAATGTATCAGTGTCCCTGTTTTCCCACATCCCCTCCAACATTCCGCATTATCTTTCCCTGCCATTCTAGCCAATCTGACAGGTGTGTATGGTATCTCAAAGTTATCTTAATTTGCATTTCTCTGATTAATAATGACGGAGCATCTTTTCATATGGCTAGAAATAGTTTCAATTTCTTCATCTGAGAATTGTCTGTTCATATCCTTTGACCATTTATCAATTAAAGAATGGCTTGATTCCTTATAAATTAGAGTCAGTTCTCTATATATTTTGGAAATGAGGCCTTTATCAGAACTTTTAACTGTAAAAATGTTTCCCCAGTTTATTGTTTCCCTTTTAATCTTGTCTGCATTAGTTTTGTTTGTACAAAAACTTTTCAATTTGATATAATCAAAATTTTCTATTTTGTGATCAATAATGATCTCTAGCTCTTCTTTGGTCATAAATTTAAGGTATCATTTTCTTAACCAATTATTCACCTCCCAAATCTACCCTTCCACTGTGAAACTTTTAGTTTCTACGGGACATAGTAATGGAAACTTTTCTAGTAATAATCTGAGTTTTCAGTTTTCCTACCCAAAAGGTAGGAATTCCTTCCTAGGAAAAAGGAAGCAATTCCACTGGGAATTGCTAAGGGCCATTCAAAACTGGAACTATTTATTAATCATCCATATTCCTCGGTTTCTAGGACTGACTTAATTTGCTATAGGGATTCCCCTTTATGTGCTCTGCAGTCAAGCCAAAATATACTTGTTTCTAAATATTACATGCCACACTTCATCTCTTGTCTGTGCCTTAGCAAAGGCTGTCTCCTCTACCCAGAATGCCCCCCTCCTTTCCATTGCAGCTTAGCTTAAGCCACGCTATCCTAGGAGACCTTTCCTGTTCCTCTCAGCTTATAGTGCTCTCTTCCCCCCAGCTCCCCAAAAGTACTTCTGCTTATATCTTCATTTGCTATTATATTTAGACGTGGACATATTTTTAACTTTAATAAAATATAAGCTCCACAAAGTCAGGACCTGTTTCTTTTTTGTTTTTGTTTCCCCAATACCTACCACAGTACCTGTGTATTAAGTGAAGACTTGTTAAACAAGTAAATAGTTGTTGATTAACTGGACGTCAAGCAGTTTTGAAGTTGACTCCTCACATCTAGGGATTTCATTGATTTCATAACTAATCTAAGGCATGATCCTTAAATCAAAAAACTGTATACTTTCTGCAGGGGCACACATGAAATATATTTATAGTTAATTTTAAATTAGTAGTCTGGTCTAGGAAGCAGCTAGGTATTGCTCAGTGGATCGAGCCTTAAACTTGGAGTCAGGAAGACCTGAATTCAAATCCATCCTCAGCCGCTTACTAGTTACGGGACCTTCCTAAGTCATATAACCTCTCTTGTCTTAATCCACTGGAGAAGGAAATGGCAAACTACTTCATTGTCTGTGCCATGAAAACTCCAGGGAAAGGTGACCCAGAGAGATCATTAAAGAGCAGAAATTGAACCTGGTCTGTCATGGTATCTCCTTTGTTAATATTGCAATTCCTGGGCAGCTTTGGAGTTGAACATAACAAATGCCAGTGACTAATAGAGCTTAAAGAATAGCATTTGGGGTAATTTATTCAGACACTTTCTTTGCCAAGTGATCCTGAAGTAAGTCTCACGAACTCTGCCTCTCCTCATCTGACAAATGAGCAGCTGCCTCTCATAGTTGTTGTGAGCATCAAATGAGTTATTCCTAAGTGCTTCTCAAATCTTAACACACTGCATAATGCTAGTTATTGTTATTAATAACATAGAAACGGTAGCAATAGCAGTTATTTTTATAATGAAAAGTTTAGCATTTAACCAACAGAATGTTCCTAGAAAGAGTATGCTTTTAATTCATTTTAAGAAAATAGCCAATTACTCAACTTATTAAAATACCACCTTTGTTTTAACAGACCGCTATTTGAAGGAGATAATGACTTTTGTGTCTGTCTGAAAGAATCTTTTCCTAATCTGAAGACCCGAAAGCTAACAAGAGTGGAATGGGGAAAAATTAGACGACTAATGGGAAAACCACGGAGGTAAAAATATAGTTGTGATTTTTTGTTTAGTTTTAAATTTATTAGTTATTATTATAACTGTTATGTGTAATGATCCACACCATACTACTAACTTTAAGATTATATGTTCTTATCTGCTAAATGTTTTATTAACTTTAGCTTAAATATTACAAGTAACATTATGAGAACTCCTGACAAAAGATTACCTTGATATATGATGCTACCTATTACTAACTTTTCTGGAGTTCTTTATCTTCCGAAGAACTTTGATTTAACCTTTCCCACAAGTAACTTTTTTCATTTTACTCTTCTAAATACCTTAAGTGAATCTTAACTTTTTATGGTACAATTTTTTTTTTTAAGTAGGAAAATTTTATGCTAATTTTATTGTTTTTGGAAGCTTTAATCCTTATTGTTTTGTTGTATTATCCATAAAGAGTTATTGTACATAGAAATTTCTCCATATAACTAGGGGGAAACTGAAGTCTATTAGATTTGGCTAATTAAGGTACAGTTTGGCTTTCTTAAATTGTGCATCAGAAGTACAGACATAAATTTTTGTTGTAGTTTTTTTTTTTTTTTGCAAAGCAATTGGGATTAAATGACTTACCCAAGATCACTCAACTAGTAAGTGTTAAGTGCCTGAGGGCCAGATTGGAACTTAAGTCCTCCTGATTCCAGGGCCACTGCTCTATCCATGCATCATCTAATTACCCCAGATATAAATTTTATAATATTTTGTCAATTTGTTAATGTTTTATTATTATTCTTTGTCTTCAAAAATATTTACAGAAACACCTTTTTTCTTTCTTTCTTTTCTGTCTCTCTTCCCTATCTGTCTCTCTCTGTCCCTCAAATATTTTGAAGTAAAAGTGTTGTGGAATTAGTTAACTTGTTCAATGAATAGATCTCTGAACCTGAAATTAGGAAGACCTGAGTTGAAATCCTTAAAGCCTCAGTTATTTATTAGCTGTACCATCCCAGGCAAGTCACTTATAACCTCCATTTTCTCTTCTGTAAAATGAAGATACTAATAGCAACTCCTTCCCAGGATTTTGTGGAGATCAAATGAAATAATATCTGTAAAATGCTTTGTAAATTCTAAATCTCCACATATTATTTACTTATTCATTTTATTCATTCACTTATCTATCTACCTATTTATATGCTTATATTTTTGGCTGATGTAATTGGGGTTAAGTGACTTGCCCAGGGTCACACAGCTAGGAAGTATTAAGTGTTTGAGGTCAGATTTGAACTCAAGTTTTCCTGACTTTAAGGCTGGTGCTCTATTCATTGTGCTAGCTGCCCATTTTCCATATATTAATATGAAATTAATATCACTTCCACATTAACTACTTTCATATTAACCCACATGATCTGCCTTCTTGTTCCTTTATTGTCTGCTGTCATCATTCTTATCAGTTTTGTTAATACCACTTCATAGCATTATCAGGCCACCATATCCCCTCTTTCTTTTGGGTGTGTTCTTATGAGTATAAAGTTGAATCATTTGCCTCTCTACCACTAATAGTAAGATTCATTGTTTTTTGAGTTTACCAAAGTATTTGAGCATAGGAGGCAGCCAGACTGTAGACACAGAAGAATTACTTAAAATTTTAATTTTTATTTCAGATAAAACATTTCATACTTTTTAAATACGATGAATTTTTCTTTTGATTCTAACAGTATGATGTAAGTGTATTTATGACCCCTCACTCCTGAAAGACATAGCACAATTTTTTTGAAAAGAAAACTGAAGTAGGCATTTTAGACTTCAAATCAAATGATGTTGGATAAATCACTTTCCTGCTTTAAATTATATAAAAAATATAGATGATCCTTATGCCTAGCCTGTTTATTGCTCAACATAGTGAGATAATGGCTTTGTTTTGTTTTTTTGCTGAGGCAATTGGGGGTTAAGTGACTTGCCCAGGATCATACTGCTAGGAAGAGTTATGTGTCTAAGATCAAATTTGAACTCAGATCCTCCTGACTTTAAGGCTGGAGCTCTATCCACTGCACCACCTAGCTGCCTCAGAGATAGCTGTTTTTAAAGACCTTAAAAGTGCCTTTTAAATATGAAAGGTCATTCTTTTTGTGAATGAAGTTGAACATGAGGCCTAATAAGGACATGTTTAATTCAGAATTTGAATTAAATAAGCAGGATTCAATTTAGCTAACCTAATGATGTATCCTAGGTGTTCTTCTGCATTTTTTGAGGAGGAACGAGCAGCATTAAAGCAGAAACGGCAAAAAATTCGGCTCCTACAACAAAGGAAGGTTGCAGATGTGTCCCAGTTTAAAGATCTTCCAGATGAGATTCCTCTCCCCTTGGTTATTGGGACAAAAGTCACAGGTAAGAGAGAAGTAGATCCTCCATACTCCAAAAAAGAGATTATCTGAAAATGTATTAGGAAGAACATGAGCTGAGCAGCTATTTACAAATTAAAAGCTAAAGCTCACAAATTTGGTGATACTTATTGAAGACAGACTACTTCATTTCAGACACACATGATTTTTAATTATCAAGAAAAAATTATAATCATTTATCAATTTTCTTGGAGGTAATGTTCATAGAAAGTAAAATGTGCAAATATTGATACTGATACATTGAACCTATGGGAAATTTTTCCACAGCTACCAAAAATTTAATCTTTCACTAGAAATTCCTGAAAATACACTTTTATGCATACAATTCTTTTTTTTTTCATATGTCCAAATTTACTTATTATTATTATTATTATTATTATTATAACTTTTTATTGACAGAATCTATGCCTGGGTAATTTTTTTTACAACATTATCCCTTGCACTCACTTCTGTTCCGACTTTTGCCCCTCCTTCTTTCACCTCCTCCCCCAGATGACAAGCAGTCCTATACGTGTTGAATATGTCACTGTATATCCTAGATACAATATATGTGTGCAGAACCAAACAGTTCTCTTGTTGCACAGGAAGAATTGGATTCAGAAGGTTAAAAAATAACCTGGGAAGAAAAACAAAAATGCAAACAGTTTACATTCATTTCCCAGTGTTCTTTCTTTGGGTGTAGCTGCTTCTGTCCATTCTTGATCAATTGAAACTGAGTTAAATCTTTGTCGAAGAAATCCACTTCCATCAGAATACATCCTCATATAGTATCATTGTTGAGGTATATAATGATCTCCTGGTTCTGCTCATTTCACTCAGCATCAGTTCATGTAAGTCTCCCAAGCTTCTCTGTATTCATCCTGCTGGTCATTTCTTACAGAATAATAATATTCCATAACGTTCATATACCACAATTTACCCAGCCATTCTCCAATTGATGGGCATCCATTCAATTTCCAGTTTCTAGCCACTACAAACAGGGCTGCCACAAACATTTTGGCACATACAGGTCCCTTTCCCTTCTTTAGTATCTCTTTGGGGTATAAGCCCAGTAGAAACACTGCTGGATCAAAGGGTATGCAGTTTGATAACTTTTTGAGCATAGTTCCAAATTTATGCATACAATTCTTTATAACAACATATTAATTCTGACAATGTGCACTTTCCTAATGCAGTAACCACAAAATAATCCATAAAATGCAGTATACAAAATAAAATTGGCAACATACAAAATGTTTTCTCACTAGTAATTCCCTAGAATTTTGTGGCCTTTTATGCTAACATCTCAATTTAAAAAAACAACTTTGATTTCAGATAATATTAACTTTTCAAGCACACAAAATCTAATTAATTAATTAATCTATAATTAATACTATGCGGCAAATAAAATTGTCAAAATGAAAACAGTTTTTAACTTCCATCTTGCCTTTCACTGTGTCATATCATATCATAAGAAGATTGTATGATTTCCTGTACTGCTGAAAACCTCTCTACCCTGGCCATTCTGAAAACCTAGAAGAATGTTTCTGGGCCTTTAATGGTTGCGTCACAAGTTGCCAAGATTGATAAGGTCGTAACATCATCTTTGACACTGACTTTCATGCCTGGTGGATGGCATTGGAAACCATGAGGATCTTACCAGTTTCAAATAATCTATTAGTGACATTTGCTTCACATACTATTTGAGGTCCTTAAGGGTCTTCTAGCTGACAGTAGCTGTAACTATTCCAGCAAGAAGTTTATCTAGTAACTTGATTTTCTTATTAAGCCACATCACTGACTCTACACCCTTGTGCTTAGAGTCCAAAGGATTTGCACTACACTTTAGGGGCATAATTGCAACACAAAACTTAATTTTAAAAACAAACAATAAAACTAAGCATTAGATGCACAAGGAGCTCTTTATAACAATAGGGTGAACAAAACCAATGAAGTGCCTAGTAGGATACCAACTACTACTCCACAAACTTGTATGCATTTTCTTTTTCATTTTTTCTCTACTTTGCATAACTGCGAATGTGAACAATTACCATTATTAAAGTGAAAATGAGATTACAAACAAAATCATGCAAATGCTTAAAATCATGAAAGTTTAAACATGTGAATATTGAGGGTTGACTGTGTATTCAATTTATTTCAAAATAAAATTCAAGAAACTAATATTAACTTTAAAATGAAATTTAGAATTTTTTAGCACTTACCAAATCACTCAAGACATTTTAAATAGTTTATAAAATTATTTTAGGTTTTTTCTATCCTGTTATTTTCTAATCCTAATAAATTAAGTTCTAATTAACATATATTTCATTAACAAGTGGTGCTTTCTTAAGGCTTGAAACTAGAAACAATTACTTCCTAGTAGTTGAATAATAAATAGTAAATGATTCAGTTAATTATTCTATTAGTTTAATATAGCTTTGTGCAAATTCCTCTTATGTGTGCCAGTGACTTTGTAGAAGTACCACAAAACATACCCAAGTTGAGTTAAACTATACCATCAAGAGATTAGGAGACAAATATTTGATCTAAGTATATTTGAATAACAATTTAATAAATAACAAGTTTGTTTTTGAGAAGAAAAAATAGGTTAATGATTGCATTGCGATTAGAAAATAGATAGTATTTATCAGAAAGCATTTTCTGAAGGAGATAAATCTGTTGTGTTTTATAAAGAGGTTAAAGAAGTTTCCAGGTAGATATTAGGGAAGGGATTATTCTAGAGGAAAATTGGTTTAGGACAAATTGAACAGAGATTTTTGGGCAAAGGATGAGAATCAGTTATTAATTAGTATGTCATAATGGTTAGAGAATTGTCCAGAGAGACTGGAATACCTGTATTCAAGACCCTGCTCTGCCAAATGCTGACTGTACAACCTGGGACAATTCATCTAATTTCTCAGTACTCTGGGATATAATCTTCAGATGGGATACCTGTTTTGAAAGGACAGGAGGACAAAGAGAAGTGAGAGAAGACAAGGAAGTGTCAATAATGAGTATATGTATACTAAAGATTTGAGATAGGTGTTAGAGGACCCGTCAATCTTAAAATCCAGGATATTGCTGACACTGATCACTCAGTTCAACATAATATTCCATATAGAAAAAGCTCCTTTTAGTACTACTAGAATCTTATAATTTTTGTAGAGACTTATTTCATATTTATAATGAAGATCAAATTTTCATTTGGTTGTATTTGATGCCCACAGTATATTTGAATTCATGGGAAGTTATCAGTGGAACTCTGTTTTACTGTGAAATATCAGACATCATAGCACTCTATATTCTTCTCATATATTTGTATTTTTTCTGTATGTATACTTACAAAAAACATTTGTATTTTTTCTGTATGTGTCTCATGCCTCTGACTAAATTGTAAACTCTGTAAAGTAGATAGGTAGGTCTTTTACCTTCTTTATGTATTTATCCCCCCCAACATCTGCCATAGTTTTCTGCATGTACAGATATTTAATAGGTGTTTGAACTCAACTGAATTGAAAATACATGTGATTGACATAACTAGAAATATATTTTAAACAATTGCATATATTTATCCTATATCTGATTACTTCCTCTAGTCTTGAGGAAGAAGGTAAAGAAGAGAGGGAGAAAAATTTGGAATACAAAGTCTTACAAAAATGAATGTTGAAAACGTATCTTTACATGTATTTGGAAAAATAGAATACTGTTGAAAATTTAAAAAGAAAAAAAAATGCATGTTATTTGCCAGAAGTCATAGGATCACTGATTTAGAGCTCAAGAACTCTTAGAGACCATTTAGGTCAACCATCATTTTGTCCTTTTGTGGCTATTTTATAGTTTGCCACAAAGTAAACTGTATAATTGAGACAAACATGTCATGAATTAATATCAGGATAATTGACTTCCCTTTTTAAAACTAATTTCCATTTTAAAAAAATTTTCTACTACCATCTTTGAAATGGTATTAAATGGTATAAATCATAGTGTATAATTTATATGACTATTTAATGTATAAAATATTTATGTCTAAGTTTTATGTTTAAAGATTCTCTGCGTCCTCCAACCATTATTATATTTTTACTTCTTTTCTCAGCACGATTGCGTGGTGTTCATGACGGCCTCTTTACTGGACAGATAGATGCTGTAGACACACTTAATGCTACTTATAGAGTTACATTTGATAGAGCAGGACTTGGAACCCATACTGTCCCTGATTATGAAGTTCTGGTGAGTAGTTTTTCCAGTATAATTTTGTATGTGACTTTATATTAGTGTATAAAATATTCACAAAAATTATATTTCAAATTTGAGAATGCATGGGAAAAGTGACTAGTGAATTCATAGTCCTGATCTTTGAGACTGCATGGAATTACAGAGATGGAGGGGTAGAGATCAGAGAATCACCTCACTCCTGAAACGCACTTGAACTTTCTATAGTTCCCAAGCTACTTTGGGTGGATAGTTAAGCTCCAGTTGTGTCCCATTAACCAAAATTGGGTTCATATATATGTAAAGGCTATAATGACTTCATGAATATCTTTGAGGATAAAAGTACCTTGTATTTGTGTAGATCCCTCCATTTTAAAAAAATGCTATCCTGTATCTTGTTTCTTATTCTCAGAAATGAGGAACAGTATGGCTTGTTTGGTTTTGCTTATATTTTGCAGATGAGGAAAGTGAGTCATAAAGACAGGTAATACATCCAGAGAGAAGCATTGTGACTTATAGAGTAGGAAGCTGACTTTGGAGCCAGGAAAGCCTGGGTTCAACTTCTGCCCCAGATGCATCCTGGCTATATGACCTTGTGCCATTCACTCGACCTATCGCTGATCTAGGCAGCTCCCTGAGATAGAAAGGCCTGACTTTCATTGATGGGGACTTTCCTTCCAGGGAATTCCCTATTTCAGTGAAATCATAAGTCTAGTTCCTATCTGTATTCCTAATATATCCAAGATATAGAGTTAAATTAGTGGACAGGTTGGGCCCAAGTACAAATCTTCTCACTTAATGGTCAAGTACTCATTGTTTCATGATCATGGTTAATTTGCAACTTTAAATTAATTAATATTTATATTACTATATTATGAACATCTATGATCATTATATTACTTATTCTTCCTTCCCTCCTTATTTCTCTCCCTCCCTCCCTCCCTTCCTTCTTTCCTTCTTTCCTTCCTTCCTCCCTTCCTTCCTTGCTTTTTTGCTAAGGCTATTGGGGGTTCAGTGACTTAGGGTCACACAGTCAGGAAGTGTTAAGTGTCTGAGTCAGGTCTTCCTGACTTCAGGGTTAGTGCTCTATCCACTGTGCCACCTAACTGCCCTATATTACTTACTCAAAAAAAAAAAAAAATCTCCACATTAATGGTCCTTAAAAGTAATTTGAAATGAATTGATTTCAAATAACTAAAATAATTGTAGTTTGCCTTTCTTAGGAATGAACTATCAACAACCTATAGATTATCTACTATCTTCCAAGCATCGTGCTAAGCTTTGGATTACAAAAAAAAGGCAAAAACCAAAAAATCACAATTCAGTCTCTGCTCTTAAGCAGTTTGTGTTATAATTAAGGAAACAACATTCAAACAAGATACAGACTGTTTAAATTGGAAAAAATCTCAGAAGGAAGGCACTAAGATTAAGGAGAATTGGGAAAGGCTTCTTGCAAAAGGGGGATGTTAGTTGAGACTCAAAGAAAGCCAATGATCCAAGCAACTCTCTTAAGTTAAAAATAAATTGCCAGTCTGCTTTGGCAGAGTCTCATATTATTGTAATCACATGTACCCTCCTCCCCAAAAAGATAGTGTAGCTGTTGCTTTTTTTATGCTGCTAAGCATTATGCTGTAAGTTGAAAGATCAATTTTCAGCCTGGTGCTGTATTTAGTTCTTGGTTACAACATTGATAAAAGTCAAGGACATGAATTTGTCTTTTATGAAATAGATTATTTAACCTTTGAAACAAAAAATTGAGAGAAGAAAATAACCATTCATGTTTTCAGAAAGTAAATCATTCTACTTAGCTATTTGGAAGGCTTTACCCTTCTGCTGTTATAGGGAGAAGAGGCTTTGATTATTGCATTTTTAAAAAAATCACTATTATAATTGCTATTATAACATTACAAATCATTAAATTTGTGTTACATATTGTCTTTAAATTTTCCTTTCAAAAAAGGATTTCTTTTATCCATGTAATAGAACTATCAAATATTCTTCCCTAGGCAAAAAACCTCTTTGATTTTCATTAGAAAAATATCTACATCCAAAATTCTGAATAGTGGCATAGAACACCTATGTCAAACTTAAATTTTCTAATGAACTTTTCAGATGTCCTAATCCCCAATCCCATTTTAGTTTATGCAACTTCTTATCTCCAAAAAGTATGGTTTTCAAACTCTTGGAAGTTAAACTTCTAATCTTTGAGATTTAATTTATTGAAAGTATGTTAGCCGATAGCTTATGACCTAAGCATACAGCTTATGACGATAGCATACAGATTACATACTAATATAAATTCTGTGAAACTAAATTAGTGGTAGTATGTTTTGAACTTTAATGGAAATTAACATGAAGTATTTTCCCTCTCTCAAAAGAGTAATGAGCCTCATGAAACAATGCCAATTGCAGCCTTTGGACAAAAACAACGACCTTCTCGATTTTTCATGACTCCACCACGGTTACATTACACTCCTCCTCTCCAATCACCCATTACGGTAAGTGATTTTTTGAAAATTCTGCTGGTGTTTTGTGTTTATGTTGTTGGATTTTAATAATTCAGTGTACGCTATTAATAAAGAATATAGATGATATGTCATAATAAGTTAACCAAATTATTTTATTCAATAATACAAAAATTGAAATTAGTTAGGAAGCACTTAGAAATATTTTCACTGTATTAGGATTTCAGTGACATGGGATTTATTATAATGAAATTTGTTCTATGTCTAAAATACCAAAAATTAAGATAGTTTCTTTTGAGCAGCAAGTTGTCAAATTATCCTTTCCCTTCCCCTTCTCCCCCTCCCCCCCTTTTTTTTTTGGTAGGATAATGATCCTTTATTAGGACAGTCACCATGGAGAAGCAAACTTCCAGGTTCAGATACTGAAACATTAGGTGGTTTTCCCGTGGAATTCCTTATCCAAGTAGTAAGTATTCCTTTAAGTGGGGTGAGCAGCAAATATTTTTTTTCTCAGAGGTTTTATTTTATGATTATTATAACTAAATGTTTTAATGTCATTTCATGCTCAAAATGGTATCAAAATAAATTTATTTTATTGGCTTTTTGGGTCTTTTTGGACAACACATACTAATTCTAAGATCTCTTATTTTAACTTAAGCCTTTATAGTGACTTTGATATTTAAATTTAGTATTGGCTTTTTGAAGTAGTAGTATGAGTCTGTGAACAATCAAATGTTTTATATATATATGTATATCATATAATCCTTATCCATTTGAAGTTTTTGAAAACAGCACTTTAACTTTGAGCTAGAGTAGACAAGATAATCATTACAGTGGTACATTACAACTCTGATATTCATATAATGGCAAATAGCTATAACATTAAAATTTAGTCACTTGTGAAAATTAGGAATCCCCAACAAGAGAGAGACTTGTATTTTATGTGTATTCACATGCAAGTTTGATTCTCATGGAAAGAATATAATCCACATTTGTAACTGAAATATTTGTTAACCAAAACATAAGTTACATAGCATAAAATGTATTGGTTGACTAATGACCTGTCTTTATAGTAGAGGCCCTGATCATTTAAAAGTTCATGCAATGTGTAACATATATTAGCATATTTTTAAAAGAGGGTCTAATCTGATTTTTAACAGGTAGATGGGGTGAGTTAAAATGAAACATGCTTATATAAAAAGAACTAAAGTTTTTATTATTTCCCTTTGCATGGTGAAGATAAAAATGTCAATATTATATTTTTATATGAATACTCATATTCGTTATTTTTAACATTCTGACATCAAGCAACAGTTTTTTAAATACTAGCTATTCTCTTTGATGCTAACATCTTTTGCTTAATTTTCTAACTATAATTTCATCTCAGTTTGTAAAAAAAATGTAGAAAAAAATCTAATGCCTTATATCTTTGTGTCTTGCTAAAAAGTACCAAAATCCACTGTTTAAAATTACTGAGTAAAAAAATTGGAAATCTGATGCTTTTTAAAATTTATCATAATATCATTATTATCAGGCCTTTGATAATAAACAAAAAGACATTTTATTTTTGTTTTCAGTATATTTTTTATATCAAAAATATTTCTTCTTTTTTGGTCTGTAGACTAGATTATCAAAAATTCTTATGATTAAGAAAGAGCACATCAAGAAATTAAGGGAAATGAACACAGAAGCAGAAAAATTGGTAAGGACCTTTTCAGCTGTTAGTTTGCTTGAATTTAAAATACTGAACTTTGCTATTTACAAGGATTTTTTATTTAAGAAAATGTTTAAATAAATATGTTTTATGAGTTCTTGTTTAATATAAATATCTTACAAAATACAGCAGGTATGTTTTGGGCAGATTTACCATAAAATGGAATTCTAAAAATGAAACCCCATTTTCCCATCAATTTCATTTTTAAATGGGAATTAGGGAAAATGTGGTAATATTGGCACCTGGAAATTTATTTTCTCCTTGCTAGTGAGAGCTCTAAGTCTGGCTCACTTCATTCATAGTGACAAGAAGCTGGTCACTTCCTTTAGTTGATGCTGGTTCATCTGCATAGAACAACAGGCAGAAGAAGGGAAGCTAGCTTTCCATTTTAAAAATGCTACAAAACAACAAAAAATAACTTTTCCTTATAGAATTGATAGACAATAGCTGTTCTGAAATCTTCCAAAAATATACAGTTTATTCCCTATTTTATTGATTTTACAAATTTAAATTTGCCCTCCAAATTTTTGTACAGTGAGAGATAACTGATACTTTTAAAAAGTTTTATATAAAGAAAAAGATAAGAAAACTGCAACAACATTTCTGTATGTAATGCAGTGGAGATCATGAGAAGGCAGCTGGTGGAAGAGTGGGTCATATTGAGAGACATAGTACAGTATAGGGGAAAAATCTGACACTGCCTATATAACCTTGGGCATTTTCCTTATCTATAAAATGAGGGGCTTGAACCTGATGATCTCTAAGAGTCCTTCCAGCTCTATAAATTAGTGAGCTTGCTAGAATTCTTCTTTATACATCCATATAATTGTATGTAAAGCTAAAAGGGGTAGTAAAGATCATTTAGCCCAGGGATTCTAAACCTGAGTCTGGTAACTATTTCCCTTCAATACCTTGATAACTATTTGAGTATGTTTGGTTTCCTTTGTAATTCTGTGTGTTTTATTTTATGCATTCACAAATATTATTCTGAGAAGGGGCCCAAAAAGACTTCACCAGACGGCCAAAAGTGGGGGGAATTAGGGAGGTCTGTGACCAAAAAAAATTCTGAATCCCTGATCTAATCCAACACTTGCATTTCACAGATGAAAAACAGTTCAAGAAAAATAAGCCAACTTGTCCACAATTATACAGTTAGTTAGTGTCAGTGCAGAATATAGAACTTCGGTCTCTTGACTCCTTGTTTTACATTGTTCACACTACATTGCCTCCACCTACCAGTTACATCAGAGTATATTGTGAACTGAAAAAGGTTGACATATCTATTATACTGGCCTGAATATAAGGTGACTTTCCATTTCATAGTCTTTTTTTTTTTAATCAAAATCTGTAAATGTTTAAATATCTCTAAACTTAAAGTAAACATTTACTTCTCTCCTATGTTTTCCCCAGTACTCTTTTAGATAGCTCTAATAATCCCTATCAGAATCAAATTTCTTCCCAACCGTTCTTCATCTATCCCATCTTTATAAAACAACTTTATAATTTGCTGGCAGAACTCCCTGATTTCTTTCCCAGGCTCCTAAATCCTTGTGGTGTTAAGTCCATGTTTCCTCGTTGAGTTTTGCTCAAGTAGATCTCTGGTGGCAGTGTACCTCGATGACTTCATGATGACTCCAGGGAGGACATTGAGCTAGGTTGTTGGAACTCTCAGCTGGTCTTTTCCTTTAAGTGGAAGCTCGATTTATTCTGGAGCAGTTTAGGTAGTGTCATGACCAACTATGTATCTAGAAGGGATACTTTTACAACAAGTACCACTCCTTCTGTCCTGAAAAGGAAGTTAGAAGGCACAAGTTCAAACTTGTTTATCCAACTCCTCTGCTTCCAGAATAAATATAGTCTCCATTAGAAGGCAAGTCAATTGGCAGGACAGAGATCAGAATCATAAACTCAGAATTAGAAGGGGTATTTGAGATCATTTGTTCTTCCTCTTATCTATGAAGAAATCCTTACTATGCATTCATGACTGATTCAGTCTCTATCACATATTTCTAGTGATGTATAACTCACTACTTAACAATGCAATTATCACCCTAATTTCTTTTGTTTAATAGTCTTAGTTATTAGAAAGTTCTTTCTTAAGGTTGAAACAGAATGTGCCTCCTTATAACTTCCTTCCCTATCAGCTTTCCCACTGGTTCTAGTTTTGCTTTTTGGAGGGATCAACAGAACAAATCTACTACCTCCTCTGTGCGACAATCCTTTAATATTTAGAAATAGCTGTTCTGTCTCCCCTTAGTCTTTTCTTCAGACTAAATTTCCTTACTTCTTTGAACTATTGCTTATTTATAACATGGTTTCTAAGGCCCTCTCTCATTGTACTTGTTAGTCTATAGTTTGTTAATATCTTTCTTAAAATGTGGCATCCAAAATTGAGGACATTATACTTCAACACAAAGTACAGTGGGATTATTATTTCCCATGAACTGAATACTATATACTTCCTTCAACCCAAGATTGCACTAGCTTTCTTAGTAGACTTATCCCGCTTTTGGCCCATTTTAAGCTTATGGTCAATTTAAAAACCTCAGAGCTTTTTCATATAAACTGCTGCCAAGCCAGTTTCTTTCCCATCCTGTATTTGTATAGTTGATTGGTTGAACCTAAAATGTAGGACTTGGAGATGTTTGCCTTCAGAGCCACCCAAGAAAATCAGTCTCATTACTTTATAGTAACACTTCATTTGTGAACAAAAATGGTATTACCCAACTTATTCATCAGACTTGACTCCGAATGATTTTTCCCAAAACTCAAATCCACCCTCAAAGGACAAAGATTTGCCATCATTGAAGATTTTCAAAAGAATGTGCTGCAAACTCTGAAGGCAATTTCAAAAGAGGAATTCCAAAAGTGTTTTGAACAATGGCAGCATCGTTGGAAAAAGTATAAAGCCTCCCAAGGTAACTACTTTGAAGGGGACAGCACTCATTTGAATATTTAAGTTCTGGTATGTTTGTTAAAAATGAGTCTCATTACTTAATGGTCACCTGTCCTATATTTACCCCTGTTTAATTTCATCGTGTTGGTTTGTTCCAGCCTGTCAACCATTCTGAATCTTGATTCTATCATCTGTCATATTAACTTTCTTCCCCTTGAAGATTTGATGAATATCCCTTCTATGTCTTTATCCAAACCATTGATAGAATTGTTGAACAGGAAAGGCCAGTCCTATGACACTCCACTACAGACCTCCCTCCAAAGTCATTTATATGTAATCAGCCCTCTTTGGGGCTAGTGTTAACTCCATTCTGAATCCATGTAATCATCCTGTCATCTAGCCCACATTTCATCATGTTATCCACAAAGATATTATAAGAGTTAAGGGGTTTGCGGATGTCAAAATAAAACATTTGATCTACCCATCAAGAAGGGAAATTGGATTGTTTGGCAAAAATTAGATGCATTCTTAGTGAAGCCATTTTTGACTTCTACCAATCACCACATTCTTCCTAAAGTTCATGAGCCATCTGTTTGGTAATCTTGTAGGCCTTAATACTACAATTATTAGGATTAGGAGCTTGTAAAATAATACAGAAAACACTGCTAGTGGACCAAAAAGATCATTATATGTAAAGATGGGAACAGATGCAAACCAATGAAAGAGAATATAGGTGTGATAGGGATTATTGAAGAAGCATCTAAAGAGATAGAAGCATTATCGGGGGGAAATAAAGGAGAGCATGAAAGGTTCGAATGAAAGGAAATAAAGGATCAGGGTAACTAACTACATGAATGGGAAATCACCTTATTCAAGCCAATATGATGCCTATTCCTTTTAGCCCCTTGATTTCTCTCCCATCCCTTTCCATTGTAATAACAGTGTTGGGGCAACTTAGACACATAGATAAACGGTTCATCCCAGTGCTGTTGGGAACTTGTTCTAGCTATGCTTTTAAATGGAAACTCAGCTTTGAAAGAATACAGCTACTTCAGAAGATGTGTGTGGCAGGAGTGGACAAGGGCCTGAATGACATGCAGGGAATATATATAATAATGAACTGAAAGTAATGGGGAAAATGTTAGCAAAGTGTTTTTGTTTTTGTTTTTTCAGGTTTTAAATCCAAGGGAGAAAACTTAAGTTCTTTTTTTATTAGGTTTATTTTACTTTTATGTTTTATATAAACCTGTGACCAATTACATACAAAAGTGTTATCTTTCTTAGTTAATTTTTGAAAATGCTTTTTTAGTTTCCTTGGTTTTGTTAGGAAATCTAAGCATCAAAATGCAAGTAGAATTTTTCTCTTCTTTTGTATAAGATTGCATTATTCTTTTAGTAGGAGCTTTCTAAAAATAAAATTTTTTTCTTCACAGAAATCCTATTCCATGCCCATCAGCATTGAATTTCAGAGGAGATATGCAACTATTGTTCTAGATCTTGAACAGCTGAACAAGGACCTAAATAAAGTTTTACATAAAGTTCAGCAGTACTGTTATGAGGTACTTTGCTCCTGTCCTTAACCTGGGTGATATGGCCTCATATGTCTTCTTTTTCTCCTTTTCTCACTCATGTGCTCTGTATTTGAAATAATAATATTAATTTGTAAGTTTTTTTGAGGACAAGAACATGTTTTATATATTTTATGTAATTCCCCACAATGTCTTTTCAAAATTAATAACAAATGGCACTTAGTTATAATGACTTTATTTTATTGTACTTCTACTATATTAAGTACGGGGTTATTCTGAAAATTGTCCATTTTATATGTATATATGATTGCAATAAGACAATTCAAGATGAAATTTTTCAGTTGCCTTTCTTACTTTATTCTGCTCAGTAACTGAGATCAATTTAGGATGCTCACTCTTGTGAACATCTGGAAACCTGAGTGTTTTAGCTTTTGAAGGAAATCACTTCTGTTAATCTAATTCACTTCATAAATTAACATTTTTGCTGTCATCTTCCAACTTCCTTAGTCTTATCAGCTCACTCAAACTATGTGAAGGGAAAGAATTGTAGTTCCCCAAACCCTATAATAGAGACATTTCCATCAGATGTCATTATCCATTTTCCTCCTATATGCTGACTTACCCAGTACTGAAGAACTCTTTCCATCAGCAAATAATTCTTTTTCCTGGAAATTCTAGAATGGTTCTCTAGAACAGAGGTGTCAGACATGTTGCCTGCCTATGTGTAGCCAGCAGTGTGTGACCTGATTTGGTTTAAAGTATAATTGGAAAATATTTAACAAAAGAAATTAAAACTACAATAATATATGACATTATAATTTAAAACTGAATCAATATGGACCCAAAGGGATCCTTAAGTTTGTATTTGTGGCCCAATTTCCATTTGAGTTTGATACCACTAGAATAGAAACAAAATGACATTATAACAGAACCTCTATTTATTTGGAAGTTTTTACCCATAAATATGTGATTTTGTATTGAATTTTTGTAAGGCCAAAGACAGTTTATGGTGATTATATTTTTAGAAGCATTTTATTTTTTAGAAAACTATTGTGATCATAGTTGAAGATAGTATAGTCACTATTTTTCCTTTTCCACTATATTTTCATATCTCTCCATCAACTTTTTTTTTCCCATCAACTTTTAAAAAAAAATGTAGCTGTAATTTAAAAAAGAAATGTAGACAATATTAAGGTCTTGTAAATGAACTGTCAATTCTTTTTCCATTCAGCTTGCTCCAGACCAAGGACTCCAACCTGCAGATCAGCCAACAGATATGAGACGCAGATGTGAAGAGGAAGCACAGGAAATTGTTAGGCATGCAAATGCATCCACAGGGCAACCCTGTGTTGAAAATGAAAATCTTACTGAATTGATTTCTAGACTTACAGCAATATTATTACAGATCAAGGTAAATCAATGGGCAAATTTTCATAATTCATGCTAAGAGTAATTTTTTAATTGCCAAATAAATAAAATATTTATGCATATATTTTAGCAAATACATTGTAGTTAAGTTTGCTATTTCCTTATATTTTAGTGTCTAGCAGAAGGAGGTGACCTGAATTCCTTTGAATTCAAATCACTTACAGATTCACTAAATGACATTAAAAGTTCAATAGATGCTTCTAATATCAGGTAATTAACTTTTTACTTTAATCTTATTTTATATTTACTCTAATATCAAGTTATCATGATATTTCTTTATATTTGTTCATGAAAATGATATGCATGCATAAATCTAAATTTTTTTATAATGTAATATCCTTTAAATAAATTTAAAGTAGCTTTTCACTGACAGAATAGGAATTTAATACTTTTGTTTTGTTTTGTTGCATAAAAGTTTCAGTGAGTTTCCTTCCTACTTCATCTGTTTTTTGAAAATATATTGAAGTTTTAGTTTATAAAGTTGATTCACTTATAAAGTATACATAGAGGTGTAGTATCTTCATATTCAAGTATTACTTTAGTAATATTATAGCTAATGTGTTAATGGGAGAGAATTAATTTTTCCCTTGTGTCAATTCATTCTCTTGGCCAACTCCTAAGTAACTTTTCTGACTTTTTTTTCCCAATGTATTCTTTTGAATTCTGAAATGTGGTTAGTTAACTATGTTTTTTTTTTTTTCAATAGTTGTTTTCAGAATAATGTTGAGATCCATGTTGCACATATTCAGAGTGGCCTGAGTCAGATGGGAAACTTACATGCCTTTGCAGCTAATAACACCAACAGAGACTGAGAAGAAAGTTTAATTATTCCAAATGTACAAGACATAGTTTTGGAAAATCTCGCTCCATATACAGGCTTTCAACACCAAATAACCTATCTGCTGGTAAACAAGAAAAAAGATTCTCCAAAAAAAGGCATTTTTAAAATACCATGCTGCTTCATAAACCAGCATTACTGACCAGCATTATATTTATTTTGTTGTTTATTTTACAAGTATAGGAGCTTTGCTTAAGTTACGTATGTTTATTAGCAAGTTGTTTTAAACTGAAAATGTCTGAATATATTTTAATATAACTTCAACAAAGACTATATAAACCATTTTAAAAATATGGACGAATGTAATACTACTCATGCAGACAGCTCACAGTGGAAAATGAGAAGAGAATGGGTCTTGGTGCGAATCAGTGGCTAAATGGATGGAAGTTGCTTCATCTAGAAAACTACAACTTTAGTTGTTCTAGTTGATTGCCATATCTCGGTCTTCAAAAGATGATAAAATGAGGTGTGTGAATTCCTAGTTTTAAGGATGCCACTGGAATATGGATGAAAAATATGGACTATAAAAGTGGACATGATGTATGCTTGAGAGTATGCTAGAGTTCTGTAGATCAGTTAATAGCTTTTGAAATATGTTAATTTATCATAATTTATGAAAGAAGCCTTTGTCTTTTATCTGTTGAAGGAAAATGAAGGAGCAGAAAAAACATACTGCAGAGTGCTAAGTTCCAACGAATGGATTTGGCATGTCTTTTCCCCTCAGTTCAGGGCAAAAGGTGCTTTTGTTTTGGAATTTATAAGAATGACTGGTAACACACTATTTTCATATTTTTGTTTGTTTGCACAACTTTTAAATTTAGATAACTGGTTATAATCTAATAGTATACAACTTATATAAAGACTTTTATAAAGAAAACAAAAATAACCAGTGCTATGAAACAGAAGAAAAAAAAAGTTTTAAAAAAGGAAAAACCTGCCTAGGCTATTCTGGAATGTTAATCTTGTAAAAAGTATGTATTTGAATTTTCTTTTTGTTTAATATAGAGTATTGTAAAGTTTCAGTGTAATAAATTTTTTTCCAGATTTGGAATTTAGGAAATAGTTGTAGAAGTGGTTTTGATTCTTTTAGATGTCTCATAAAATGAGACTTTTTGTATGTTAATGTATAAAGAAAATTTAAACAAGGTTATTTTCAATTTGAAAATTTTGTATAGTTAAAATAAAATGCTTCTGTATTCCTTGTTGGTATGGTGCCACTGCAAAACTTTAGGGCAGAGTATATATTTAGCTAAACTATTCAGTTAATTAAGAAATCCATAAATCTTTTATTCTCAGTGACATTTGTAATTATAAATAAATTGACCTAAGAAAGTTGATATTTTTCTAAAAATCTTATTTAATAAACAGAATTACTCCCTGAAATAGAAAAGGTTTGAAATTGTGCATTAACAATAAATATTCCAGGGGGGCAAACCATAGAATGCAAGTCACTTAGAAATAAGAATTTAATAGTGTTGATTGTGGCTTATTATTTTTCATATATTGGTGAATAAGATTCCCTGTGTTATATTTTATAGCAAAAGCAAATTAGTTACTGCCCTGGTACATAGCTACAGACTGCCCACATATTTGTTAAAGTCTTCCTAAAAGTTTATAAGCACAATCGAATATTGTGGTTGAATTAGAAGAGGATAGTTCTTCCCTGTTTCCAAAATAATGAAACTGTTTTAAACAAACAAACCAAAATATCTGTCCAAAAGAGTGTTGTCCCCTTCAGCATAGTTACATTGAGAGGTTATTTGTTGAATTCCAGTAATGTTATGTTATAAGTCCCTTTTAGCTTTGTCTTTAGAGCCAATTAGCCACACAGAGGAAGTAAAACACCCATTATTTTGGGGTCACATTTTGGTTTAACTCAAAAGAAGATTGATCAGTTTGAAAGTCATTAGTTACCTATTCAAGATAATATAAAAATCATATTTCCCTTCGAAGGAGAAAGATTTGCCATCATTGAAGGTTTTCAAAAGAATATTCTGTAAACCCTACAGATGATTTCAAAGAGAACATCAAGAATGTTTTGAGCAGTGACAGTCTTTGAAATGAGCACATAGCCATTAACAAAAACAATGACAAATTTATTGATAATTCAATAGGTACTTAGTCCTTCAAAATACCCAAACAAACCTTACTAAGTCAAAGATCACTCCTTTCAGGTACATATATCTTGTATTGTTTTTGTTTTGTCATCATGTTAATTTTATAGTCACACCCAGTACTGGCCAATTAAGTTGGAATTGCAGAAAAATGTCATTTCATATTTAATATGATTTGAGGTCAATTTTGATTATGTTTCAGAACTCTGAATTTGCTGCTAAATTCAAAGCATTGTTGTCATGTTTGAACTGTCCTAGAGTGATATCCATTTTTTAAAATTGCATTGGATTATTGAATTTCAACAGTTAAATTTGCATAAGAATCAGATACCCTTGATTGTATATATACAAGATAAAACATGACAGAAATGAATGTAAAATCTTGCACTGGGATTCAAAACATAAACTGCCGAGACATCACTAGACAGCAATTGATATGATAAAGATCAAAAGATTCTGGTGAACTTTTTAATATGAACAAATGTTAACCCAAGCTTAATGTGCAGAATGAGGGAGATGATAACCAAATGTGATCTACTTTGATCAGACCACATCTAGACCAGTCTGTCTAGTCCTGTACCCACTTTTGAGGAAAGACATTGATAAACTGAAATGTTGGGATATGTTACTTGAGTGCTTTAGGGAGGATTTGGACTTCAATTTGAGTGAAATGCAAATTCCTAAAATGAATTTTAGGGGGCAGGGTGAGGAGTGAATATGATAGCTGTCTTCCAGTGAGAGTCACTTAGAAGACTAAAGTTAGTCGTTTTGTTTGGACCAGATATCAATAATACTAGAACCAATGGAAAGAGTTTACAAGGATGTGAATTTATTTCAGTGTTTAGGGGAAAGATTCCTGTTAGTACTGTTCAAAAATGCAATAATCTGCTTTATAAGATCGTAGAGGTCTAATAGCAGAGATAGAATAATAAATAATTTGTCAGATATATTGTATAAGGACTTTTCTACCTGAACACTAACTGATTTCAGAGTCTTATCACACTTTCCCAGTAGCAATATGACATGTGTCTGGTTCCCTCCTATAGCTTCTTATGCTTATAATTTAATATGTGTGTTAAAGGCGAACTTTGATATACAGTTAGATTTTAACATTTTACTTTGTTAAATTCTTTGTATTTCAGAAACTCAAACATAAACACAGGTTTCTAGTTTATAAACAGCACTATACTTATATCAATAATTATTAATTTGGGAGGACAAAAATATCTTTATGAGGGCTTTCTTGAAAGATGAAATGCTTTTTTTTTTTAAATAAAATCTATTCCCCAAATTACCAATCTGTTTTATGTTAACATTACTTTGTGTTATTGTTAACAATGTCCCCCGTCTCCAATGCTGACAGCTGTACATATTAAAGATTCTTTGGCAGAAACTCACTTTACCCTTTAAAATTTTTTTCCATGGCCACTTCTTATATTATCATAATCTGCATTTATTGAGCACCCATTGTGTGCAAAGCACTAATATTAAGTGCTATGGCATAGAAAACATCGATTTTAAAATTATGTAACCTAACTAAAGTTCTGCAAAAGTACAATCCATATTCACAAGTGCTAAGGATAGTTGGGGGTGGGAAACTGAAGCAAAATAGGATGTCAGACAAAGCCTTAATTTAAGGTAATTCTTGACCCATATTTTGAGAAAGTAGTTTTGTTTCTCTTAAGAAAAATAGCTGTAGTTTAAAGGGCTCGATTTTGGGTAAGTGTCAAGAAGCATACTTGTTTGTGACCTATAGGCTAAAGGAGTTCAGTTAAGGGACCTCAGAACCCACTTAAAGTTATAATGTGTAAAAGGTTATTAGGAACAACCATATATCTCTAAAAAAGTAATGTCATAGCTGGGGTAAGGAATGCTTTACTGTGGATTCTAGGCAAGATTTGAAAATTGGGTTTCCTGTGTATTGTCCTTCAGATGTTTTCAAGGCTTTTACCTGTGCTATCAAATGGAATTTTCTAACATTTAAAATATGTGCATAATTTAAAAAAATTAACAGGTGTCCCTTATTGAGATGGTTCTACATGTTATACCCAAGGCGGCCACTACTTTGTCTTTTTTCTAGACCCAGCAGCTCGGAGTGACTCAAATTAAAATAACAGTGGAAAAACCAGAGGCAAAGAAGTGGTCAGGGCACCAAGGGTTTACAGCCTGGACTAGGGCTGTGATTGTGAATAGAGAGAGGAGGGACTAAATCCAGAAAACAGCAAGATTTGCAGTTAGTCCAGGAGGAATGATGTACAAAAAGGACAGATACCAAGACCTTGAGGGGATGGTAAGATTGAATGCTAGTGATGGCAATGAGGAAGTTAAAATCATTATAATAGCTGATTCTTATAATACTATATTAAGTTTAGATATACTTTATATATATAATCTAATTTGACCCTCACAACATCCCTGTGAGGTAGGTACCCTCGGTATTATCACCCTCATTGTGACCCTTATTTGCCCATTATAGCCATGTGCTATATATATATTTTATCAAAGGGGAGATTTGAAACAGACTTCCCTGAGATTTGGCAAGGAGAAGAAAATGTGTGACTGGGACATGAAAGTTGATTTGTAAAGAGGAGAAAATGAAGTCCTAGAGTGCCAAAAAACATAAAGACATGACTAAGAGTTAATATTTGAGAAGAGAGTCCAGCTCAGAAGACAAATGAGACTGAGAACTTAGAGCATTAGTTCACATTAAGAAAGATGAACCCAGTGGCCTTAATATGTAGGCTAGAGAGAATAGGAGAAACTTTCGATAGGTCTCTTGAACCGTGTTAGCCCCTTGTACTGTCCAAGGTCATAGGCCAAGATTTTGCTGTAATGTTGGTCAAGAGTTGCTGAAGGTAGATAAAATACGCTCTTCCCATAAGTCCAGCTTTGAACCAGTGTTTTCAGATATAGGAGAAAAGGTTCCAAAATTCTGTCCTTGGCTGTTGGAACCAGAGAGCCCAACTCCACCCCTGCTTGGATCAGGCAGGCAGTTCACGTCTACCTCAAGAGGCAGCAGAGGAACCAAATGCTCCCCTTCAGTTCCAAGAGGAGGGTGGCTGAGGAAAAGCTCTGGTGCTGCTGAGGGATTATAGGGCTTTCCTCTCTGTCGACGAGATTTAGCACGTCTGTTCTGGAACCAGACCTAGAAGAACATGAGGAAAAATTTTCATGAGTAAAAGTTTTTACTACCACTGTGAGATGATCATAACTCAAACAATAAATAAATTCAATACAAAGCCCTGTGATTTAACAAAGAGCTGGGTACCCATCAGCTGATTAGAGATGATTAATTATATTAAGCTTCAATTTCTCCAACTGCTACATAACTGACTTTCTGTATTTTATGGAAATATTCTGAGCAGACAGTAAGATCATTTATGCAAAAAGTATTCTTGTAGAAGTAAAAGTGTGCCATGTTTTTCAGAAGATGATTTTATAATTAAAGATAATAGATAAAACTTTTTCCCAGAAGCTTTTTTCATAGAACTCTATACAAATACAATAAAGATACTATCAGTCTCCAAAAACACGACAACAAATCTGACATGGACTTTCTTCTCATTTGCCCTTATCATTTCTACTGGAGATGTCAGTTCTTCCCATGGTTCAATTATCACTGCTATGCAGATGACCCCTCAAAACTATTATCTCCAACCCTAAATTCTGACCAGAACTCTAGTTGTGGCATTTGCAGCTGCCTGATGGAAATTTCCACCTCTTTGTCTGATCAGCACCTTAAACTTAATGCATAAAAAAGCAACTCATTACCTTCTCCCAAACCTATCCCTCTTCTTCTCTTGCTCTTCCTCCTTACTCTTTTTCCTTTTCTTCCTCTTATTTCTCCTCCTACTCTTCTTCTCTTTTCCATTTCTTATTCTCTTCCATATATTCCCCTTCTCATCTTCCTCTTTCATTTACTATTTATATGGATATCTTTTGTGGCCAATCACCTGGGTTCACAACTTAAGTGCTCTTTGGCTTCTTTAGCTTCTAGATCAAGCTTTCTGAAATATTTTCCCCACCTTTCACTCCTACCATAAGCATCCTTAGAGTTCAGAACTTCTTCTCTGGGAACTGTTCGGTTCTGCAAATATGTATTGTATCTAGGATATACTGCAACATATTTAGCATATATAGGACTGCTTGCCATCTTGGGGGGGGGGGTGGAGGGAGGGAGGGGAAAAAACGAAACATAAGCGAGTGCAAGGGATAATGTTGTAAAAAATTACCCTGGCATGGATTCTGTCAGTACAAAGTTATTATTAAATAAAATAAAATTTAAATTAAAAAAAAAAAAAAGAACTTCTTCCCTGGGCTCTCTAATTAGCTGTCTTGCCTCCAGCCTATTCCTGATCCAATCCATCCTTTATATTGTTGATATCCCAGTAAATCATCCTAATGCACTATTCTAGCTGTCACTGGAAAACCTCTATTGATTCCCAACTTCCTACCAAATTAAGTATACATTCAGCCTGGCACTCAAAACCTCTCTTAATCCATCTTCATCCAACATCTGCTTTGACCTTGTTTCATACAGGATCCATGCCCTTGCCCTCACCCCACACATAACCCTGTACTCCAATCAAAATGTACCATTTCTTCTTCCATCATATCCCCATTCCCATGGTTTCTATATTTGTTCAGTCCACTCTGTGCTTTAGTTTTCTTTCTTCCTTTAGGTAAATTCATTTCACTCCTCTAAGATGTCATCTAGGATACTATATCTCCTATCAGGTGAGGTCGTTTTCACTCTTTTTTGAGAACACTGCATGAGTCACATTCAGCTTTTTCTCTCAACCAACTCAATCTGTTCTTTATACTTGAGACATTTAATAAATTCTCGTTTAATGGAAATATTGGGTGTTTAAAGATGTCTGCCAGGGCAAGAATTCATTGGCATAAATGTCCCCCATGCTCCCATCTCTCCATAAAAAACAAACACCTCAAAACACTAAAATAAAAACTTCTAAGAGCAGGAACATTTTTGTCTTTGTAACCCATTATCTAGCACAGTTCATGGTACATGGTGCCCAAAAATATTTGTTAAATTGTATCTACATTGTCCTGAGTTCTAAGTTTCAAATGGGTAAACAGAAGAATTGCACATAAGTCCAACTGAATTGAATTAATTGAGAAAAAATACAGTGGGCCAGGAATAAGGTCCTAATCACAAAGAAATATTTTATAAATTAACTCAGAATTTTGTAATGCTCTAAGGCAAAGCTTCTTAAACTTTTTCCTTGCAACTTCTTTTTGCCAAAGAAATTTTTATATGACCCTGGGTATATTGATATATGTAACATACAAATTAAACATTTACTGGTAACCAATCATAATTTTGCAACCCTCATTCAGTTATGTGGTCCATATGGGTCGTGAACTACAGTGTTAGAAGCTAGACAGATATTTGCCATACGATGATCATGAAAGGGAGACTATGCAAATAGTATTTTTCTTAATTTTACTTAGGAGGAAGCCAAGGCTCAGAGAAAGCATTATGCATAAAATAGATACCAAGTTTATACTTAATAGCATTTATATAGTACCTTAAGGTTTGCAAAGCACTGTATATGTTATTTAATTTTATTTTCTTATGTATATTTTGTTAGTCTAATAAGTGAATATATGTATTAACTTTATGCTTTTTAAAAATGTGCATTTGTTTTCTCCCTCATTAGAATGTAAGTTCATAACAAATAGAGATTGTTTTCTTTCTTAGCAAAGTACCTGGCACATAGTAAATACTTAAAAGATATTTGCTGATTGGTTGATTGATTGACATTAAGTGACTTGTTTGTGGTCACCTACCCAGTCTCTGGACTCCCCGTGAATTTCAGTGATTTTTCCACCATACTCCCCCTCTGAGCACTTTCCCATTTGAGCTAGCCTCAGAAGTAATCAGAAGTATCCTAAATGTACATCCATGCTCCCCCCATCTAATACTAGAGCTTATTAGTATAAAACTCAGCCTGTAACCCCTAACCTGGAAACCTCTCCCAAAGCCCTGAAGTTTATAAACTAAAATCATTACAATCTGAAGAACCAGAGAGATCTCTCTCCGGCATTTTCCCAACTTTTTCCCTTCAACTTCTGAGAGACTTGTCACTCAAAAGAAGCCCCAACCTACCTACCTTTCCAGTCTGCACATTCCTCCTCTCCACACACACTGGTTATATACAAGGCAAATTGACCTTTTATTTTCAATTAGGAAGCAATAGCGATTGCTGGTGGTAGTGGATAATAGTATTGGCCTTGAAGTCTGGAAAATCTGAGTTTAAATCCAGCCTCACACATTTACTAGCTGTGTAACCCTGGGCAAAGCCGTTAAAATGCTCCCTGCCTCAATTTCCTCATCTGTAAGGTGGGGATAATAAGAGCACCCACTTTTCCTGCTTGTAAGGCTCAATATTAAGGATATTTGTCAAAACACCTGGCATATAACAAGGGCTACCTGTTCCCTTTGCCAGTATTCTCCCCTCCAAATAGCCCACTGCATCTTTTTCTTTCATATCTTTGCATGCCTTCCTCACCTATCTCAGCATCCCGGGTTCCCTTCACAGCTCAGGTTAGATTTCACCTTAAATGAGGTCCTTTTTGATCTTTCCCTTTAAAATCACTTTTTATCTATTTTGTGTAAACCTGTATATATACAGATGAGCTTATAGCCATTCCCTGTCTTCACCATAAACTCCTTGAGGGTAGAGACTGTTTTCTCTGGGTTTTTAATGGCCAACACCTCATCTCACACACATGGCCCTCTGTAAATGCTTGTTTGATCACCAGTAGGCAGCAGCTACTAAAACATTATCCTTATTCTGGGCTCCTCTTTCCCTCACCTTAAAGAAGCATCAGAACTTAAGGATACTTCCAAAAGACCAAAGAAATTTCTGCATTTATTGCAGGGCCCGGTCTAGAAGTTAATGCTATAAACTAACCGCCCCCTCGAAGAAAAACCTCCTTAAGAAGAGTCTTCTAACACCATAAAAGTCCTGACCCTCACCCCAAGCTCTTAAGTCCCTGGTAAAGTCGACTTGATTGTTAGAAGCAATTTAAATACAATTCAGTCCATTCAACAAACATGAAGGTGTGAGGGGCAGCCTGGCTATGGCTCTGACATCCAGCCTGACCACAGGCAAATCAGTGGACAGCAATCATCTAATCAATTAACAAGCTTTTAGGAATAACATTAACGGCCCGGCCCAGGCCCTGGGGAAACAGATGCCTAATATTGGGAGCCCTAGTTACTCGTGGTCACACTCACTACCTCAGGGACTGACCCCCGATCTCGGTTTCTCCGTGTGTTAAACGAACAGGATGGACTAGATAGCTTCCGACGTCCTTTCTGGCGCTTTATAGAGGATTCTAGGAAGTTACAGGTGGGTCTCCGATTTGCAAGTTTCCGGAGCGCTGGCGAGAGCACCTGTTTGAGCTTTTTCCTTCCCCCACCCTTCAAAAAAGCCCCCCAAAGGGTACGAGTCATTTTGCTAGGAGCAAGACACGAGTCTTGCTTTCCAGATGGAATTTCTACGGAAGGGAGACAGAGAGGACTAGAGATTTCCAGGAATAATTAGCAGAGGAGAGAAATGGGCTAATGAGGAGGGAGAGGGAACTTCGGCTTAGAGCGGTGGGAGGCAGGCACCCGCTCCCTTTCTCCAGGGACCCCAGTCTCCCCGTCGGCTCCGCCTTCTCCCTCCCTTGCCCCGCTGGGTGCATCCTCACCTGGATCCGGGACTCAGGAAGCCTAGTGAGGGTAGCCAGGCGTTCCCGCAAGGTGATGTCCGGGTACATGGTCCGCCGAAACACCAGTTCGAGGAGCTGCAGCTGTTCGGGACTGAAGGACGTTCTTTTCCTGCGCTGCGACCCCGACCCCGACCCCGACGGGGCTGGCTGCCCTTTGAGCTGCTGCGCTGGAGGCGCCAGGCTGACGGGAAGAAGGGACGCCGGCCCGGACCCATTCCCGGGGTACCCCTCGTAGGCCGCTGCCGCCGCCGAGGGTCGCAGGTCGGGGCCGGAGCCCGCGGAGGGCGGCGGGCAGGGGCCGCTCCCAGGACTTGAGGGAGGGAGGTAAGCACTCCCAGGGTAGCTGGGCAGGTAAGCGGGATACTGGGGGCTTTCCCCAAATTGGAGCTGGTTGGGTGCCGCCGTTGTCATCGTGGTACAGACGGGTTGGTCATCCTGTTAGTTACTCGGGGACCTCTTCACTATTATACAGTTCCCAGGACCGAGGGCGGGGCGAGAAGGTACAGGACGGAGAAGATCAAAGGGCAGAGTGGGAAAGCCAGGGCCCCCAGACCCCCGGCCCCGCTAGACACCGGTGGGTGATAATCGCTTCCGTAGGCGGAGCTTGGTCTGCAAGTCCAGGGAGGGATAGAGGGGGAGGCGTGAACTTGGGTCCTCCAGCCTCCTACTGTGGACAGTTCCTTCCTTCACCTCCCCCAGTCCCCGCTTGGCCAATACACATCCCTAACTCTAAAGCTTCACTTTGGATTCCGGGGCCCCGAGCGGCCGATGGAGGTCAGTGGCCCTAAGGAATGGCTCAAGGCTGAGCCACGCTGCTGGTGGCTTCCCTCGCCCCCCCAAGAAAAGAGAGACCCGGCCCGTTTTAGGCAGGACGCCTCCCCTCTCCCACTCTCACCATCACAGGTACCCCGCTGGGCGCTAGACCGAACACGTGGTTGGTCAAACAGTCTCGCCCTTCTCCTCTGGGAAGCCCAGATCCTGAGACAGACAGCGGCCGCTGAGGCAAGCGGAGAAAAGAACCGGGGATTCCGAAAGGCTACCCAGAGTAACCTTGAGATCAGAGGGTCCCACGTGGGAGGAGCGGGGCTTGGGGAAGTGGGGCAGGGAGTCTGGCCAGGAGTTAGTGTCCTCTAAGAGGGGCTCTCACACCTCAGCGGTAGCGAGGATTTCTGGGACACCTTTCTCTGAAGAGATAGAATAAAGCCAGATTTTTATGGAAGCAAAGCCAGGGCTTCCGTGGCAATGAGGCAGCCCCAAGTTCATCTGTGAGAAGGCGGGAGAGTCTCAGAGGCCAGATGACCCGCTGTGGTTCAGTCAACAGTGAATGAAATTCAGGCTCCAATAGGCCCAGGTCCTCACACCTTAACCTAGGATTCTTAACCTTTTTTTGTGTTTTGGGCCCTTTTGGCTAGTCTGGTGAAAGCTCAGGACCCGTTTTCAGAACAAAGTTTTTAATGCATAAAGTAAAATATATAGGATTACAAAGGAAACATAATATTGAAATGATATTTAAAAAAAATTTTTTTTAAGGTCACAGACTTCAGATTAAGACTTCAGATAAGAACTCTTGCTCTACAGGCCACTAGGAAAACCTACTTATGTAATGCAATCCTTGCTTGACATTTTCTATTTTTCTTTTAATTTTCCAGTGTATAGAAATTCTGGGGGCTGGTTATAAGCTATAATTCTGAGCTTCAAACACCTGGATAGTATAGATATCTTATGACTTGGAGGTCACTGAAAGCGTACCTGAAAACTTTACTGGTGGTATTCTTCCACATTTTTAGAATTTGCATGAGAATGGATCAGAAGGACACAAAGACAAATGAGGCAGACTTCTAACTGCCATGTTAAATTTGAAATAAACAAGAAAAAACACAAGCTGTACATCAGGGAAATCCATAGATTCATATGTAATCCTCTTCTGTTCTCTCTGTAGGGAAATGACCAAATTTGTTATTGTCCGTCATGTTCACAATAATGTTATGTTTCAGGGAAATGTAGGATCTACTTCTACCTCTAATATACAAGCTGTGTGACCCTGGGTATTTAACTTCTTGGTGTACTAGGCAAGTCTCTCAAAGTAAAAAAGACTTAATCTTTCTTGGTAGAAGTTGTCTCAGACTATACCATTGTGATCATAGATCCAGTCCTCAACCACGGGACCAAGACTTCAATTTCCTTATTTATAAAATGGAGATGATGATGATGATGATAATGATGACGATGATGATGATTTCTGTTTCTGAGCTGCTGAGAGAAAAACATTTCAGAAGGAAGCTATTATCACTTTCTAAAAGTGCATTTTGGACCATAACTGATCTGTCAGTTTAGGAACTCTGTCTAGTGACCAAGTTATCATGAGCATTTTCCCAGTCTTCATTTAGGGAGGTCATTTCATCCGGTATACAAGCTTTATGCCTTTGGTGCCTAAGTTTTCCCCTACAAGAAAAAAAAAACTATAATAAGGATAATTCACATTTCTAGAGTGCTTTGATTACAGAATGCGTTCTTCACAACTATGCTGTGAGGTAGACTATGAAAGTATTGTTCTTTTTGTGGGAAAACAGAAGCAGTAGAAATCAATCAATTGATAAACATTTATTAAGTGCCAAACGATGTGCCAAGCACTGTTCTAAGCCTTGGGGTATAAAAAGAGGCAAATGACAGTCCCTGCCCTCAAGAAGCTTGCAATCTAATAGGGGAGACAACATGGAAACTAAGCAAAGCTACATACAGGAAAAATCAGAAATAATTAACAGAAGGAAGGCATTGGAGGAGTTCGTACAGTTAAAATCAGGAAGAAAGAGGTTCATATGCTCCTCTGACACTTACCAAGTGTGATGGTATTCAAGTCACAATCTGAGAAATGCTCAGTTTTCTCATCTGTAAAGTGGAAGCAACTTTTAGAACCTGTCTTACAGGGCTGTCAATTTTTGGAGGGAAAAGGGATTTGGGGGAAGAGAAGGTAGTCATTTTTTTTTTTTAATTTGTTTTCATTTCCACGGAAAAAATGGTTTTTGCAAAAGGGAAGTTAAAACGAGAAAATGGACATTAAGCCTCAAATAATCTTTAAGGTGCTATAAAAAGAACAGCTATTATTCTCAGTTTCTCTAAAAGGAAAAATTGTTGAACAATGTTCTTGTTGCGGTAGATAGGAGTCACTTGCCGGGTCATTTAGGGACTGTCTTTCCCAGTGGGATTAATTTTCAAGGTTTTGAAGCTGGACACTCCAGAATAGTAAAAGCTCTTCCATGCAAGCAAATTTGCTTTTGATCCATCCCATTGGAAACTGTTCTGCTGGCTTATCATAGGGCCTAGCATATAGTAATACCTTAATAAGTGCATGGTTCTTTACTTCAGACTGCCAGATCCATTTATTTTGTATAAAGGCACTAGTAAAAATAGTAAGCAATTTTTCACAAGTCCAAGTGTTAGAGATGATTGAAGTTGGCACACGTTAACTCTTTAGCACCTCTTTTATCCATCTGTCAAGTAGAGATTTCTACCGGCTGCCCCTTTCCCTCAAAACAATGCCTGTAATAATTTTTCTTACAAGAAAAAAATGTCAGTGCCATTTAATACAACATTTTTAAAATGAACCCTAACAATTTTTTTCATCCCTGCAGAGGGGATCTAAGAATAGAGAGGTAAATTCTGAAGAGTAAACAGGCATCCTAGCAAGATCTTACAAAAAATGCTTCCCAGGAGGTTAGGAATCATATTTTCATTGTTTTGCAAGTCATCTGTTATTCCACAACATTTGCTGAGCCGGGCGTTGTTTTAAGTAAGGTCGGAATTTTAAGGAGAAATAGAAAACACTCCTTGGAGAACATTCCTATTTAATAGTTAAGCGCAAATACAGCATGTAAGACGTAAGTCAGTGACAGCTATCTTATCAGACACTTAACTAAGATGAGGTGTGCAGAGATAATCAGCTAGCATTTATTACTAGGGATTGTACTAGGGGTTGGGGATATAAAGCAAACCCCTTCTCCCCCAAAAAAGAAAAGGGCCTAAGTGCTGTGGTGTTAGAGTGACTGGGTGATAGTACTTTGAACCTATTTATAATTTCTATTCAAAGTTCCTGTTACCATTTCAGCCAAATAATAGCACCAAGCCCAGAGTTTCCTTTTAAAGTGCTAAATAGTCTCTTCCCCAGGTCTGGCTTTGTTTTTCAAGGCTGGCTCTCCTCCCCATCCTAAGACCCAATCCTGCAACTTTAGGTGTTTATTGAAGAGACACCCAGGAAAGAACAAGTGAGGGAAGTCAATAGCCCTGCTTCCAGCTTCTCAGCTGCCCAGGTGTTTGCCTCTTTGATCCTTCCGTACTTGTGAGTGCAGTCAAGGCCTACCCACTAGGTTGCAAAACCACCCTTTCCATGGAAGTGAAAGACAAACTCTAAAAAGTAAAATGACTATCTTCCCCTCCCCAAAAAACCAAACAAATACAAAGCAAATTTTAAACTACCTTGAAAGGAAATACAGTTTGAACTCAGTACTTTACATTCTTTTTGTATGCATCGCCTTTTTTTTTCTTAAACCAAAAGCTTTTCTCTGTAATGATGATGAAGAGGTCCATCTCTAGAAAGGTGATAGGCTCTAGGTGTGCAGAATGAGGCAAAATGATCACAAGGCCATTTTGCTCAATTGCTTTTGCTTAACTGCACTTTGTTAAAAGAAAAGGGAAATCATTTGTAACAATGTACAAAAATAAAGTAACAATTTTTTTTAATGAAAAACTGTTATGAGTTTTTCATCTTACAATATTGGTGTGTACAATATTCTTCTGGTTCTGCTCACTTCATTTTGCATCAATTCATGTAAGTCTTTCCAGGTTTTTCTAAAATCTCCTACTTGTCATCTCTTATAGCAAAATAATATTCCATCACAATCATATATCCCAATTTGTTTAGCCATTCCCCCAGTTGATGAGCATCCTCTTGATTTGTAATTCTTATCCATCACAAAAAAAGAGTTACTAGAAATATTTTTGTACAAATAGATCCTTCTCTCTCACTTTTTTTTTTCAGGATGTCCTTGATATAAACCTACCAGAGGTATTGTTGGATCAAAGAGGATGCAGAGTTTTATAGCTTATCAGTTCACAGTTCCACCAATAGTGCATTAGTATCCCAGTTTTCCTTCATCTGCTTCAGCATTTATCATTTTGCTTTTTGTCATATTAGCCAATCTGATAGCTATGAGATGGTATTTGAAAATTGTTTTAATCTGCATTTCTCTAATTAATATTGTTAGAGCATTTTTCCCATATGACTATAGATAGCTTTGATTTCTTTGAAAACTTCCTATTCATAACCCAACCATTCTGGAGAGCAATTTGTTTCTATGCTCAAAGGACTATCAAACTGTGCACATCTTTTGATTCAGCAATGTTTCTATTGGATCTGTATCCCAAAGAAATCATAAAAAAGGGAAAAGGACTCACATGTGCAAAAAAATTTTGTAATGGCAAGGAACTGGAAGCTGAATGGATGCACATCAGTTGGAGAGTGGCTGAATGAGTTATAGCATATGAATGTAATAGAATATTATTGTTCTATAAGAAACAATCAGCAGGATGATTTCCGAGAGGCCTGGAGAGACTTACATGAATTGATGCTAAATGAAGTGAGCAGTACCAGGAGATCATTGTACATGGCAACAACAAGACTATACGATGATTAATTCTGATGGACGTGGGTCTTTTCAATAATGAGATGATTCAGACTATTTCCAATAGTCTTGTGATGAAGAGAGACATCTACATATAGAGAGGCTGTGGGAACTGAGTATGGCTCACAACATAGCATTTTCATTTTTTATTGGTTTGCTTGCATTTTGGTTTCTTTCTCATTTTTTCCCTTTTTGATCTGATTTTTCTTTTGAAGCAAGATTATTGTTGAAATATTGCACATGTTTAACATATATTGGATAACTTGCCATCTAGGGGAGGGGATGGAGGGAAGGGAAGGAAAAAAATTTGGAACACAAGGTTTTGTAAGGATGGATGTTGAAAATTATCTATGCATATGTTTTGAAAATAAAAAGCTTTAATTTAAAAAAAAAAGAAAGCTTCCTGTTCATATCCTTTGAGCATTTATCATTTGGGGAATGACTTGAATTTTTATACATTTGATTCAATTCTCTCTATATTTGAGAAATGAGTCTTTTATCTAAGATACTTGTTGCAAATCCTCTCTCTCCCCCTGTTCTGCTCCAGTTTTCTGCTTTCCTTAAATTTAATTTTGGTTGCATTGGTTTTGTTTGTGTAAAAACTTCTAAATTGTATATAATTAAAATGATCTAGTTTGCATTTTTGTAATGCTCTTCATATTTTCTTTGGTTCTAAATTCTCCTCTTATCCACAGATTTGGCAAATAATTCCATGCTCCCCTAATTTGCTTATGGTGTCATCCTTATTTATGTGTAAATTACGTACCCATTTTGATTTTATTTTAGTATAAGGTTTGAGATATTGGTCTGTACCTACTTTCTGCCATATTGATTTCAAATTTTCCCAGCAAAAACTGCTGGTTTTGTTCCATATTTTTAAAAAATTATCATATAGTAGGTTATGTTTATTTACTATAATGTAATGTGTACCTAATCTATTCCACTGAACAACCACTTGATTTCTTAGCCAGTATCAGATTAATTATTGCTTAATAATATAGTTTGAGATCCAATACGACTAGTTATCTTCCTTCACATTTTTTCATTGATTACCCTGACATCCTTGTCCTTTTGTTCTTTCAGATGAATTTTGTTATTTTTTCTAGATCTGTAAAATAAATATATTTTATTTATATAATAAATATATTAGGTAGGATTATCGCTTTTATTATACTAGCTTGGCCTCCCATTAGCAATTTACATTTTTCTAGTTGTTTGGATCTGATTTTGTTTGTGTGAAAAATGTTTTATAATTTTGTTCATTTATTTCCTGGCTTTATCTTGGCAGTAGATGCTTAAGTATCTTATATTATCTACAGTGAGTTTAAATGGAATTTCTCTTTCTCTCTCTTGTTGCTGGATTTTGTCCATGATATATAGAGATGTTTTTGATTTATATTCATGCAATTTTAGTTGAATATCTAGGATTTTCCATTTATTGCAATGCCTATTCTAATTCCTTCAATTTTCTTTTTTTCTTATTGCTATAGCTTACATTTCTAGTACAATATTCAATAACAGAAATAATGGGCATTCTTATTTCATCTAATTTATCCCCATTACAAAAAATGTTTGTTGATGGTTTTAGATAAATATTACTTATCATTTTCAGGTATCTAGTGTTCTCAACACTCATAACTCTAGTGCCTTCCCTCTGTTAATAATTTCTTATTTATCCTATACATAGGTTTGCATTTATATGTATATATATATGTATATATATTTATATGTTCCTATGCTTTTTTCATTTGATTGTAAACTCCTTGAGGGTAAAAACTGAATTTTGCCTCATTTTGTCTTGCCCGCACTTAGCACAGTGCATAGAACATACTAAGTGCTTAATAAATGTTTATTTATTGATTGAAGCATATTTGAACTGATGTTGAATGAAGTTAAAAGAACCAGGAAAATACTATACGTGATGACCAGAACAATGTAAATAGAAACAATACCACCACAATGCCAAAACTGAATATTGTATAATTATAGGAACCAAAAATCTTAGTCTGGGAGAAGGATTGACAAAATGCACCTCTTGAATGTAATGGAATTGCCTGTTTGGGGTATCAGAGATTGCTAAAGGTAAAGTTTGTGCCAGTAGAATGTGGTTTTTTTGAAGTTAATCTTGCTGGAATAGCCTGATGGGCAAAGATATCTTTAAGTTAGCAAAGTCCTTTTTTTCTAGAAAGAATCAGTCAGGTTTATTTCTTTATTGATAGTATGGAAGGTAATAATAATAACATAACCCTGTAATTATATTTCCCTGAACTCAAAAATCAATTTTCCAGTGAGCAGGTATTTCCTCCAAACACTTACAGCACACAGTTTATCGACTTCTTCAACAACTTCTACTTCTGGATAGAGAAAATTGATTCAAAGTGGCAGATTGAGATATATTTTTTGGACATGAATAATTAATTTTATTTATTTTACACATAATAACAAAAGATTTTCTTTTTCTTGCTTTCCAAGTAGGTGGGTAGATGAGTAAGTGAGGAATGTGGAAGGGAAAGAAGGCTGACTTTCTTTTATTGAAAAAATATATATAATTAATTTTTTTTAAAAGTGTGCTTATTCCCAAAAGGCTATAAAACTGTATATCCTTTGATCCAAGCAGTGCCATTACTGGGTCTGTATCCCAAAAAAAAATCATAAAAGAGGGGAATGTTTGTAGTAACTCTTTTTGTATTGGCAAAGAATTGAAAATTTAGTAAATGCCTTTCAGTTGGGGAATGGCTGTATAAATTATGGTATATGAAAGAAATGGAATATCATTGTTTTATTTTAAAAAATGATGAACTGGCTGATTTTAGAAAAACTTGGAAAGATTTACATGAATTGATGCTGAGTGAAACAAGCAGATCCAGGAAACTCATCTTCCTGCAAGATGACATCAACTTTAAGACTCATTCTATGCTTCTAATATACCTAATTGAGACTTAAATAGATTTGGTGGGCCTTTGCCCCTCACTGAATAAGATAAAGGATAGACCTGCAAAAGCTCTTCCCAGGCTCTCCATTTAAGAAAGAGGTCTAAAATGGTCACTTCATCATTTCCCAAGCTTCAAATTTTCATTTTGTTCACAAGATGTTTTCTCTGGTTGGATCGAGCTTGTTGAAGTCAGAAACTGTCTTTTGTCTTTTTTTATAGTTTTAGAACTTAGCACAGTGCCTGGAACATATTAGGTGCTTAAATAAATGTTTTCTGGCTGTCTAAGGAAGATAGAATTGTATTCTGAAATGGAGGAAAAGAAAAGATAACACACTTTTAAAAAAATAAGTAAAGAACTGAGTCCATTAACTGGAAAAATTGATATATTCAGAAAAAGGTAGTTTTTCATTGGTTGGTGGGGCTTGAATTAGCCGTGTAGTTTCTTTAATATGATAATTGTGCATACAGAGGCACAGCTTTTACTAACTGTGTGCCAAGCAGTGTGCTAAACTCTGGGAATATTAATAAAAGCAGAAACAAAAGATATTCATTACCTGCTCTGAAAGAGCCCACATTCTAGTGGGAGAAGACAACACATACAAGGGAGCTGAAAGGAGGTAGGAGTGGGTGGGATGACTGAAAAAAAAATCCTTTGGAGCTGAGTATAAATTAAGAGGGGAGAAAAATTAGAAATGGTTGGCCTGGGTCTCCTGGTTAAAAATGCAGGCTCTGGGAGGGACCAGCCAATCAGAGGGAGAGGCTATGTGGCAAAGAGCACGTCTTTTTTGTTTTCACCTTGACCCTTTCTCCAATGTGAAAAGTAGACCGGGGTGGAATAAACTACTCACCTGTTTTCAGTCTTATTCTTACTGGTTTTAACAGAGACAACCTGCCTAATAGGTCTAATAGGCAAATAATAACCTATTTATTTATCTGCAAAATAATGATAATACTTCCTTTATAGCAATTTTTCTGAAATACAATACAGAATAAATAACATCATGTATCCAAAATGCTTTGTAAATATTTGAGCTAGTCACGTCAGCTAATATGATTGTTAAGTAGTAATTCATTAACATTTTGGACACTGATTCAGTTAGAATTGGGTTTCTGTATTATTATATCACCAGATAAATATTCTTGCTTTGGGTAGAGGATGTGAATTTTTTGGTAGGATTATTCTATTGATAAGGACTGACTTTACCCATGATTTCTCATTCTGTGGAATTGTGATCCATGTCCATGGGCTCAAATTTAAAGCGGTCACTACAAAGCTTTTCCTACCCCCGACTCCCCAATTCACTTCCAAATGTGGTAAAGCCTGTGGACAAAGTTGTTCTCTTGCATGCAGAAATCAGCATCTTCCTGCTGTTCCACTACTAGACTGAGTCAAGCAGAGCACTCGGGGCTTTCCTCCTTACCAGGATTGACTCTTGCAAACTTTGGCATCCCGTATCCAGTTCCTGAAATCCTGCTGTTCCCCTTTTGAAGCTCACAAGGTTCTAGCCTAGTAATTTCTCTCTAGTAACACTCTCCCCTAAGCTAGGAAAAGAGCACAAACCAGAGACACAGAAGTAACAGAAAAGCCCTGTGGTGGATGGGTTTTTTTTTGTCCACCCTTAAATTTTACAGCACTCTTTGCCTTCTCATTAGAACAAACCCAACCCTCCAGGAAAGAGAGTAGATCTGTCTGTTTTGGTCTGGTAGTGCCTCCTGGTTAGCAGACCAAGCCTTCCTGAGTTCCAAAGTCTACACTTTGCACCAGGCTGAGCACCCTGCACACCCTTCTAAGGACTGGGCTCTTATTCCCATTACACTAGGCTAGAGATCAGGATCTGTGGACTTATTAGTCTTAGGGAACTCCCCCAGGAGGAAAGTCCTTCTACCAATGTAAGTCTGCACCCTCCCTCCATATTATCTTCTGAAAGCAGTCCAGCTCAGACAGAAAGGGGAACTATTTAAGCCTTACCAAGAAGGACCAAATCAGATTAAAATGGTAAAGTTTCACAAAATAAACATACAACAGAGATAACAATATTATGTATTTTTCTATGTTAATATACAGCATGAGGGAAACTTTATATTTGAATTTGACACCATTGACTTAGAAACCCCAGGTCATGTTTGACATCTGTCTTGGAGATATTTAAAATACTTTAAAAAGTAATTGGCCAAAGGACAGACAGTTAATATAAATCAGAGGTAGAATTTTAACCCAGATTTCCTGGATTTTGAGTCCAACTTTCTATTTATTATGTAATATGGTAAAAATCATTTAAAAATATTCCTTCATCAGATATAGCAACAGAAATAACTTTATTCAATCTTCTGACTACTAATATGAAATGAGGTGTAAAAACAAATCCTATCACTAAAGGTGTTTTGTATTAAATTTCATATATATTTTTAAAAGGAAGCAATTTATACCCAATAGAGGTTCATAGTTTCACATGCAATCTTTTCTGTTCATTGTATATAGGAAAAAATCATATTGAGAAGTTCATAATTTTAAAAAGAGAAAAAATGAAAGAAAAAAAAGATGGGCCTTTGTTTTCAAAATCTCTACACAATTTCCCAAAGAGGAGACACAGTGGATAGGGCTGACCCTGGAGTCAGGAAAATCTGAGTTCAAATAAGACCTCAGACACTAGTGTAACCCTGAGTAAGCCACTCAATTTCTGTTTGCCTTAGTTTCCTCAGCTGTAAAATGGGGATAACAGTAGAGTCTACCTTGTAGGGTGTTTTGAATATCAGTGATAAAATCTGTAAAATGCTTAGCAGAGTCTGGCACATTTGTTGTCCAGTCACGTACACCCCTTCATGACCCTTTATGGGGTTTTCCTGGAAAGATGTTAGCGTTGTCTGCCATTTCCTTCTCCAAATTAGGAAAACAGAAATTAAGGAGTCTTCCTGACTCCAGGTTCAGCATTCTATCCACTGAACTACAGAGCCCTCTTACCAAGCACATAGGAGATGATATATGAATGCTTATCTCCTGCCTTCCCATCTCTACTTATATTTTTGATCTAGGATTTAAGACCATTATCTATCCTTTCTATTAGATAGTCAAAATGAATTTTTTTCCAATTCAATGAATACTTCCTAATGCTTACTGTGTGGCTATGTTGTACTAGACCCTGGGATACAAGTACAAAATAGAGAGGAAAAACCTTATCCTAAAGAAGTTAATACTCTGATTTTATTAAATTTATCAAACACTAAGTGCCTCCTATTTGGAAGACATTATACCATCATGAACAAGGGATACAAAATTGTCCCTGCCTTTCAGGAATTAATATTTCTACTGTACACAGATTATTATAAAGTAAGATAGGGGTCCTCAAACTACGGCCCGCGGGCCAGATGCAGCAGCTGAGGACGATTATCCCCCTCACCCAGGGCTATGAAGTTTCTTTATTTAAAGGCCCACAAAACAAAGTTTTTGTTTTTACTATAATCCGGCCCTCCAACAGTCTGAAGGACAGTGAACTGGCCCCTTATTTAAAAAGTTTGAGGACCCCTGGATGGGTTCACTTTCTCTACTCACAAAAGGTGAGGTTTCTAGTGGGGATTAAATGCTGCCCCTTTCAGGATTCTAAAAGCAATGTAGAGTTTGGGGGACACATGATACTAAGGGCTTATTGCTCCCCTGTAATGTGTTCCTCAATATCATTTAACCAGTTCAATACCTTTCCAATATCAATTAAACAATTACCATCAGTTGACTTTTACAAAGAAAGATATAGCAAAGACTAAACGTATAACAGCATTCCCCAAACTGGGAGACTCTCCCCATTCCATCATCTCCTCTCCCAGTAAGTAGACTAAAACTTAAAGTGACAGTTGGTCAATTAATTAACATTTGTTAAGTGCCTTCTATGTGACAGGTACAGTGCTAAGTGCTAAGGCTACAAAGAAAGGCAAAAATAGTTCTTGACCATAAGAGAGAACAATGTTCAAACAACTTTGAACAAACAAGACATCTGCTGGTAATTAGGGCAGATTCAGAGGGAAGACCCTAGAGTTAAGGAGGACTGAGACTAAGGTTTCTTGCAGAAGATAGGACTTTAACTAAGTCAGAGTGACAGCCTGTGTTTAATTGCGACAAAATCCCCATTCCCCAACCATTGCTTGCAGGACGAAAGGAGGAAAGAGTGTACTTATTGACCCCTAGGAATCCTTTTCTCCCTTCAAGGAGTCCCCATCAGGTTGACTTCTGATCTAAAGAAAATCTAAAGAACAAATTGTTCTCTTGCTCAGCAGGACTATCCAAGCAGGCCACTCCCCTGGAATAACTTCTCACTGGACAAGCTGCTGTGGCCACCAGCAGACTCCTCTGCTGACTCCAAGGGCACCACCATTGCTCTGGTGACCCCTCTGACCACTTAAAACTCACTCTTCATTGGCCCGTTCCCCCATTACACAAGGTAGCTGGTGATGTGTCAAAGGAGAAATCCCAACAAAGGATTCTGGAAATACTGGAGGAGAAAGAGAGAAAATCCAGAGCTGGGAAGAGAAGCGTAGGAAAGAGAGGGAATGTGAGTAATCTTTTTCTCTTTAACTTCTGGGTGTAATTTGTGATGGTCCATAGTTCATGGCATCTATGGTGACCAAGGCAACCACTAGTTTCTGAAACTAGCTTCAATTTCCAGCATCTTCCAGTCTTCCCATGTCATCTCTTTGGGGAAAGATGAAGGCAAAACCTGGTGGAGTCCTCTCCCTTTCCTCCAGTTTCCTGTGGTCCCCTCCTTTCCCTTCTTCAGCCATCTCCACTATTGTTCATATCTCTAAGTAGAAATTGTTTATTTTTCTGAATAACTCTAATGGGAACTAGGTGGTAAGGAGAAATGTCCTCAGCATCCAACATAATGAAAGCTTTGTTTGTAGCCTTCTCTGATCTCTCAATGACAGTCTTCATATGTTGTCTTTAATTGGATTGGAGGGAAAGAATGATGTTGTAACTAAATTTCAGTATTCCCTGCAAACTCCTACAATACTGCTCTGTGCATAGTAAATGGTTAATAAATGTTTGATGAATGAATAAATGAATGAAATGTTCATGAAATATTCAGATCAAGTCCTTCTCTGGACCGGGCATAATAGTAGGATGGCTTTTGCAGTTGTGGAATGACTTATTTGGTTAAAACACCAGATTCTAAGTTTGGGAAGAACTTTTATTTTTTGGGAAAGAAAAATTCTATTCTCAGAGTACACAAAAGCCTTAATGAATACATTGGGAATGGTCCACAAATTTAAGGAACTGAGATTTCCTCTGAGGCAGGGTGGGATAAGGCCTACATGGTGGTTAAGACTATTCAGACTTGGTCCAATTCATAGTTGTATAGACTAAAAATATATATTATTTTAATGACTAAGTTTTTCTGTTTCTTTTAAAAATTAATTATCTTGAACATCTCAACATAAGAAAAAGAATAAAAAAGAGAATCACATGTGAAACTGAAATTTGTGTTTCAGTTAGCTTTTTTAAAAAATTAGCATAATTAAATTTAATAACTCAGTTATATAATTGCTGTGCTTGACTGCAAACCCTTATGAGCTTCCTTCTGTTCTTTTCTGGTTATTTTAAAATGTTTCATTTATTCATTTTTCTTTCTTTTTGTATCTTTATCACTACTCATCAACCAAATAGAAGTCTTCCTTTGTAACATATAAATATAGCCAAGCAAAACAAATCAACACAGTGGCCATGTCTGGAAATGTGAGTCTCATTCTTGCTCTGGTCTAAGGGATTTTTTTTTTTTTTTTTTTTGCATCATGGATTCTAGTGGCAATCTGCTAAAGCCCATGGAAACTTCAAAATATTTTTTTAAATGCAAAAAATAAGATGCATGAGAAAACCAATTATATATTGAAATATAGTTGTCAAAAAAATTCTTTTAAGTTCCTGGACCTCAGGCACTACAGCTCTTCATTTCTCGACTTGAATATGGTTAGCCTACTTGAGCTTCAGTCTACTGAAGCCATTATTATTGCTTCGTTGAGATCTCTGATGTAGAAAGGAACTGTTCTGTTCCTCTCCCCAGCTTTGGTATTAAGCATAATTTGAACTGTTTTGTACTTTTAAGAGAGGCATGTGATTTACAGAAAGAACTGTGGTCTTAGAGACTTACAGCTTAGACTTTAAGAGTTACCTATGTGGCCCTCTGCAATCCACACTGAGTCTTGCTCTCCTCGTCTGTAGAACAAAGGTGATAATACTTACACTACTTAGCATCCTCACCCCCATCCCATCATTGTGAGGAAAGCACTTTGTAAACTGTGAAGGTTTGCAAGATTATATCACTTCAAGGCAGAAAAAAAGAAGCAGTATTCCTATCAGTCTCCAAGGATTCTGCCCAGAGTTGTGAAATCCCATATTCAGTTTTTAGGAACTTGATGTGGCCAAACTTAGGCTTCTTTTAATTTTTTTTTTTTTTTGCTGAGGCAGTTAGGGTTAAATGACTTGCCCAGGGTCACCCAGCCAGGCAATGTTAAGTGTCTGAGATCAAATTTGAACTCAGGTCCTCTTGCCGTCAGGGCTGGTGCTCTATCCACTGGGCCATCTAGCTGTCGCCTTTTTTATTTTTAAAGCTTTTTCTTTCCTTTTTAAAAAAAAAAAACTCATCTAATGGAAATTGCGTCAAACAAACCCCTACTTTTAATTGCCTGTAGTTCTTGGCTATTTGGTGGTGATTGTTATTTTTTAAATACAGTTTAAACACAGTTCTCTTTTTCTATAACCCAAACCAAAGAGTCAAAAATTTAGGACTTGAAGGATTGTCTGCCCTAAGCCTTTCATTTGATAAGTGAAGAAACAGAGGTCCAGACAAATTAGTTGTCCTTTGTGATCAAAGAAGACCAAAATGACAAAATAATATAAATAATTTGTCTGACTGGCTGACCAGACCAATATGAACTCGGAACCACAGTCCGGTTCTACCATAGGTTGGGCACAAATAGTCTCTATATGAACATTTGGAGTAGAGATGCCTTTAAATTTGTGCATCTCACATTTCTTTTAAGCTATTAAAATTCTGCTTTACTCATAGAGCACGCCACACTAGGCAATCCTGTGCCAGTGTTTCCCATGTTATGTAATAGATTCCAAAGTTCTTCAGAAAATCTTTGAGAGTGCATTTTTATCACTTTCTTCTGACCTTCGTGTGAGCCCCTACCTTTGATGAGTTCTCCGTAGAATAATCTTTTGATATTTGAACAATGTGGCCATCATGTGTTCTCTGCAGTAGAGTTTGAATGCTTGAGAGGTCAACTGACCTCAGTGTTCAGTATCTTATCTTGCCAGGTCATCTTCAGAATCTTCCCAACACAATTCAAATGGGAGCAGTTCTGTCTCCTGATATGGCATTGATTGATTGTCCAGATTTCACAGACATACAACTGCCTGTGTTTTTAGGTCAGCACAGCTGCAGCTCTGCAGAACTTCCATTTGGTAGACAGACAGTCTAATGCTTCTGTCCCATGTTTTCCTTTGGAGCAATATGAGCATCAATCAGCCTTATCATCTCAGTGGACATCCCTGAAAAGTAGACTGTCAAGGCAGACAGTATTTGAAATTTCCCCATTTGCTATAACCAATGGTTTTACATAGAGATGGTATAGAGGTGCTGGTTGGTGAAGAATCTCTGTTTTCTCAGTGTTTATTGTTAAACCAAAATTAGCACAAGCAGCAGAGATTTAATCCGAACTCTGTGGGATCTCAGCCAGTCAGTGCGCAATCATCTATAAACAAAAAATCAGCACCAGCTCTCCTTCTACTTTAGTCTTAACTTGTAGTCTTTTTAAGTTAAATAATTTACGGTCAGTGGAATAGCTGACTTTGAAGCTGTTTTCATACTCGTTGAAAGCATCCAACAATAGTGCTGAAAACACCATACCAGAAAGAATGGAGCAAGCACAAAGCCCGACTTTGCATCAACTCACTTGGAAAGTGCAAGAGCATCATCCATTATCCAGAATCCACGCAAGCATGCTGTTGTGAAACTGCATGATCAAAGTACGTCTCTGGACAACCACCTTTTGCTATGATCTTTCACTAGCTCTCATAACCAACAGTATCAGAGGCTTTGGTCAGATTGACAAACATTATGGACAGACTTCATTTCTGCTTCTGATATTTCTTCTAGAGTTGTCAGGCAAGGGGCAGCTTGATGGCACAGTGCAAGTCCTGGCTGTGCGACCCTGGGCAAGTCACTTAACCCCAGTTGCCTCAGAAGAAAAAAGTGTTGCAGATAGAGATGTCAGGCAGCAGACATGATAGTGCTCCCCATCATGGCAGCCACTTCAAAAAACAAAAACGAAAACCCTGTGTCCAGCTTTGACTTTTACAGTCATTTTCATTTGCCAGCTTTATTTCTCTCATTCAGGATTCCTATTTGTTTGTGATACCCACTGAGTTCTCTTATATCAAGAGTCATTTGTTTTTCAGATCTACTAGGTTTTGTGGTATCCATAATGTGTGTATATATTCCATGTACCAATGATGAATGAGTCATCTTTGTAAGTGTTTTTGTACATTTTTTTTTTTTTGGTGTTTTAACCACAGAATAGCCTGACATGGAAAGCAGGCTGAGATTGAGTGAAGCAGATTCCTTTATGCCAAGAAGTGAGCAGCACTGTTTTTTTAAAATGTTGCTCTACATGATATTTGTGGAAATATATATAGAAGAATTGTGCATGTTTAACATATATATTAGATCATTTGCCATTTAGGGAAGGGGATGGGAGGAAGAGAGGGAAAAAATTGGAACACAAAGTTTTGTTAGGGTGAATGTTGAAAATTGTCCATGTATATATTTTGAAAATAAAAAGCTTTAATTAAAAAACAAAACAAAACAAAATAAAAATGCTGCTCCGTATTTAACCTATACCAGATTACTTACTGTCTTGGGGAAGGAGAAAATAAAAAGGGAGGGAGAAAAATTTAGAACACAAGGTTTTACAAAAATGAATGTTGAAAACTATCTTTACATGTATTTGGGAAAATAAAATACCATTGAAAAAGGAAAAAAAAAAAGGCTGCTCAGATATTCAGGGGCTATTTCAGTCCAGTGAAAAGATGATCCTATATCCTACAGCGTACAGGGCTGTGACTACAGCACCCAGTCAATCTGCTGCTTCATCACTTGCCTGTCACCACAGATTTTGCAGACAAAAATGGTAAAAGGATATGAATGATATCTCTCTTGACTCAAGCACAAATTGTATTTAAGTGAGGCAGGATTATGGGAAGGTCATTGACTTTATTCTTTTGTAGAGTCATCAGAGTTCAAAAGTCAAGATGACTAACTGGTGATGGCTCAGGATGCAGGAGACTTGGACATCTTCAATGTCTGACCAAGCTCTGAGTGCTTCCCAGCACCTGCTTCAGTTGCCTTCATGGCCACTGGAACAAGCTGTTGTCATCTGCCCATTCAGCTGGGGGAATTCTTAGCATGCTTGGACTAGACTCCCCTTTAACTCATAGATGGGTTCCTTGGTTACCTTGAACCTGGTTGGGTCCATCTCCCAAAATGTTTCACTCAAGTGTGGCTGCTGTACATGCTACAGCTTCTTGGAGCCACAGGTGAGAGCTGGGCGGTGGGTGGACATCAAAGGTCCCTGAAAAGGGCTCAGCAGTTCTCACACCAGAATACTAGTCTCCCCTGAACACCTGCACGTCCCAGTCTCACCTGAGTTGTTCAAGGTTATCAAGTAGCAAGGGGGCTAAGGGGAGGATATGAATACTGGTCTTATTCCACATCCAAAGTTCTTTCCCAAGGACCATGTTGTTTCTCTCCTTTTTCAGGGTACTAATTTTGATGGAGGTGGAAAATTCTGAGCCCCAGAAAGAACCCAAATATAAAAACAGGAAGGCGAGGTCAACGGGATGCTGCCAGTGAAACACGACCCCATTCTGGAGAAACAACAAAGACAGAGGAATCTCAGTCACCTCTTGTAGGGCCATCTGTCCTTTGGTCTGAAGAATAAAAGGCTTAATCAGTCATTAGTCTTGGGCTCTAATGGACTTGGAGATAAGAAATCATTGGCAAGTGTTGGATTTGTAGCATTTGGATGCGTTTGAGCTGGAGATGAGGGATAGAGGAAAAGAAGCACTGTAAGAAAAGGAAATAAAATTCTATAATCTTGTCCCAATGACACTGACTTCTCTACAATGAGAAAGAGCACAGGAAGAACACAATTGCTGATCTTGAGGTATATTTGTAAGGTATTGGTAGGACTTAAAGAACTCATTTCAGTCAGTCCTGTGGTTAATTATCAGTCTTCAGTTTCTCCATATTTACTTGTTCTTTCCCTGCTCTCTACAAACAGGATCATCATCCTGAAAAGGCTATTACTAGATCCCACCATCTCTCCTCTCATCTTGTGCCTTTCCTTTTTCTTATAGCTATTAAATTCCTTGAAAAAAACAGTTTACACTCACTGCCTCCAACTTCCTTTTCCCTCTCTTTCCTCTCAATCTTTATCCATGTGGCTTTTGACCTCATCAAAAATTCTCTTTAAAGTTGCCAATGAACTCCTAATTGCTAAATCTAATGACCTCAAACTCCATCCTTCTTGACCTCTATGAAGCATTTGAGAATATCAACTTTTTCCTCCTAGAAACTAACTTCCTCTCCAGGTTTTTGTGATAATGTTCTCTTTCATCATTCTCCATTTATCTGTCTCTGCTACTCTTCAGTCTTCCATGTATAATATCCATGATATACGAATAGATGCATCCCCAACCTTTATTCTGAGCCTTCTTTTCTTTTCTCTCTACAATCTCCCATTTAATGGCTGTTAGCTCCCAATTGCCATTTCTATACAGATGATTCTCAGACCCATTTATCTAGTCCAAATCTCTCTTCTGAACTCTAGTCCTACATTAAAAACTACCTATTGTACATTTTGAACTGGATGTCCCATATTCAAACTCAACATGTCCAAAAGAGAATTCATTATCTTTTCCCAAAAATCTATCCCTCTTCCAAACTTTCCTAGTATTGTCAAGGGCATAAATATGCTGATCTCAATAACCTAAATGTCATTCTTGACGTCTCATCCCACATATCCAAATATCTTTCTATTTCTACATCTATATATCCTGAAAAGGAAGGAATCCAGGAATTCCTTCCTTTCTCTCCACTTACATAGCTACCCCCAAAGTTCAAGACCTCATTAACTCTCATCTGTACTATTCCAATAGCCCCTAAATTGGTTTCACTGATTTTAAGCTCCATTCCAATTCACCTTTTATGCAACTACCAAAGTGACTTTCATAAAACACATGCTACTCTCCTGTTGTTTGTGAGAATGAATCCCAAAATCTGAAATAGTTTTAGGAAGAAATTTGTTAGACTGTTTGGTTGAAAGAGAATTGTAAAGAAGGGGTGGCTTTCTCCTCAAGTTTTTATGGAGTTATATAGAAAATGTTTTTCTATATAATAATGATTCATTGATTGTTTAATTAAAAATAGAAAAGCTATAGAGTGGGAGAAAATAGTGATCCACCCAACATGGGAGCCAAGAGACCAGTATTTCTGCTTGTCAAGAGACAAGGATTTCTTCATTAACCCAAAGCAAAAGTCCTTCAGTACTGAAATTGGCTAAGGAAGCTCAGCTCAGCCTTGAGTATGCTCCAAAGGATAGCCCCAGACCAGCATATTCCCATATGTGCTTCCCAGTGTGTTCCCTGCTACACAAAGATAAGACAAGGTATGCTCTAGTAGATAAGAATCAACTGCACTGAATTGATTCCAATTCCAGCATTCTACATAAATGCTTTTCAGTTGTGAAGAGGAAATAAGTATGACCTTTATAATAAAGAAGGTAAACTATGATCTTGTTTGATTGATTCAAGGGAGAGAATTTAGGAAAAAGATCAGAAAGGACATTTTAGATGGAGGGTTGGAGGAGAGCAAAAATATGAATTCTAAAGAAATATATATATATATATATGGGACCAGTTCCATAGATTTAAAGGTGAAAAAGACCTTGGAGAATATCTCATCCAGTTCTCTAATTTTACAGTTGAGGAAACCAAGTCCCAGAGAAGAGATTTGCTCAAATTCACAATCAATAAACAAAAGTCAGAATTCAAGTCCTCAGATCTGAGTTTCCTATCTTCCCTTCTTCCTCCAAGACTTTTCTCACTATTCTACCTGCTGTCTTTCAGTAATCCCTTGATCATTTTGGTTGGATCTGTTTGGGATATAATTTGAGATAAAAGAGGATGGAATCTTGGGTTACAACTTAGTCTGGAATACTGGTCAAATAAGTTTGCACTTTGTTTTCTCAGCAAAGGAGAATCACTGGAGCAGGGCATGGCCAATGAAAAAAGCAGGATATTTTGTTTTCTCCTTTAGCACGATTAATTGATGGCAGCTTGTAATATGGATTGGTAGAGGGAGAGACAAAAACCAGTGAAGGGAAGATTTTTTCCCCTTAAGCTTGGGGGCCATATTTGAAGGAATGGGGGAAAGGAGCCAATAAAGAAACTGAAGATGTAGGAGGATACAAGGAGCAAACCTTCCCATATTTCCTTTATGAGCATAGATTTAAGCCTGAAAAGAACATTTAGTGCCTTCTTCCCCCATTTCATAGATGAGGAAACTGAGTCCTAAAGAAGTACCCAAATGGAAAACACTATCCACATCTAGAGAGATAATTATGGAGACTGTGAATCCAACCATACTATTTTCACTTTTTTGATGATTTTTCTTTCTTTGCTTCTCACCCCCCTTCTTGTGTTTTTTCCCTTTTGATCTGATTTTTCTTGCACAAAATGAGAAATATGGAAATATGTTTAAAAGAATTGCACATAAAAAAGTATCCAAGATTGAACAAATAGTAAGCAGCAGAGTTTTGAGGGCACCTAGATTGTCTAGTGAAGAAAAACACTGGGCTGGCAGTCAGGAAAACTCATCTTTATAAGTTCAAATCCAGCCTCAAATACTTTCTAGTTGTGTGACCCTGAACAAGTCTGTGTTTGCCTCAGGTTCCGAATCTGTAAATAGGGACCATAATAGCACCTATCTCTCAGGAGGGTTATGAGGAACAAACGAGATTATTGTAAAGTGCTTAGCTCAGTATCTGGCACAAAATTTAAGTACTAGCTATTGTTATCTTTGGAGTTTATTAGCTCTGTGACCCTCAGGAGGTACTTGCCCTCTTTGCTGGTCTGTAGAATTGAAGGGCTGGATTTGCTCCTATGGCCAAGATCCAATAGCCAAGGGGTTATGTTTAAAAAACAAGGCTCTCCTGTTCCCTCCTTTTCAAGCAACTAGGGGAATAAATCTCTTTCTCTCTTTATTCTTGGTTTTCAACAATTTGCTTGCACTGTTTGTCTGAATACACTCAAAAACATTGCTCTCACCTGCCTACTGGTCTGCCCCACCCCTGGCCATTGTTTCTAGACTATAATTTTAGCTTTTTTTTTTTTCCCTTCCTGGCAATATACCTTAATTATCTCTTCATGCTCTGGTGATACTTTGTCATTTTGCAGGAAAGTCCCTCCATATCTCACTCAGCAAAACACCCATCCACCCACATACACACACACATTCCCTCTAGGGTTTTTTTCCCCCTCACCATTTGATTTCCTTCTCAACATTTTCATAATTTTCATAAAGAGATTAGACTTGGGCAATGGTCCCTTAAATTAATAAAAATCCTTTATTCAAAGCTATGGCAGTGACAGAGAAGTAAGCAAATCAAGAAAGGATAAGATAGCTTCTACCTCTCCTCCAACCTAAGAAATCTGGGCCATACCAGCAGAGGTACCAGTCCTGGTGTAGAAGTGGGGGAACAGCTGCTATCTCCCTCCCCAATTTCTCACTGGTGAAGAAGCAGGGGTATCTCCAGCCTCAGGGAAAACTGAAGCATGTGGATATGTCATCATCTCTCAACTAGAGCTGAAAAATGATATCTAGTTCAACACGTACCTCAAAAAGAATCTTCTCCACAATTTCTGGTATTTGCTCAAATATCTCCAGTGACTGGGAAGTCACTGCCTCCAGAGGAAGTCCCATCCACTTCTAAACAGCTCTAATTATTAGGAAATCTTTCCTAATATTGAGCCTTAATCTAGCTCTCTACAGCTTTCATCCACTATACCTATTCATCAATTCAATGGGTGAATTGAATGGAAGCCAGATTTTCTTAATCAGTCTGAATTGATAAAAAAAAAAAAAAACTGTTTGGATGAAGAGCAAATTAAGCATCATCCTTATCACTGAATCCATATTATCCATATTATTATTAGACACCTCCTATGTGTCAGGTAGTGGATATACAAATAAAGGCAAAAATATTATCCCTGTCTTCAAGAACTTTATGGTCTAATGGGAGAGACAATTATAAGCAATTATATACATACAAGATATATACAGAATAGATGGAAAGGCACAAGGAGTAGGGGGGTGGAGGAAAATTAGGAAAGTCCTTGTGTCGGTGGTATTTGAGATGAAAAGGGACAGCATTCCAGGCATGAAGGACAGCTAATGGAGTTATGAAGTGAAATGTTATGTATGAAAAACAGCAAGGAGGCAGAAGTAGCAAAATCCTCAAAAGGGAGGAAAGTGTAAGAAAACTGGAAAGCTAAGAAGGGACCAGGTTGTAAAGGGCTTTAAAAATTCCATAGGATTTTATGTTTGACCATGGAAGTAACAGGGAGCCACTGGCATTTATTGAGTAGTATTGATGGGGTCAGATTTGTGCTTTAGAAGACCACTTTGGCAGTTGAGTGGAGAATGACCTGGTGTGGGGAGAGACTTGAGGAAGAGCCACCAGAAGGCTACTGGAATAGTGTGAGGTGATGAGGGCACTAGAATGATGGCTTTACAAATAAAAAGATAGGGGCTATATACAAGAAATACTGTGAAGGTGGAAACAACAAGACTTGGAAAGAGACTAGATATAGGGAGTGAGAGAGCATTAAAGAATAGCAGAACTGAATTTGTGAGCCTGGATGACTGGTGATGTGATATTTTCCAGTAATAGGGAAGTTGAGAAGAAGGGAGGACTTGGGAGAAAAGATCATGAGTTCTGTTTTGTTTGTTTGAGTTCGAAATGTCTACAAAATGGTGGAGCTGTGAACTAGTCCAATCAGTCTGGAGAACAAAATAGAACTGTGTTCAAGAGATTAAAATTGTGCACATCCTTTGATCCAGCAATACTGCTACTAGATCTATATTCTAAGGAGAGCGAAGAAAAAGGAAAAGAACCTACAGGTTAAAAAAATCAGCTCTTTTCAAAGAACTGGAAACTGAGGAGATGTTCATCAGTTGGGAAATAGCTAAACAAGTTTTAGTATGTGAATGTGACAGAATATTGTGTTATATGAAATGATGAAGGGGATAGTTTCAAAAAAAGATCTGGAAAAATTTATGTGAACTGATGCTAAGTGAAGTGAGCAGAACCAGGAGAATAATGTCCACATCAATAGCAATATTATAAAGCTAATCAACTGTGAAAGATTTAATAACTCTGACCAATACAAATGATTTACCACAGCTCCAAAGGACTCATGATGAAAAAATGCTATACACTTCCAGATAGAGAACTGAAGTACTTGAATTATAGATTGAAACATATTTTTCCTTGATTTTTCTTGCTATTTTTCTCCCAGAACATGACTAATGCAGAAATAGTTTTGAATTATTTCATATGTATAATGAATATTATATTTCTTGCCTTTTCAATGGGGAGAAGAGGGAAGGAGGAAAGAAGAGAATTTGGAAATGAAAATAAAAATTTAAAAATACTGATTGAGTGATTTTTTTAAAAAATGAGAGATGTCTATGGGACATCCATTTGAGATATCCAATAGGTAATTGGCATTGTAAGGCTGGAGGTCAAGAGAAATATTAATAGGTTCAAAAAACATTTATGTAGAAATAATAATTTAATCTATGGAAGGTGATGAGAGCACCAAACTAGTATAAAGAAAGAAGAGAGCTAAAGGTAGTTCATTGGAGGATAACCACAGTTAGTAAGATGACTTAGAGGAAGATCTAGTAAAGGAGACTTAGGAAGAGCGGCCAGATAGGTAAGAGAGAATCAAGAGAAAGCGATGTCACAATCACCTAAAGAGAATCTAGGGGAAGAGGACTGGAGAAGTCGTAAAGAATGAAAACTGAAAAAAGACCATTAGATTTGGCCTTTCAAGATTAGATTAAGAGCCACTGGTAACTTTGGAGAGAGCAATTTCAGTTGAATGATGACCTTGAAGCCAGGTTATAAGACATTTAGAAAAAAATTGAGAGGAAAAGAAGGGAAGACACTGATTACAGATGACTTTCTCAACAAGTTTAGCTATGAAAGAGAACATAGATATGGAACAATAGCTAGCAGACATTATGGAATCAAGTGATAGTTTTTAAGTATGATGTAGAATGTTGTGTGACTCATAGTGACACAAGAATGTCTTCAATGTCTCTTTTTTCTACCTTTCTTCTAAAGGGAGGAGACTGATTTCTGCTAGGAAAAGAAGCAAGAGATTGGGGTCAGAGGCTGGCCACTCTGCCGTCTGGAAAGAGGAGGGTGCTGGGTTAGAATTATATTTATCTAATCCTTTAGATATTATTAGTCTAGGGGAAGTAACTTTAAGGTCCAAACTCCTTTACTGGGGGAGATAGGATGAAATAGGATCACTTGTGCAGGCTACTGCAGGCTGAAAGTGGTAGAAGAGGTAGAGAAAGAATAAAAGAAAATGAGGACTGAGAAGGGGGAGTTTTTGGTGAATGGACTCAGTTGTTTCCATGAAATATTCTCAATTGAGAGGTTGGGGGAAGAGGTATTATGGGAAACTTGATGAGGACTGCAAAGGTTTGGAAAAACTGCTATGAGGGAATGGGCTACTGAATTGATTTGGAGGTATAAAAGGATTGCCTTGCTATGTTGAGACTATGTAAACTTGATTTGTAGTGGACCCAGTTCACATATTTTCATGATCTTTCAACACCATGTGAATAAGAATGAAAGCATTCTATCTTATCCTATAAAAAGAATTCGATTGCTTCAATTCCTTCTGGCTCTAAATCTATAATCTTATGAACTCTTATTCCCTTCTTCCTTTATTTATTTCAATCAATTTGCTTATTCTTCAAAAAGATCCCTTTTAGCATTCTTATGGTACTCCTAAGCTCTGACATCTAAAGAAAATAGTCGTAGTTCTTAGATGATGCAGTTTAATTTTGTGAAGAAAGTATTAGCTGCCTGTGTCCATGATGGGAAGGGAGGAATAGAGAAAGGAATACCAGACAAGTAGCAAGAAGAAAATAAGAATGAGAGGACAGTGGAGGTAAATATACAGATAAGTAACTACATCTGGCTCTTGCCCTCAAGGAACTTAGTCTAGTTAGTTAAGACAAAACTACCACAATGGCAGGAAATCTAACTTGTGGCACAGTACTGAGGCTGAGACAAGTATTCGAATGCGGGGTAGAAAGTAAGTTCTGGGAGAACTGTCTCACTTTTGTCTTGGTACCCTCATCACCAAGCATAGTGCCTGCTACAGAGAAAGCACTTAATTAAATGCTTATAGATAGATAGATTGATTCCACTAGTAACTCTTCTTGAACATTGGCAAGATTGAATTTAGTTCTGGTTCTACCTTCAATACAGAGAGGAACCTCCAGATTGGGTCACGAGGCTTGCATCCTCATACCTTCCTACTCTATATATGAACTGACTTTTCATCCTGTCCAGAAAATTGTTAGATTGTCCTTACATCAAAGCTAAATTACCATTCTGTAACTTTCACTCAATTATTCCTCATTCTGCCCTCTGAAGACTAGTAAAACAAATCTAATCGATATGACAGTCAAAATTTCTAAAACTTGAGACCAGATATCCTATTCCTCCTGTCCCTCCATCCCACTTTTCTCCAGGCTGAACATCCCTAGTTCCTTCAAATGATTTTCCTATGGCATGTAATCCTATACTCCCGTGCTCCTCTATAAGAAATGTAGTCCAGTTTGTCACCGAGAAAAATGAAGGGCAAGCAGAGTGTGATCAGGGCAGAGTACAGAGGGACTATCACCTCTTTCATTCTGTTCTATGAATGTTGCCTAAGACCACAGGCAAGAATCAGACAAGTCTATCACAATTCTCGCTCTTCTTCAGATATTAAAATGTTTCTAATTGTTGATACTAAGTAAATAAATAAAAGCTACAATGAAAATTTTAACATTTTAATAGAAAAACACTGATGGAGTTTGGTCTACATGAATGTACAACAGGAGGTAGCACAATACACATAGAGTATGGGATTTGGAATCAAGAAAACCTGAGACATTTATATACCAACTATGTTTCACTTACCTTTTGTTTGCCTCTGTGGTCAGGTAGGTGGCTTAGTGCAGGATTTCTTAAACATTTTCTTCTCATGATTCCTTTACACCCAAGAAATTTTTATGCGACTCTGGATATATGCATATATAAAACAGGCATACAAATAAAAATTTACTGATAATAAATCATAATTTTGTGACCTCCACATTCAGTTATGTGACCCCTCAGTTTAAGAACTTGGGGCTTAATGGATAGTGTACCTGGAAAGGAGTTAAATCCAGCCTCAGAAACTTTATTCAGACTATTTACTGAAAGGTCAAATACTAAAGCTGAAGTTGAAATACTTTGGTCACATAACGAGAAGACAGGACTAATTAGAAAAGACCTTGATGTTGGGAAGGATTGAAGGCAAGGGAAGGGGATGGTAGAGAATGAGATAGATAGGTAGTATCATAGAAGAAACGAGCCTGGGCTTGGACAGACTTTGAGACATAGTGGAGGACAGAAGGGTTTGGCTTGCTATACAGTTCATGGGGTGACAAAAAAGTAGACATAGTTAGATGATTGTTCTAGTTCTTTTTAAAATAAGTTTTTGATTAATAATTTTTGGTTATTGGTTAGAATGCCAGCTATTTTCTGATATCCCTACCAGCCTCCAATTGCATCATCCTTTATAAGAAAAAAAAAATTAAGTAAAACTCAGAATCAAAACTAGTCATTGAAAAATACCTTTCCTATTTAACATGTATTGGATTTCTTACTATCTAGAAGAGGGGAGGGAGAGAAAGGAGGAAGAAAAATTTGGAACATAAGGTTTTGCAAGGATAAATTTTGAAAACTATCTTTGCATGTATTTTGAAAATAAAAAGCTATTATTTAAAATAAAGGAAAAAAGAAAAGAAAAATGCCTTCCCCACCTCTTTATTTTTATTTTATGTAATAAAACAAGCTTTTCCATAACATAAAAAATAGGGGGGGCAAAGAAAAAGCATTTTCATTGTCTGTTCTTGGGAACAGGAGTAGTTGTTGCATTTTGTGACACATGTAGAGATGTTCTAGTAAATATTTAACAATTAATTCTGGGGGGGGACACGTGTAACACTTTATTATCTTTTTAAATTTATTTTTTATTAAAGCTTTTTATTTATAAAACATGTGCATGGGTAATTTTTCAACATTGACTCTTACAAAACCTTTTGTTCCAACTTTTCCCTTCTTTCTCCCCACCCCATCTCCTAGATGGTAGATAGTCCAATACATGTTAAATATGTTAAATTATATGTTAAATCCAATATCTGTGTGTGTACAAGAGAAATCAGATCAAGAAGGAAAAAAAAAACCTGAGAAAGAAAACAAAATGCAAGCAAACAACAATAGAAAGAGTGAAAATGTTATTTTGTGGTCCACACTCAGTTCCCACAGTTCTCTCTCTGGGTGTAACTGATTCTCTTGGTTCATCTCATTGCTAAAGAGAGCCACGTCCATCACAATTGATCACCATATAGTCTTCTTGTTGCTGTGTACAATGATCTCTGGGTTCTGCTCATTTCACTTAATATCAGTTCATGTAAGTCTCTCCAGGTCTCTCTGGAATCATCCTGTTGGTCATTTCTTATAGAACAATAATATTCCATAACATTCATATACACAATGTATTCTGCCATTCTCCAACTGATGGGCATCCATTCAGTTTCCAGTTTCTGGCCACTACAAAGAGACCTGCCACAAACATTCTTGCACATACAGGTCCCTTTCCCTTCTTTAAGATCTCTTTGGGATATAAGCCCAGTAGTAACACTGCTGGATCAAAGTATATGCTCAGTTTGATAACTTTTTGAGCATAGTTCCAAATCACTTTCCAGAATGGCTGGATGTATTCATAACTCCACCAACAATGCATCAGGGTCCCAGTTTTCCCGCATCCCCTTTAACATTCACCATTATTTTTTCTCGTCATTCTAACCAATCTGACAGGTATGTAGTGGTATCTCAGAGTTGTCTTTAATTTGCATTTCTCTATCAATAGTGACTTGGAACACTCTTTTGTATGAGTAGAAATAGTTTCAATTTTTTCATCTGAAAATTTTCTGTTCATATCTTTTGACCATTTATCAATTGGAGAATGGCTTGATTTCATATACATTTGAGTCAATTCTCTATATATTGAAATGAGAGGCCTTTATCAGAACCTTTGAATTTTATTGTTTTGTTTCCCTTCTAATCTTGTCTGCATTAGTTTTGTTTGTACAAAAACTTTTAAATTTAATATCATCAAAATTATCTATTTTATCATCAATAATGATCTCTAATCTTTGGTCACAAATTCCTTCCTCCTCCACAAATCTAAGAGGTAAACTATCCTTCTCTGATTTGTTTATAATCTCATTCTTTATGTCTAGATCATGAACCTATATGTGATATATATTAACTTCTTTAGATTTGCTTTTTCATCTTTAAAAGGCAGCTCATACCTCACAGGCTATTTGTTACCCACAGTGTCTTACAGCCCTAACGCCCTTTATGGACTATTTTTTTTATAGTTCAGTAAAATAATTTCTTGGGAGTTTGATTGGTATAGCACTAAATAAATAGATTAGTTTAGACAGTATTGCCATCTTTATTATATTCACTTGACCTATCCAAGAGAACTTGATATTTTTCCAATTGTTTAGATCTGACTTTATTTGTGTGGAAATTGTTTTGTAGTTGTATTCATATAATTCCTGACTTTGTCTTGGCAGATAGATTCCCAAATAATTTATACTAGTGACAGTTATTTTGAATGGAATTTCTCTTTGTATTTCTTGCTGCTGGACTTTGTTGGTAATATATAAAAATGCTGATGATTTGTGTGGGTTTATTTTGTATCCTGCAACTTTGCTAGTTGTGAATTATTTCTAGTAGTTTTTTAATTGATTCTAGGGTTCTCTAAGTATATCATTATGTCATCTGAAAAGAGTGATAATTTGGTTTCCTCTACTCTACTCTAATTCCTTGAATCTCTTTTTCTTCTCTTATTGCCAAATCTAACATTTCTAATACAATATTGAATAGTAATGGTGATAGTGGGCAACCTTGTTTCACCTCTGATCTTATTGGGAATGGTTCTAATTTATCCCCATTATATATGATGCTTGCTGATGGTTTTAAATAGATGCTACTGACTATTTTAAGGAAAAGTCCATTTATTCCTATACTTTCCAGTGTTTTTAATAGGAATGGATACTGGATTTTATCAAATGCTTTTGCAACACATAACTTTTTAAGTCTCATGTGTGTTATTAACATTTTCTTTGTCACTTTATAATGCCTAGATGATCAACAAAACGATAAAGTAAACCCTGATTGATAGTACATGCTGAGGTAAAAATGCTCACCCTGAAAATTTCAGACTAGGCTGAGCTGGCCTTTGGGGAGCAACTGTGATGTGACCTATACTGCTTTAGGAAGAGTCTGTACCAATGTCTGGTGACATGGGGTATCACATCTACTTTGGGAATGCCTAGTAAGCTAGTTCAATTAGAAAAAGAATTTTTTTTTCCTGAGGCAATTGGGGTTAAGTGACTTGCCCATGGTCACACAGCTAGGAAGTGTTAAGTGTCTGAGACCAGATTTGAACTGAGGTCCTTCTGACTTCAGAGCTAGTGCTCTATCCACTATACCAACTAACTGCCCCCAAAAAGGAATTTTAAAAAGGGAAATATGCAAAGTCTGGAAATGCAAGCTGTAGCCCATTTGCAGAAAGCCTAGAATGCCAAGCACAGAAGTTTACTTGGTCAACTATAATAATACCCTAAAGATTTTTTGAACAGAAAAATAAAATGACCAGTTTAAAAAGAAAGATTATTCTAGTAGGGATATGAAGTATTGATTGGAGAGGGGAGAGTAGAACAAAAGATTGGTTAATAATTTAATTCATGTAGGAATGTGTGTAGGAGTGGCCTGGTCAGCTTAATAATAATGCATTTATGTATTGTTTTGAGGTTAACAAAGATTTTTACTTGTTTCATCTCATTTAATAATAATAATTATAGCTAACATTTATATGGTGCCTTGCATTGTGGCAAGTGTCTTACGATTATTATCTCATTTGAGTCTCCCAACAACCTTATGAGCTAAGTGCTATTAGTATTTATTTTACAGTTGGGGAAACTGAGGTAAACAGAGATTAAATGATTTGCTCAAGATCAGCTAGTATCTGAAGCAGTATTTGAAAACCCAGGTTTTCCTGACTTCCAATTATAGAACAATCCACTGAATTACCCCTCTGCTTCCTTAACAAGACAGATGATTATAGAGATGGAGACAGTGGCGGAGAGGCTTTCCAAAACTATTGGAGATGAAAGGGAATATAAACAGATGGGGGTGGGGAAAGCAAGTTATACTAAAGTGTGAATGGATGAGTGATGAGATAGTGAGGGTTGGGATAGAAGAGGGATCTATAGCCAAGGGCAGAAGGAAGAACAGAGCTGAGAATTATTGGATTGCAGCCTCTTGGAAGGCAGTGTGATATATATTAACTTCTTTAGATTTGCTTTTTCATCTTTAAAAGGCAGCTCATACCTCACAGGCTATTTGTTACTCACAGTGTCTTACAGCCCTAACGCCCTTTATGGACTATTATATTAAAGGGTGCCAACTTTCTACTGAAGTGAAGAGAGAATGAAACCATCTTTCCCATGATATTTTTATTTCACACACACACACACACACACACACACACACACACACCCCTACACACACACCCTGTCCCTAACCTACTATAAGAGTTAGTCTTGTGAGCGTCAGAGATTTGGGAGGGGTAGGAGTTGCCAAGAGGAATGCCAGGAGCCACGAGGGCATTTGAGTCTATGCTACCATTATTATTTTTGAGAGCCCAGATTGGAAATGTTTTAGAGGAGGGGACAGAAAAAACAGAAAGGACAGAGAGAGACACAGGAAATCAGATCACCCTGAAGGACCCAACTACTACCTCCTCCACAAGGATAAAAGAAAAAGAGGAAAGAAGCCCTTTCCTTCTCCAAATAGACCACCACCAGGAATGTGCTGGAGCCAATTCAGACTAGAAAGCCACTAATTAAATTTTCAGTGTGAGCATTTACACCTGAAAAATCAGCAACCTATAAAACCTATTTAAAAACCTATAAAATTGATCTATTGTTTTGTTGATTGTATAGAGTTAAGAAAATAATGGAGAAGTACTAATAATGTAGATTAAGCCTAAAAATGTATTATACATACTTTTTTTTCTCTTGTAGATCTGGTAAATATTCACCAATATATCACCCTTGTCCTCCACCTGGCAGTCACAGCCATAATACAGCGCCACACACACACAGTAGCACAGAAAATAAAGTAGTCTCGTAACCCAGAGATCAATGACAGACTCAGCCTCTAGTCATTATACTCAGCACACACAAAGTTGCTAGTAATGGCGGAGGAAAAGGAGAGAAGAGAATGAAATGTGATATAGTTCTGTACCTAGATAGAGAGCTGCCAATGAATCCCACAAGACCTGAGTTTAAGTCCTGCTTAATTTTGCCCGAAGAAAATGGAGAATTTCACTAAGTTTAGTGAGACATTATCCAGCCCAAATCTGGACAATTCTGGTAAAATTTAGGCAGAGAGAATGAAAGGAGAAAGTAATAAGAATTTACTAAACACTTCCTATGTGCTAGGCACTATTTCAGGATACAAATACAAGCAAAAAAAAAAAAAAGTTCTTTCCCTTACTGAGCTTACATTCGGGGGAGGGGAGTGATAATAGAGAAAAGAGATCTGAAAAAGTGCGGTGGGGACAAGGATGGGGAGATGAGGGTACAGGAGGATGGGGCATGATTTTCAAGTCCAGAAAAACTCAGGGAGGCAAGGCAGGCTGATCTAGGTCCCTTCGTACAACGGTAGCTCTCTCATCAGTGGAGGAAGTGCAGAGGATTTTGCAGAGTGTGTATTCTAGGGTAAGCAGGATGCAGTCTTGGTAGGATATTCAGGAGGAGGAGATCCAGATGTTGAGAGAAGTTCCAGGATGATATAATCATGATTTTCAAATCTAGAGAAATTCAGAATCAACTGTGCAGTTTCATAGCTTAATATATACAAAGGAGTTAAAGAGTCATACAGAAAAGGACTCCCAATGTGATTTTGTTTGATATCACAGAATGACGTACAGAATATAGATTGAAGAGAGCTCCCTTCTAAATATGGTATCTTTCACATGCCCCTGCTTGCAGATTAATCTGTGCTGATTGAATCCAACCCTAGAACACTGAAAAGCTTTCTGGAAGTGATCTGTAATCATGCTCAAGTGTTTGACTTAACCATCCAAACTAAAAAGAGCAAGTGGATGAAAAATGTTGATTGCCAAAGTTTTCTCATGCATCTGAAATGAATAATCATATTTGACAGTATGGAAATTAGAGCACCCAAGTGGACCTTGAACTGAGAAATAGAAGGGGATGAAATTGCCTTCAGAAAAGAACAAAATGTTAAATTCCAAGTTCCCTCCTGAATATAAAAACTTTTCTTTTTAATAAAAACAGTTCACTGATATAGCTGTATACCTATGAGACATTGAATACAACAATCTTAGTGGAATGTAATTTGTCACCTTAATGTCAATACAGGCATTTCAATCATATCCATCTCTTCATGACCTCTTTTCAGGCTTTCTTCTTTTTTTCAATAAAAGAACTGATACTTTAATATTTAAGAAATAAATGAATTGACTTTATTGAATCTCTTTTAATTGATCCTTACTTAGTGTTTGTATTTCATCTGGATGTCATATGTTAAATTTTCCTTTAAGTTTTGCTGTTTTTGTGATAAATAACTAAGGATCTTTCAGTTTGTTAAATGTCCATTTTTTTCCATTAAGGATTCTATTTAATTTTATTGGGTATGTTTACCTTTGGTCATAACCTCAGCTCTTTTGCTCTACAAGATACAGTATTCCTAGATCTATAATCTTTAAACATAGTAGTTGCTTGGTCGTATGCAAGCAGTATTTTTTAAAAATAATTATAACTTTTTATTGACAGAACCCATGCCTGGGTAATTTTTTACAACATTATCCCTTGCACTCACTTCTTTTCTTTCAGGCTTTCTTTGCAAAGACTCTGGAGTGATTCGCTTTCCTTCTCCAGCTCATTCTACAGATGAGGAAATTGAGGCAAATTGGGGTGACTTGCCCAGGGTTACACAATTAGTAAGTGTTTGGGGCCAGATTTGAACTCATTGTTTGTGTCCAATGCACACAGGATGAGAGGGCATAGATAGGCTGCCCTCACCAAAATCATTGAGATCTTTAGTATTTGACCTGAATAACCTTGGCACCCACTTATTTCACATAAATGGGGAGATGACTTTGAATTGATGTTTAAAAATTCCCATGTGCTCTTAGTGTCTTGTAGATAAGAGATGCTATAATAAGATGCCATAATAAGAATATTAAATTTAATACCTTATGAGAGGACCCTAAACAGAGAATCAGAAGTTTGGGTTCTGAGTCTTTGGTTTATTTTAGGGCCATGCACCTAAGAGTTTAGGAACAGGGAACTTGGTACACTATAATAGAGTGAGAGCTTTGGAGTCTGTGTACTTGAGCTTCACTGTCTATCACTTAGGAGCTCTGCAAAACTTTGAGCAGCTTTTTACTTACCCTCATCTTCCTCAAATCTAAAATCAGGGATTAGGGACCTGATAGACTCAGAGTACAAACTGAAGCATATTTTTCCTCTTTCTTTTTCCCCCTGAACATGAACAATTTAGGAATATGTATTGCATGACTTTATATATATATATATATACATATATATGTGTGTGTGTATATGTATATATATATATATATATACATATACATACATATATATATGTAGTATTGTATTTCTTGCCTTCTCAATGAGTAGGGGAAGGATGGAAGGAAAGAGAAAATTTGAAACTGAAAAAAAATTAGGAGTTGAATGAGATAATCTCTAAAGTCCTTTCTAGCTTTGATTTGTGAGGCTTTGAAGTTTTTGTCTTTTCTTTTGTCTTTCTTTTTTCTGTTTATTTATTTATTTTTAAATACACATTGCTTTATGAGTCATGTTGGAAGAGAAAAATCAGAACAAAAGGAAAAACCATGTGAGAGAAAAAAGGAACAGAAAAAAAGAAGTGAACATAGCATGTGTTGATTTACATTCAATCTCCATAATTCTTTTTCTGAATGCAGATGGCATTTTCTATCCAAAGTCTATTGGGATTGCTTTGGAGAAGTATTTGTCTTTTCAAAAAATGGGGATACTTACAAACACATTCACCCCACAGGACAATGGAAATCTCTTTTCACCATTTTGAAACTTAAGTTTAACTCTCTCCCTGCTTTGTCTAGACCCAGGAAAATGTAATATATTCTAGAAAAATCTATATAAATGTAATATATTCTAGAAAAAGCTAATGTAATTCCAATAATAATATTACAATATAATTATTATAATTATATTATTTACATTAATTATAATATATAATAATAATTCTAATCATGTAATATATTCTATAAAAGCTAGAAAAAGCTTTTTTTATTTGTTTGTTTCTTCTGGTGCTCATTTTATCCTTCCATTTAGACTGCAAGGTGCAAGAGATCTTATCTTTGGTTTTTCCTTTTTTTCATCCCCAGGTGCAGAGCCCATAGTAGGTATTCAATATAGCTTGTACTTGCTCAGAGATTGGAAAGCATACGCCTAAGGGACAAAGAGACAAGGCTAACAGTATGAGCCCAAAGATAAAGTCAGATTTTCCAAAATTCTTGCTTTTTTGAAGAATCAATGCTTTTCCTTCCACCAACAAACGTTCTCCCCCCTCCGCCTCCCTCCCCTCTACTCTCCCTCCTAGAGAGTATAAATCAACTGTAATTTATAACAAAAGAAGAAGCAGGACAGCTTAGCACCCAACCTGCTCAGGAGCCTGCGGCATCTCAGTTGATAACTGATCTCCCAGTGCCTCAGTTTTGCCACCAGCATAATGGGGTCAGTAATGCCTACCTCCAGCCTTCTTCCTGGGGGTTCTTTGAAGGTTAATGCTTTTCGGCGCACTTTAAAAGCCCCAGATGAAAGATGGAGTAGGGATGAAAGCCTCTTTGGGACCTTGCTAAGCCCCTCAGAGGCTGTGCAGAGGAGCAGAGGGTGCAGTCTGGAGGAAGTGGTCAGCTGGCAGGTACTTGTGAAACAGGCCAGAGGGCTGGCGAAGGCTGAACCAGGTGGGAAATGAGCTTGTTAATCAGCAACACCTAAGGAGAGAGGGCTGGTGGGGAAGCTGGGGGGATGGGAAACCTTATCAGAGATGAAAATTTGTGATTTCACAGAGGAAAAGGCCACTTGGCTGGGCTGTGTAAGCGTACTGTGTGTAGGGGGGTAGGGATGGGGGTGCTGAGAAAACTGGGAAATATATTTTTTAATAACTTTTTATTGATAGAATGCATGCCAGGGTAATTTTTTACAGCATTATCCCTTGCATTCACTTCTGTTCCAATTTTTCCCCTCCCTCCCTCCACCCCCTCCCCTAGATGGCAAGCAGTCCTTTACATGTTGAATGGGTTACAGTATATCCTAGATACAATATACGTGTGCAGAACCGAACAGTTTTCTTGTTGCACAGGGAGAATTGAATTCAGAAGGTAGAAATAACCCGGGAAGAAAAACAAAAATGCAAGCAGTTTATATTCATTTCAAAAACTGGAAAATATTGATAGTGTTCAGTAATATAGGCTGAAAAGGTGACTTTTGGTAAGTTATTTTTTTTTAATCTCCCTGTACTGAAGTTTTCTTCCTTATACAATGAAGAGGTTTGGCTAAGCTGGAGAGACTCCAGAGAGCTTCCATGTTAGTGAAATATCATAAGATCATGGATTGGTTGAAGCTACTGGGAATGGAAAGTCAGATTTATAGATGAGTTAAAAGAGACCTGTTAACTGTCTTCAAATATTATCTTTAGCAGCTAGCTCATGAAAAAGGAATAGTATTTGTTTTTCTAGGAACAATGGGTAGAAGTTGCGGGGGCAAATTTAGGCTTGTTCTCAGGAAAAAAACATGCTAACAAAATTTTTTTAAGTCAGAACCTATGATTTCATAAGTTAAGGGAGTCTTCCAGCGTGGAAACTCTTCCCACTAATGAAGTTCATCTATAATTTTTGTTACCTTTAACCTTAATCTGGATTTTTTTAAGAGTGAAATATTTTTACACCTAAAACTATATTATAAAGCAGCAGTCATCAAAACCATTTGTTACTAGCTAAGAAATAGAATAGTAGATCAGTAAAATAGGTTAGGTTCACAAGGCACAATAGTCAATGACCATAGTAATCTAGTGTTTTGATAAACTCAAAAACTCCAGTTTCTGGGATAAAAACGCACTATTTGACAAAAATTGCTAGGAAAATTGAAAATTTGTATGGCAGAAACTAGGCATTGAGCCATACCTAATACCATATACCAAGATAAGGTTGAAATGGATTCATGATTTAGACATAGTGACACTAAGCAAATTATGAGAACAGGGGATAGTCTATCTTTCAGATCTGTGGAAAAGGAAGGAATTTATGGCCAAAGAAGAACTAGAGAACATTATGAAATGCAAAATGGATAATTTTGATTTTATTAAGTTAAAATTTTTTTGTACAAACAAAACCAATGCAGACAAGAGTAAAAGAAAAGCAGTAAACTGGGGAAAAAGTTTTAATCCAAGGGTTCTAATAAAGGCCTTAGTTCTAAAGTAAATAGAGAATTGACTCAAATTTATAAGAATACAAGCAATTCTCCAATTGATAAATGGTCAAAGGATATGAACAGACAATTTTCAGATGAAGAAATTAAAACCATTTCTAGTTATATGAAAAAAATCTCTAAATCACTATTGGTCAGAGAAATGCAAATTAAGACAACTCTGAGAGTTACCATTACACACCTCTTAGGTTGGCTAAGATGACAGGAAAAGATAGTGCTGAATGTTGGAGGGGATGCAGGAAAACTGGGACACTGATACATTGTTGATGGAGTTGTGAACTGATCCAACCATTCTGGAGTTCAGTGGGGAACTATGCCCGAAGGGCTATCAAACTGTGCATACCTTTTGATCCAGCAGTGTTTCTACTGGGCTTATACCCCAAAGAGATACTAAAGAAGGGAAAGGGACCTGTATGTGCCAAAATGTTTGTGGCAGCCCTGTTTGTAGTGGCTAGAAACTGGAAATTGAATGGATGCCCATCAATTGGAGAATGGCTGAACCAGTTATGGTATGTGAATGTTATAGAGTATTATTATTCTGTAAGAAATGACTAAGAGGATGATTTCAGAGAGACCTGGAGAGACTTACATGAACTGATGCTGAGTGAAATGAGCAGAACTAGGAGATCATTATATACTTCAACAACAAGACTATATGATGATCAATTCTGATGGATGTGTCTTTCTTCAACAATGAGGTGATTCAGTTCAGTTCCAGTGGTCTTGTGATGGGGAGAGTAACCTACACCCAGAGAGGACTATGGGGACTGAGTATGGATCAAAACATAGTATTTTCACTTTTTTGTTGTTGTTTGCTTGGCATTTTGTTTTTGTTTTTTTTTCTTTTTGATTTGATTTTTCTTGTGCAGCATGATAATTGTGGAAATATGTATAGAAGAATTACACATGTTTAATATATCAGATTACTTCATGTCTAGGGGAGGAGATGGCAGAAGGGAGGGAAAAAAATTTGGAATTCAAGGTTTTGCAAGGGTGAATGTTAAAAACTATCTCTGCATATGTTTTGAAAATAAAAAAGCTTAAAAAAAAGAACTTAAAAAGAGTGGAAGGTTTTATTTTATTAGTCCATTTTCATAAATTTTTCATAAGCATCACTCACGATAAGGAGTCCATTGTAACTTGTGCTTCCAAAGAGTGTCCTGTTTCACACATGAAAATTAAATACTGGGGAGGGGGAGGTTCCTATAGCCCAGGGCTTGGCTCTTGGTCTTCCATAGGTGAATCCCATGCCACATATAACCCTGGAGAAAGGAACAAATAGGAACAAATTGTTTGGTGATGTAATTGTCTCTGCCTCCACTTTGGGTCCAAAGGGGAGTATGGTGGTGAAAAACACAATAAATCATCCCTTTAAGTATATTACAGGGAAAAGCTTTGCCTATTGTTAGAGGACTGGGTTCTCTTCCACTTCCAGAGCCCAGGGGTCAAAAACCCTCTCTCTAAATGGTCCTTAGAGTTCAGTACTGTGTCTTTCTTGTTGCAGGGTCATTCAAGGAAAGGAAAGGGAAATTTCTCTTATCATTAAATATCAAGGATCATATTTTTTCATACACTCTGGGGTCCTGCCAAGGTCAGTGATGCAGTGGGGAGATCAATGAGGGATAATATTGTGCAAATATCACCCTCCCTGGAAGGTAAAGAGGGCATTTGGGGAAGATGGAGGCTACCACTGCTTCTGCAGGTGTGTGAGGAGCACCTTTACCCTTCAGGATGGTCCTTCTGTCCTGCCCCTAAATCTTCTCCAGGGGATCCAGCAATCTTTGAGGTTAAGTAGTTCAGGCTTTGAACTTCCTTACCTGGCACTGAGGATTCAGTGAGTGAATGAGTGAATGAGTGAGTGGGTTGGGTAGGGCCCTCATACCAAATACCACTAGATTGCAGCAGACCTCATGGAAATGGCCAAATATAATGAGGACTGGGAAAGGAGAGTCTAAGCCAAAGCTTCTGGCTTATAGCCTGTTAGGGGAGTGATCTAAGAAGTCAGGCCATACATCTCTTAATTCAGAGAAAATATACTAGAGAAGACAGGAATTTGGTCTTATTAGCCAAGGGAGAGCCTGAGAAATTAAATGAATTTGCCCCTGATCACTGTGCTACTATGTCATGTCAGAGAAAAGTCTTGAACCCTGATCTTCCAGACTACAAGGCCATATCTCCACAGTCTCTTCTACCTGAAACTCTAAATTTCTGTGCTGGATGATAAGTTCTGTGATTATATTCCCTTCCTCCCTCCCCATTCACTCCCCAACTTCCTTTTAAGATTCCTATGAGATTTTGATTAATTTATTGGATAAGGAAGTCCAAGAAGAAGACGAAGCTCAAAGCATGGTAGGTTGGTATTGCCTGCGACAGACCCCAGTGACTCTGGAGTTGGGGGAGGCTGGGGTGAAGCCAGAGGTCCCTGATGCTTTGAGATCTCTCTCTACCTTGAACCACCTGTAGGCACTAGGAGATCCTGTAGCCCCTCACTTCTTAACTTGGGGATCCACGAACTTGGTTTTTAAAAAATATTTTTCTAATTATTTCAATATAATTGGCTTTCTTTGCAACTCTATGTATTTTATTTTACACATTTAAAAACATTAGTCTGAGGAGGGATTCTGCCAAATGGGTCCAGGACACATAAAAAGACTAAAATTTGGGGCAGCTAGGTTGTGCAATGGATAGAGTACCAGCTCTGTAGTCAGGAGGACCTGAGTTCAAATATGGCCTCAGACACTTAATACTTCCTACCTGTGTGACCCTGGGCAAATCACTTAATCTCAATTGCCTTAGGGGGATAAAAGACTAAAATTTCTTGTTCTAGCTCCTCCCACTCTGTCAGTGCTTGGAGATCCTGTCTAGCCTCTAATATCCTTTTGTTGTTGCTGTTGTTATTTCACTTTTTTAATTTTGCTTTTTCCAATTCCATGTAAAGATAGTTTTCAATATTTATTTTTGTTAGATTTTGAATTCCAATTTTCTCTTCTTTCCTCCCTTCCTTCCTCCCTCCTCAAGACAGAAAGCAATCGGAGATAAACTATACATGTACAATCCTTTTAAACAATTTCCATATTAGTTATGTTGTGAAAGAAGAATCAGAACAAAAAAGAAAAAAAAAATGTGAGAAAGTAGAAGCAAATTTAAAAAAATGAAAATAGTATACTTTGATTTGCATTCAATCTCTATAGTTATTTCTTTGGATGTGGATGGCATTTTCCTTCACAATTCTTTTGGACTTGTCTTGGATCAGTGTATTTCTGAGGAAAGCTAAGTCTGTCATAGTTGAGCATCACAAGATGTTGCTCTTACTGTGTACAATATTATCCTGATTTTGCTCATTTCACTCAGCATCTGTTTTTGTAAATCTGCATTTTTTTCCTGAAATCCACCTGCACGTCATTTCTTATAATATTACTGTATTCCATTTCAATAGTATTACACAACTTGTTCAGCCATTCCCCAAATGATGGGCATTAGCCTCTAATACTTTTTGCTTGGGGATTTTACTAATCTTAGTTTCCTTCTTCCAGCACTCCTTGAGCATTTAGGAATCCCCATCCCTCACAATCACAAACCTCCCATAGTAGTTAGCAGTCCTTCTCTATTAAGTGTATAGACATCACTCTAATTCAGAAAAATCTTCAGGAATTGAAGAGCCAGGGCAGCTACATATGGCTGCTGGCAAAGTTCTATCTTTGCAGGGCTCTGTCTCATTGAGAAGATGGAGCAACCAGGTAGAAAACACATGATATAGTAGTTGGGATGATGACAGCTAATAAGAACTATCCAGGATATCCCTAGGGATAAAGGTATGCATCCTTCAGCTTAGCAAGAGGGATAAAGAATCTGGCAGAAAGAGCCTTAACTTTGATCATGAACTCACCCAAGAGCCTGGGCACTATTGTGTTGTCAGGACATCCACTTGGGTAATTGGCACTTGGAAAAGGCACCGGGCATTCTACAGAGCCACAACAAACCAGATGTACTCTCTAAGGGCTCCACAGTGTAAGCAGCTAGAAAAACTAACTTTCTTCCTTTTCCAATAAAGACTTTTGGAACAACAAAAAAATAATAATGCAGTAACTTGTTTCTGATTTGAACATCTGTTGTAAGGAGAATTGAGAACTAAAATAATTTTTTAGATTTTTTTCAATTAATAAGTATTTATTTACTCTCATATGATAAAAAGTTCTAATAAAATATAAATACAAACTCAATAGACATTTTGAAAAATACATGTACCTAAGTGAAATGAAACCTATAATTTTTTTAGATTTTTTTTCAATAAGTATTTATTTACTCTCATATGATAAAAAGTTCTAATAAAATACAAATACAAACTCAATAGACATTTTGAAAAATTCATGTACCTAAGTGAAATGAAACCTGTAAGATCTCCCAAACTCATTCTAGATAGTTTTAGCATCTTTCTCTTTTTTACCAAACTTAAAAAATAAAATTAGGTTTTAGAGTTGCTAATCAGTCCATAACAGGAAACTGGTTTAAAAAAAAACAAATCAACTAGCATTCAGGTACTTGTATTAGGCACTGGAATTTTTTTAAAGGAATGCATGGAATAATCTATACTTTTATTAAGTGTGAGAAACTTTCTATCTTAATGAATCCTAAAAAGAGCTAGAGGTAAGAGGCAAAGTGCAAGGGGAATAAGCATTTATATTAACATCCACCGGAAATGTGCTAAGTGCTTTGTTTTATTTTTTTTTTTTAAGCAAAAATTATCTCATTGAGCCTTTACAACAACTCTGTGAGGTAGGAGTTATTATTATCCCTATTTTACAGTTGGGGAAACTTAGGCAAAGTGATAAAATGATTTAGCTATAAATATCTGAAATTTGATTTGAACTCAGGACTTCTGACTTAAGGCTCAGGGTTGAACCACCAGTTGCCTCAAACACTAAGTGACTTACCAAGGATTTATGGATTAATAAGTGCCAGAAAAGGGGTTTAAACCCAAGACTTTCTGGCTCTCCACTTAGTTCTCTATCCACTGCTACTTTCCCCTACTTATTCCTCCTGCTCCTCAGGAGTAGAAGTGAATGACCTGGAAAACAGGAGAGAGCAAAAAAAGCAGAAATAATCCACAAAGGATCAAAAGTTGGCAGGATATTCCTGATTCAGATTCCTCCAAGGTGCTGCACGTTCTCTTTCTCTGAAATGTACCTTTTTCTCTGCTTTCTGGGGTACCTCCTGCTCAAGATCATTGCTGTAGCCCTCTGCCTCAATGCCAAAGGATTGTTATGGAGCCACTGACTTGCAGAGAGAGGATGCTGGGGGCAGCAAGAGCAGAGAAGGTCAAGGATAGGATGGGCTGCTCCAGAGAATCCTGGCCAATTCTCCTGAGCTATGGGTAAAAGTCTAACAATGATCAGAGTTGGAAGGGACCTTACAAGTTATGGAATTCAGTTCTTATGTAGATGGATGAATACTTCTACCTCCTTATCTTTTCTACCCTGATTTTGAAGACAATGGATAGAGCCCTGGGCCTGCAGTCAGGAAGACTCATCTTCCTAAGTTCAGGTACTTAGCAGTGAGACCTAGGATAAATCACTTAACTCTCTCAAGTTTCTTCATTTGTAAAATGGTCTGGGGGAAAAAAAGGCAAACCACTCCAATATCTTTGCTAAGAAAAAACCCAAATTGGGTCACAAAGAGTCAGACATGACAGAAAAATAACTGAGCAACAACAAATATGGGGATAATAACAGCACTTACTTCAAACACAGGGTTGTTGTGAGGATCACGCTGCTTAGTGTAGTGTCTGACATATAATATAGGTTCTATATAAATGCTTATTCCCTTTCCTTCCTCTCCCCCCCATTCTCTTGTCAATTGGGGAGGAATCAGAGGTACATCATTTCCCCAAAGAACCAGCTTTAAAATGGTCACCTTTTCTTTCCACAAATTCCATCCCACAGTTTTTCTTCCATTGCATTTGACAAGTATTTATTAAGCACTTACTAGGTACTAAGTACAGTGCTTAGGTTCTTGAGATATGAAATGAAAGGTGAACTTTTCGCTACCTTCCATGAGTTTACCTTTTATTAAAGGGCTGTACAACATGGACATGGATAAGGAAGTACAAAATATAAATAAATAAAAATAATTTGGCTTGTGTTTTTAGCAATTGGGAGTGACAAGAATCAGAAAAGGAGATTGTTGTTCATCTTTTGTTTTTAAAGAGGACCAATAAGACATCAGGATTTGTGAGTGAGTTGGATTTAAGGGAGGCAGAGATGTACCAAGTCAATTTGAGCTGAATCTTAAAGGAAGCTGAATCAAGATGGAGGAGGTAGTACATGAGTACAAAGCAAAGTACCTTACGGTACTGTTCTGTAAAGTACAGAAGCAAAAAAGATAGCTCCTTACCACAAGCACAGGCAAAAAAAAAACAAAAAAAAACAAGCTGAGAGATAGAGCATCCAGTGGGGAAAGAACAAATAAATGAGCTTGGTTGGAACTTAGTGTATATGAGTTTGGAAAGAAAGGCTGGAGTGCTTTAAATGCCAAACAATGCACTTTGTATTTTATCCTGAAAGTAATAAGGAGCCATCAGAATTTCTTGTCAGAAGAATGACACAGTCAGATCTGTGCTTTGGAAATGTCTATTTGGAAGCTGAGTGGAGGATGACTAGAAGAGGGGAAAGACTTGAGACAGACAGCCTGATTAAGGGACTTTTTCGGTAGTCCTGAGGAGAGGTGATGAGAGCCTGAACTGAGCGGGGAACTTCATATGTATGTGACTGGAGAGAAGGAGGGTGGAAGAAGTAGATAATTGATTGCATGTGGATGCAGAAGCAAATCTTAGGCTTCTCTGTTGCAAGCACAGGCAGTTAAGAGACCTGTGCCTCTTAGTGAATCATTCAATAGAAGAAGATAGTTATATGTATTAGATGCAAATTGAAGTAGAGGTAACAAAGTAATATACACAATGACTCCAACAAAGTAAAATGAAAAAACAATCATACTAAAACAATGGAAAATGAATGATGCAAAATAACAAAGAATAAGCTTGACTCAAAAGAAGAGAAAAGAGAAAAACTTTTCCCCTACTCCTTTGCAGAAGTGGGGATAGGAAATGTACATAGGGTAGATCATTGCATATATTTTCAGGATTGTGTGTGTGTGTGTGTGTGTGTGTGTGTGTGTGTGTGTGTTTTAAGAAGTCTTGATCAGTTTTGTGAAAAAGAAATTTATTTCTCTCCCTCTGTTTTAATTTTTGAAAATTTTTTTATTTTAAGGTTTAATGTCTCTTGAAAATTCAAGAGATCTGGCTCTCTAACATTATCTTTTTCTTGGCATTTACGTTCCAAAAGCTTTATTTCTTCCTACTCTGGGATAGTCTGTGTCATTGTGAAACTAGGAACAAACTCAGTGCAATCACTAAAATTACTGGGAAGTAAGATAAGCTGGCTTCTATCTGATCTGGAAGAAGGAACTAAGCAAAAAAAATAGTTTTCTGGGATATGGTGCTATTTACCCTTTTCTCCACTGGAGAGCAGAAGGGGGCCACATTTTCAGGGCATGTATATTATTTAATACATTTTCTCCCTTTCATCTGCATTCCTATGAGAAAGAAAGAGAGGAAGGAAGGAAGGAAGGAAGGAAGAAGGAAGGAAGGAAGAAGGAAGGAAGGAAGGAAGGAAGGAAGGAAGGAAGGAAGGAAGGAAGAAGGAAGGAAGGAAGGAAGGAAGGAAGGAAGGAAGGAAGGAAGGAAAGAACAAAATAAGAGGAGGAAAGGAAAGAAGAAGGGAAGGAAGATAGGAGGGAGGGAGAGAAAGGAAGGAAGGAAGAAAAGGAAGAAAGAAGAAAGGAAGGGAAAAGGGAAAAAAAAGAAGAGAAAGGGTGAGAGAAAAGTGGTTAGAAATTGCCTAGCAACATCTTTTGGCTTTTGACCCTCAGTCTAACTCTCTGTGACCCAAGATTTCACTCTGAGTCATCTTGAATGATAGATAATTCCCATAAGCTCTTTTTTTCAAGACAGCTGGCTAAATAATTTGACAGCAGTCCCGAGAGAGAATGATGATGCTCAGGGTTGCTATTTTTCTTTCTCCTCCTCACCCCAGACCTAAGTGGCTAAGTTTGGAAATAAAACTGGTTTCAGCTAACTTTTCTGCAACCATATTAGAATCTAGCATGACTCATAGCTCAGGAGAAGAACATGATTGAGTCTTCACTACCTTATCATGACAGATCTGATTGGGCCAGAGCCTTGCTGTCCCTCAATAATAGATGCAAATTACCTGGATCCTTGCTTTAAGATCAGTACAGTAAGATAAGACTTCCCTTCTCAATAGAAACAGACAGTATGAATCAGGCCAGAGCTTAGAGTAGTGCAATCCTAACTTTTGCATTATTTCCTGAAACTTTTACATTACTCTGGAGGGTAGATTTTGGTTTTGTGTGCAAATGTGTTTGCTTACAAAAGAGGAAAGGCAGAAAAAAAAAGCATTAATATATCAAGAGTTTGTGGGAGGATAGAAGTACATATATTATATTTAAGATAATCTCTATATTGATCAGGAGGAAAAGTAACCAGAGTGAATAGATAAATGAAAAAGCATTTATTAAGCTCCGACTACTACAAAAGTAAGTACTGTGCTAAGTGCTAGGGATTTAATAGAAAAATCAGACAGCCTCTGATCTCTTGAAGTTCACTCTTCCATTGGGGAAGCAAGTTATAAAAGCAATTTCAGTTGCAGGGGAGATGGAAAACACCTAAATTCCAAGGATCCAGCAAAAGAGTAGGTGGTAAGACCCAGGGGTCCTTCTGTTACATCTGTAAGTCTGACAGTGCCAGAGGTAGGACATATGGTAAGACTGCAAACATCTCAGAAGGTAGTGTCGGTGCAGATGGCATTGCCTAATAGTATTACATCTCACGGGAAGATATAGAGCTGGTGGCTCCTATCTCATCCAAGTAGTGGGAGCAGTCAAGCATCCCAAAGGGGTTCTGAGCTTCTGAGAAGGTGAAGTAAGAAGAAAAGTGAAAGGGGGAAGAGCAACCCTAAGAGATCAATGGGAGGGGATAGATGGAGAAAGAACAAAAAATCTAGGAAGTAGTTAGGTTTGAGGAAATGATAGTAAGTCAGTCAACAGAGATAGGAACAATATGCAAGGCTTTTTGGAGAACACCTATATCAAAAAACATTTACTGAGCTTTCTGATTATAAAGAGCAATAAATTTGAGGTCAGAAGCTCTGGGTTCTGAGCCAGGATTGATCATTTACTATTCTAAAATTTTAATTCAATTTTTTCAATTAATAAAAATCAATTTTCTTTCCCTCCCATCTTTCCTTCCACACTGGAAAAAAAAAAAGAAAATGAAAAAAGATCTAAAAAACCAAAACAAAAACCGTTGTAAGAAATAGGTATAGCTAAGAACAATTCTCAGATTGATCCCACCCTATTCCCCTAATATTTTTTTATTTGTGCCTCAACTTCATTACCTCTGTCAGAAGGTGAGTAATGTATTTCATCATAAGTCCTCTGGGTTCAGACATTCATTATGTTGATCAGAGTTCTTTCTTTCAAATTTAATTTTTTTAATTAAGAAATTTTTTCTCTAACTTTCCTTATTGTGAAAAAGATGGGGGGAAAACCCCTTGTATAAATATATATTGTTAAAACAAATGACTAATTTCTACATCAGTCATATCCAAAAAATTATGTCTCATTCAACACCCTTAGTTTATCAACTCTTTCCAATTTTTTTTTGCCAAATAATAAATTCTTATTCCAAAAACTTGTCTTAACACTTGTCAAATACAAGGTTACTATAGTCATTTGCTGCTTTAGATTGTATGTTTACTTTATTCCACTAATCTAACTTTCTATTTCTTAGCTGATACAAGATAGTTTTGATAATTATTATAATAAAACTTGAGATCTACTACTGCTAAACTATCTTCCCTTATATTTTTCATGAGTTCCTTTGATAGTCTTGACTTTTTGTTTTTCCCAATAAATTTTATTATATTTTTAATTCTGTAAAATATTTTTTGGTAATTTAATTAGGATGGCATTGAATATATAGATCAATTTAGGTAAAATAATAATAATATATAACATATACAATATAACAAAAATTATATTGGCTATAGCTAATTATTTAAATCTGATTTTATTTGTATACTTTGTTCATATAGTTCCTGTATTTATTTTGATAAATGTACTCCCAGGTATTTTACATTGATTAGAGTTATTTTAAATGGAGTGTGTCTTATTATTTCTTCTTGCAATGTGTTGTTGATGATACATAGAAATGCTGATGATTTATGTGGGTTTATTTTATATCCTGCTACTTTGCTAAAGTTATTTTAACCAACTTTTTAGTTGAATATTTAGAATTTTCCAAGTATAAAATGGAATACAAATGTCATTTGAAGAGGTAAAACTATTGTCATGTAGAATGAAAATATGATAATACCCTTTGACTAGGTACTAGCTATTTTCATTTCATAGAATCCTAAAATTTGAGTAGTCATAGGAATCCTAGATCACCCTATCTATCCCCTTCATTGTATAAGTTACTCAAATAAGTAAAATTATTTACTTGCTCAAAATCCCACAAATAATAAATGGCAAAGCCAGAATTCAAACTCAGTTCTTTGACTCCAAAGCTAGTGCACTATTATACCACAATGGGATATCCCTAAAGAGGGTGAAATTAGAAATTACAAAAGAATCAATTCCCTTTCAGAAATAACAGATTTGTGCACAAACATGGGTGTACACATGTACACACACAAACACAAACGCATCCCTCAAAAGCTATTAGAAATCCTCAAAAGAAAATAGTTAATTTATATGTGTGTATATATCTATATTGATTTCTGTGTGTTTATATCTATCTAACTAAAAAGATAGATCTAGATAAATGCCTCCTGAGGCCAGGGAGCACTTCATTTTTGCCTTTCTGTTCCCAGTATCTAGCTCTGTGCCTAGTAAATAAAAGGCACTTAATAGAAGCTTTCTCACTGATTAATTGAAACTATAGATCTGAATTTTTGTAGAGTTCTGTAGAGAATACAGTACTCTCACCTAGTACTTGGATCTGAAGTTAGCTTAGACAAGTGTCTTAAGAAAGGGGACATCTATAAGGGGGCAGCCTCTTTTCTAGCCTTTCTCTGTTGTCAAACATTGTACCCCCTTAATTGTGGAGCGCTCTCCCAAAGACAGATTCTGCAGTACCTTATTCCTGAGAATTAAATATCCTGAAGGGAGGGTTTCTTTGGTTCATTGGCATTAGGCATTCATTCAATGAACATTTTTTTATTTATTATCTACTTTTGTGCCATGGAAGGCACTACCACTTGGGTGAAAATTGGGTAATTTTATGCATCTCTAAATATTCATCTCTTTAGAGGAAAAAGCCCTAGGGATAGATGATTTTGACAGGTCTTGCCTGAGGTGACACAGGAAAGGCAGGACAAATCTCAGCTATAGCAAGGTCTCAGCCAAATTTAGCTCACCAGATGGAAATTTCTGCTCCACCTGTTAGGACCTTCCAGTCCCAGCTCCTGTTCTACCTTCTGTCTAGCTAACGAAATTCTAGTCAACTATTTGCAGATCAATTGGGCCTGAACTGGGTTCTGAGGCTTCTGTGTGGTCCTCTTGGGTTTTACCTTCCTTTCCTCCTCAGCAGGATAGGTGAGACTATCCCTGCATTAGACTGGATACATGTAATTGGCTGTAGAATTCCTTATGTCCTCTGCTCTTGTTTCTTTGGGTCTCCCCTCCACTATAATGAAGTCCTGGGAGAATTTCATTGTCCAGCATGGGTTATGTGGAAGGCATAGAATAGAGTCGTGTTTTCTGTATTTTAGAAATATATATTCAACTTCATAGAACTTCAACTCCAAAGCCTATTATTTTTATAACAAACATGAGAACATTCTTGTCTAAAATGAATGGATAGGGAAAAGAAGAAAGTATACTCTCTGTCTCAGCCTCTCTTTGCTTGTGTCCCTTTCTCTGTCTCTTAGGCTGTCAACAGGACAAAGAGTCAGACCCCAAATGCTTGAGTAATCTTCCATCAGCACGAATTCCTAAATCTAGGATTAAAATAAATCTTAAAATAATGGCTTGCATATGCAAAAAATTTGTAATTTCTCAGGAGTGGAGTAGAGGAGGGAGAACACTCTCCTATCAGGTAGCTCACAAATCTTTGAATGTGTTATTTTTTTTTCAGAGATGCAGCAATTTTTCTGTAAAATGGGGAGAAAGAATTAAGGAAATTCTCCTGCCTATTTTAATTCTCCCATTGAGTGGGAATGCCAATGAATGATTTTGTGGCGAGTGTATCTGCTTCTAATGGAAAAGGAGAGAGAGACAATACCCAAAACAGTTATCCAAAGGAGATTTTTTGAAGGATCTTCTTTATCAAGGTCTCAGTGGGGCTCCAGATGGGGATGCAGCAGATGTAGTCCTTCAGATCATTTGGACATGGAGGTGTGAGGGTGCAGGGCAGGGAACAATTCCAAAGTGGGGGTGGTTTCTCAGTTCTCTCTCTCTCTCTCTCTTTTTTAAACAGGAAAGGTGTCATTTCTGACCTTTATCAGAGTCTCTGCTTCCCAGGGGCTCTAAGAACACAATTGGCAGAGAAGCAAAGGGTTATCTTTTACCTCTGCTCCAGATCTATGCTTTGAGATCTTGAGCACATTAATTGGTTGAAGAGCTAAATCCAGAAGAAAAGGAAAGGGGGGAGAAGGAGGGAAGAGTCTAATTTTGGGCCTATTCTCATACAGATAGGAACCTGTTCTTCACGGCCTTGGCTGGATAAATTCTGGAAACCTTCCCAGAACTCAGGGGCCCACTCCCCTTCACAGGTGGTCATGAGCTCATAAAGGGATGCAAAACAAAGAAAAGAACCAAGGTTGCAAGGTTTGTTCATGGCCTGAATTTCTCATTTAACTCTTAACTTTCCTGAGTCACTTTCCAAAATCCAATTTGGCATGCTATTGATATAGTGAACAGATACATAAATGCACACAGAATCTTTTGTTCGGTGCTTTATATATTTAGCATAAGTTCCTTGAGAACAGGAATCATTATTTTTCTTTCTTTTTTTTTTTTTTTTTTTTTTGGGGGGGGTGGGTCTTTGTATTACTAGGGGGCAGGTAGGTGCTACAATTGGTAGGGGCAGGGCAGGATCAGATCTTCCTGAATCCAAATTTGACCTCAGATACTTATTAGCTGTATGACCTTGTTTGCCTCAGTTTCCTCGTTTGTAAAATAAACGAGATAAGGAAATGACCAACCATTCTGGTATTTTTGCCAAAAAAAGCCCCCAAACAAAACTCAAAATCAAATGGGAGTCACAAAGAGTCATATTTAACTCAGTGAGTATTTACTAATGATTGTTGATCTTCCTTAGCATCTTGCATCTATGAGATGGGTTTGCAGGCAATTTTCTGGAACCTACAAGAATTCTTAACGTTCTCCCAACATGTCACTTAGTAAATATTAGGGCGTTTCCAAAAACAAAGACTGTTAAAATGTTTGCTAACAAACAGCCAACAGAACCAAAAGAGTCAGACTTTAATTGCTTTGATAACCTTCCATCAGCATGAGCACCTAAATCTAGGAATAAAATAAATCCCATTAGCTCAGAGTCATAGAGCACTTAGTAAATGTCAGAGGAAAGTTTTGAATCAAGTCTTAGTGAATTTAAGCTCATTACATTTTCCTTCAGATGGACACCTATATTGCAGCTAACATATTACTTTTTGGGGCGGGGGGAAGGGGAACCAGCATCAATTGTAAACCATTTAAATTTTGACATATTTTGCTTTTACCTTACATTTACAGTTTACTCCCATTTTGGGGAGGTGCTGATGACAAAGTAAAACAGTTTAAATAAGACTAAAAATACATGTGAAAGTGAATGCAACATTTACCTCCCTACACCTCTCTATTTAGAAAAAAATAAAGGGGGAAATCTGTTTCCTCTCCCTCCCATCTTCTACCTCATTGAAAAAGAAAAAAAAAGAAAACTTCTTATAACAAATATGCATAATTGAGCAAAGCAAATCCCCTCAAAGGCTATACACAATAATATCCATGTCTTATTCTTCACCCTAGATCAATTACCTTTCTGTAACCAATATGTAGAAGTGAATAAACCATGTACTGAGTTTGAGGGGAAAACATCTATTTTGTGGAAGAGTAGCCTCTGCAACTATAGGGCATTGGGTCTATAGAGACACATCCACAGGCTATATTCTATTCCCTTCTACTATGGCAACTGATTTCATCTTGAAGAAGGCCTCCTACCAGAGCAAACCTGAGTTTTGGCAACCCTACTAACATTCTAACCTCAAGGTTAATGCTATCTATCCAACTGCCCATCACATGGTGCTAATTAATTTTAATTTATATATTTATTTATTTTTATATTATATATATATATATTAATTAAATTTAAAAAAAAATTCTAGTTCTCCCTCTTGATTTATTCATCTCTAGTCTAATCTCCAGACCAATGTGGGAAAAATACATCCTGGTTGGATTTTAGAACTTCTGGAATGAGGAATTCCCCAACAAATAACATGCTTTATCATCAATCCTCTGAAATCTTGAATAATCATTGTATTAATCACAATTTTTACAGCTTTCAAAATTGTTTGTTTTTGTAATGTTATTGAATAAATTGATTTCCTGATTGTACTCACTTCTTTCTTAGTCTGCTTATAAAAATACTCAAAACTGTTCATTTTTATAATATTGATGTTATAGTACAAATTATTCTGGTTGTGCTCACCTCACTCTGTATAAAATTATTTCCATAACTTTGTTTAAGATCATCTTTCTTAATTTCTTACAATATAAGAATACTCATTTATCACAATTTATTCAGCCATTATTAAATTTTGATGGATATATCATTAGTTTCTAGTAGGTATTTTTGCTGCCACAAAAAGAGATGCTATAAATATTTTTGTACATAAAAGATTTTTTCCTTTTTTTAAAAATTTCTTTTGTATATAGAAGTAGCAGCTGTATAATTAGGTCAAAGAGCACATATAGTTCAGTAACTTTTTGTGTGTGATTACAAATTGCTTTCAGGAATGGTGGTACCAAAGCAGGTCTGTCAGTGAATCAAATGTGCCTGCTTTCCCACAACCCCTCTAATATTTAGCATTTTTTTGGTTATCTTTGTCACTGTGATGGATATGAAGTACACTTTCATAATTGCTTTAATTCATATTTCTTTAATTAGCAGTGATTTGAAGCATTTTTTTCCCCCAAATGGCCATAAATAACCTGGGTTTCTTCCTTTGAAAAAAATATGTTTACATCTTAACATCATTTATCAATTGGGGAATGGCTATGTTTCTTGTAAACTTGAATCAATTTCTTATATGTTTTAGAAATGAGAGCTTTATCTAATTGAATGGTTGAAGGATATAAATGGGTAGTTTTCAGATGAAGTAATCAAAGCTATCTATAGTCATATGAAGAAATATTTTAAATAACTCTTAATTAGGAAAATTCAAATTAACACAATTCTGAGATATAGACTATCACATCTATAGATTAGCTAACATAAAAAAGGAAAATGATCAATGTTGTAGAGACTGTGGAAAAATTGGGATACTCATGTACCATTGGTAGAATTGTAAAGCGATCCAACCGTTCTAGAGAGCAATTTGGAACTATGTCCAAGAGACTATAAAGCTGTGTATAGTCTTTGATGCAGCAATACCACTACTTGGTCTGTACCCCAAAAAGATTACAGAAAAAAGGAATTACATGTACAAAAATATGTATAGCAGATCTTTCTGTGGAAGCAAAGAATTGGGAATAGAGAGAATACTCATCATCTAGGGAATGGCTGAACAAGTTGTGATATGTGAATAATATGGAATGGGCTATTGTACTATAAGAAATGATTAGCAGACAGATCTGGAAAAAAACCTAGAAAGACTTACTTGAACTGATACTAAGTGAAGTGAATAAAAGCAGGAGAACATTATATATAGTATCAGCAACAGTATGTAATAACCTATTATGAAAAATTTAGCTCTTCTTAGTGATACAGTGATCTAAGACAAATTCAAAATAGTCATGATGAAAAATGTTACCTGTGTCCAGAGAAAGAATTGTTTAAGTTTGGTTTAAGTTTGAATACAGATTGAAACACACTAGTTTCGTTTTCCTTATTTTTGTGTGTGGCTTTTTAGGCTTGTTTTTTCTTTCACAACATGACTAATATAAAAATATGTTTTACATGATTGCACATAGATAACCTATATCAAATTTCTTATTGTCTTAGGGAAGAGGTGGTGAGAGAGGGAAGAAGAAAATTTAGAAGTCAAAATTTTTTTAAATGAATATTAGAAATGAGAACTTTATCTTGCTGCAAAAAATTTTTCCCAGTTAGTTTTTTCCTAATTAATCTTAGCTTGATTATATTTCTTTGTGCAAAATCCTTGTAACTTAATGTAATCAAAATTATCCATTTTATCTTCCATAATCTTCTCTATTCCTTGTTTAGACATGGGTCTTCCTATCTAGATCTGAGGAATAATTTTTTTTCCAGAAGATTCAAATATCCAAGTTGTTAGGGTCTTTATGTCTGAAGTATACTCTATATTCTTCTAAATGGGGTGTGTGGGTATTCAGGGAGGACTAGCATCTTTGGTGTGAGGGTTGCTGAGTCTTTTTCAGGACTTCTTCTTTCCACCTTTGGTGGTCACTTCTCACTTCATTCTCACCTGTGACTCCAAGAAGCTGTAGTATGCTCAGCAGCCACACCTTGGTAAACAGTTTCAGCAAATAAATTAAATAGGGTTGAGGTTAATCAAGAGACCTCAAACCCAAGAGAAGGAACTGCTCCAAGCATGTGAAGATTGCTTATAGCAGAATGGGTGGGTGAGAACATTTGTTTCAATGGCCATGAAGGAAGCAATTGTGTAGCTCTTATAGCTTGATTAGTCATTGAAGATGCCAAGGTCAATCACTGCATCCTGATCCATTGCCATGGGCTCTGGAAGAAAGAGTGAGGACAATGATTTAATACAATTCTGCATAGTTAGAATATATCACTCATACCAATTTGCCATTTTTACATATCTTAAAGACCTGCAATGATGTACAGAGCTATTGTTACAACCCTGCATACAGGTAACCCAGGTTATAGGGGCATCTGGGATTTGGCAATCCCCTGGATATCTGAGCAGCTTTTTTATATATAAAGCTTTTTATTTTCAAAACACATGCATAGGTAGTTTCAACATTCACCCTTGCAAAACCTTGTGTTTCAATTTCTTTTCTCCCTCCCTTCTCTTAACTCCCTCTTCTAGAAGGCAAAGAATCCAATATATGTTGAATATGTGCAATACTTCTATAGTTCCACAATTATCAAGCTGCACAAAAATAATCAGATCAGAAAGAAAAAATGAGAAAGAAAACAAAATGCAAGCAAACAACAACAACAAAATGAAAATATTGTCTTGTGATCCACACTTGGTCCCCATGGTCCTTTCTGGGTTCAGTTGACTCTCTCTATCACAAAACCATTGGAACTGACCTGAATCACCTCACTGTTGAAAACAGCCACATCAATCAGAATTGATAATTGTATATAATCCTTTTGTTGCTGTGTACAACGTTCTTTTGATTCTAATTACTTCACTTAGTGTCAGTTCATATAAGTCTCTCCAGTCCTCTCTGAAATCATCCTTGAGCAGCCTTTTTTAAAGACCACACTATTCACCTATTGGCATGAGGAAGTATTCTAAAAATTGCCTGCTTCATTTAACTCTGCCCTGCTTGCCATTTCTAGCTGGATTCTACCCTGTGGTTGAAATACGTACACACAGGTACACACACACACACACACACACACACACACACACACACAATGTACAAAAACTTTTGTAAAAGTGATTCCATTCACAATTGGTATGTGGGAGGCACACCTATTGACAACATGAAATCCAATACACCTGAAAGATAAATAGCTCTTGTGAGAAAACTCAGCAGATGTCATATCCAGACAGCAGCCCTGAAAGCAGACAAAAGAAGGCCAGCTTATTTAATTTGTAGTTGGATTACATTTTTCTGGAGTGGCCACAGTGATGGGGAGCCCTGGTATCTCAATCAAAACTAATCTAATCAATAAGCTTGTATGCCTCCCAAAAGGATTGAACAGGCTTATGACAATGTGATTGCCACTTGGAGAAAAGCATCATCATCATTGCATGTACTCTCATGATGACAAATCCTGATGAAGGAGTCCTTGGGAGGAATGGAGTTGGAAACAGTAACAGTCACTACTAAAGACTTGTGTGTCTCATGATCTTCTCCTCACCAACATCGACTATGCCATTGTAAGGAAAAGAGACAAATAGAATGTGAGAGTAACAAAAGCAATGACATAGCAAGTGAGACAGAGTGCTGGACCAATCACAGACTTATTTTCTCCAAGTTAAACATTCATATTCAACAAAAAAAGTAGCAGCAAGACAACTACCAGAAGACTTAACATCAACAGATTAGAGGACTTCTCTCTGCATGAACAGTTTATTGCTAACTTAGAGGGAAGGTTGAACCAATACACAGTTGGCAACAGTGGAGCAGAAAAGAAATGGGCAGTTTTCAGAGATTTGGTGTATAGCACACATTTTCTCATCTGGTTCAGAATACTCACATATATCAAGATTAGTCTGATGGAAATGGTGGAGAAATTCAGAAGCTGCTAAATGAAAAATTAGAACTCTAAAGGGTTTATTTACCAGTAGGATATTTCATTCATCTCTACAAAGGCAGTGTTCAACTCCAACAAAAGTAAAATGCAAGTAAAATGTAGAGATGCAGAATTCTTGGCTCAGTAAGAAGGCAGATGAAATTCAGTTTTATGCTGATAATAATAATCCAAAATGTTTTAAATTGCCCTGAAAGCTATTTATGGGTTGAAGACCATTTGTGCATCTTGACTACTGGGTGCTGATGGAACCACTTTTATTGGTGTTAAGGGCATAATCCTGGAGAAATGGGATGGACACTCTTCACAGTGTTTTCTGTAGACCACTGCTGAAGTCACTAACTGTATGCATACTTTAATCAGTTCCTCTGTAGCAGAGCTTCTAATTGAAGAAGAGGTTTTGAAATCATTAAGCTTTCTTGGCAATAAGAGAAGAAAAAGAGATTAAAGCAATTAGAGTAGGTAATGAGGAAACCAAATTATTACTCTTTGTAGATGATCTGACGGTATACTTAGAGAATCCCAGAGAATCAACTAAAAAGCTATTAGAAATAATCCACAACTTTAGCAAAGTTGCAGGATACAAAATAAATCCATATAAATAATCAGCATTCTTATACATTACTAACAAAATCCAACAGCAAGAGATACAAAGAGAAATTCTATTTAAAATAACTGTTGATAATATAAAATATTTGGGAATTTATCTGCCAAAGGAAAGTCAGGAACTATATGAGCAAAACTTCAAAACGCTTTCCACACAAATAAAGTCAGATCTAAGCAACTGGAAAAATATCAAATGCTCATGGATCGATCAAGCGAATATAATAAAGATGATAATACTCCCTAAACTAAGCTATTTATTTAGTACTATACCAATCAAATTCCCAAGAAACTATTTACTGAACTAGAAAAAATAACAACAAAATTCATCTGGAAGAATAAAAGGTCAGGAATTTCAAAGGAATTAATGAAGAGAAAAGCAAATGAAGGCAGGCTGGCTGAACTAGATCTAAAACTATATTATAAAGCAGTGATCATCAAAACCATTTGGTACTGGCTAAGAAATAGAGAAGTTGATCAGTAGAATAGATTAGGTTCACAGAACAAAATAGCCAATAACTATAATAATCTAGTATTTGAGTCTAAATAATAGTCAATGCTGTAACACTTTCCAAGTCACCAATGGAGTGAAGCAGGTCTGTGAACTTGGTCCCTTGATTTTTAGTATAATATTTTCAGTAGTGTTGTTGGATACTTTCAACAAGGACAAAAATGGTATCAAAGTCAAACTATGACACCAATGGTAAAATATTTAACTCGGAAACGCTACAAACCAAGACTAAAAGGGAAGGAGAGTTGCTGCATGACTTTGTCACTGATGATTGTGCACTCAACGCAGTCTTTGAAGTTGAGATGTAACAGGGTGTGGATCATTTCTCTGCCACTTGTGCAAATTTTGGCTTGACAATTAACAACAAGAAAATAAATTCTCCATAGCTAGCACTGTACCATCTACATGTGGAACCATCTGTTACAGCAAATGGAGAAATTTTGTGTGTTGTAGATAAGTTCACTTACTTTGGCAGTATACTCCAGGAATGTACACATAGATGATGAGGTTGGTGCACACATTCCCAGAGCTAGCTCGGTATTTGGGAGTCTCCAAACAAAAGTGTGGGAGACAAAGAGATCATAAAAAAGGGAAAAGGAACCACATGTGCAAAAATGTTTGTGGCAACCCTTTTTATGGTGGCATGAAACTGGAAACTGAATGGATGCCCATCAATTGGAGAATGGCTCAATAAATTGTGGTACATGAATGTTATGGAATATTATCTTTCTGTAAGAAATGACCAGCAGGATGATTTCAGAGAGGTCTGGAGAGACTTACATGAACTGATGCTGAGTGAAATGAGCAGAACCAGGATAACATTATACATAGTGATGGCAAGATTTTGCAATGACCAATTGTGATAGATGTGGCTCTTTTCAACAATGAGATGATTCATTCCAGTCCCAATGAACTGGTGATAGAGAGAGCCATCTGTACCTAGAGAGAGTAATGTGGAGACAGTGTAGATCATAACACAGTATTTTCACCTTTTTTATTGTTGTTTGCTTGCTTTTTGTTTTCTTTCTCATTTTTTATTTTTTGATTTGATTTTTCTTATGCAGCATGATAATTATGGAAATATGTATAGAAGAATTGCACATGTTTAACATATATTGGATTATTTGCTACCTAGGGGAAGGGGTGAGAGGAGGGAGGAAGAAAAAACTTTAGAACACAAGGTTTTGCAAGGGTGAATGTTGAAAACTAACTATATGTATAAAAGTTAAAAGCTTTTAAAAATGAGGAAAAAAGTGTGAGAGAGAAGTATTAAGCAGTTTACATACCGAAGACATGTCAACCTGGACAGAATACCAGCACCATGCAAGAAAACTAAATCGTTTCAATTTGCATTGTCTTAGGAAATGATTCTTAAAATCACTTGACAAGATAAGGAATTGGATACTGAGTTCCCCTTTCCATCTGAATTGCTATTCATCCAATATCTTCTGCAGAGGGCACAATTCTGATGGATATATACATTGTTTGAATGCCAAACATGTTTGCCTAAAATACTATTTTTCAGAGAACTCATAAAAAGCAAGTATGCACATGGAGGTCAGAAGAAGAGAAGTAAAGCAAAAATGATACTTTTAAGGTTTTGCTGAAGACCTTTGGAATCAATTATGAAATCTGGGGGACACTGGCACAGGACCACCTAGCAGCATGTGCCTATATGAACAAAGCAGAGTTGCAGTAGCTCAAATGAAATGTGAGATGCACAAATTTTGAGACATCTGCCTTCCAAATGTTCATATGAGCTATTTATGTCCAACCTTTGGTAGATCCTTCTGAACTTGTATTAGTCTGATCAGCCACAGTCAGATATACTGTACCTTGACCCCAACATAGTAATGTCATTTTTGGTCCTCTTTGAGCTTGAATGACAACAAGTAGCCACTTCTTCTAAATATAAATAGACTTTAGTTTTGATAACAACAACAACAATAATTGATTTGAAAAAAATATTTTACATACATAATCTCATTTCTATTCTCGCAACAACCTGAGAGGTAAGTGCTATAATTATCCTCATTTTACAGGTGAGGAAACTGAGGTACTAAGAGATCAAATGATTTGCCCAAGGTCACATAGGTAAAAAGGGTCTGAGAACAGATTTGAATTCACTTCTTTCTGACTCTGGGTCTATCACTGTCCACCAAACCACCTATTTGCCTCCTTCAAAAGACAGATGATACCAGTATGATGGCAATGATGGAAGGAATAGGAAATACTGCAAAAAATGTTTTAAATAAAAGGAAAAATGCAAAGAAATATCCAGGGAAGGAAGTTGTTGAAGAATGTGGGTAAGGATAAAGGAATAGTAACCAACAAATTGCACCAGGGTGGAAAATTATTAGACCCAAGCATCTGTGGTATAGATCTGGAGTCAGAAGATTCAAGTTCAAACTCTTGCCCCTATCACTTACTAGCCATATGAAACTTAAAGTTTCTGGGGCTCACTTTTCTCATTTTTAAAAGTAACTAATGACTATCGTGCATAATTCACAGGCTATTGTTACCCACAATGCTTTGTAACTACAAAGTCCCTTACAAGCTATAATGAAAGATTGAGAATGCTAACTTTCTACTGAAGAGAAGGGAGAATGAAATCAACTTCCTTATGGTATTTTTTGTCCTTCCCCAAGTGACTCTAATCCAGCCATAATAATTCAAGTCAACTCCACAAATATTTATTATTAATTGATCTCTTTGGAATGCAGACTTAGCAGTGCTATTGCTAGGTCAATGGGTATTCAAAGTTATATAGCCCTTTGGGCATAGTTCCAAATTGCTCTCCAGAGTGCTTGGATTAGTTCACACTCTACCAACAATGTATTAGTGTCTCGATTTTTCCACATATCCCCTCCAAAATTGTCATTTTCTTTTGCGGTTATATTAGCCCATATGATAGATGTGAGATGGTATCTCAGAGTTGTTTTAATTTGCAATTCTCTAATCAATAGTTATTTTGAACTTTTTTTCATAAAATTATAGATAGTTTTGATTTCTTCCTGTTGATATCCTTTGGCCATTTGTCAATTGGGAAATAACTTGCATTCTTATAAATTTGACTTTATTCTCTATATAGTTAAGAAATGAGGCTTGAGATTAAGGATTCTCTTTCTCTCTCTGTATGTGTGTGTATATATATATATGTATATATATATATATATAATATATATATATATAATATATATATATATATATATATATAATATATATATATGTATATGTGTGTGTGTGTTTTTTCAAAAATTTTCCAATTTGTATATTTAACCACCAGGTGGCAGCAACAACCACTCACTAGACATTTTTCTTAACCTGATAGTTTAGCTATATTCAGTTGGGAAGAAATACTGAATAAGCATGTATTCTTTGTGATTGACAGAGAGTAGCAGGACCTTCACTCTGCAGGATAACACTGACTCATTATCAAGGGGTGTGTGAATTTGTAGAGATATCCAGTTAAAATAAATCCTGAGCCCCCATTCCTCACCCTGCTTCTTTTGAAATGGTTATAATACAGTGAGCAACAATCATGTGATTTTGACCAACTGGCTGGAATCAGCTGGAGTCAAGAAGACCTGAGTTCAAATGTAGTCACAGATTCTCATTAGCTATGTGAACCTGGGTCATTTAGCTCCTACTTCCTTTGGTTTCTCATCTGTAAAAAAAGGGCATCATATCTTTCTTGTGCAACATGATAAATGTGGAAATGTTTAGAAGAATTGTACATGTTAACCCTATCTTGGGTTATTTTGTATTTAATTGTAGGTTAACCCTATCTTGGATTACTTACTGTGTAGGTGAAGGGAGTGGGTGAAAGAGAGGGAGAAAACTTTGGAACACAAAGTTTTGCAAGAGTAAATGTTGAAAACTATTTTTGCATGTATTTTGAAAATAAAAAAGCTATTATTAATTTTTTTATTTAAAAAAGTATGATAATACTATTTATCTACTGTACAAGAATGTTGAGAGGATAAAATGAGATAATATTTGTGAAGCACTTAGCACAGGGCCTGACCCATAGTTATATAAGACAAATGTTAGATATTATTATTCTTAGAAGCAGAAATGCTTGATTAGATATAGTATACATTATTTATTTAGCATAGAATCAATAAGCAAATAAGCATTACATAATAATCAGAGAACAATATATAATAAATGTATACCAAGAAGTTGTAAGCCCATTGCTTTCTTAAACTCCAGAGGTTCCCAAGATATGGATTGATAGGACATGAAGAAGGTTGTTTTTTTTTTGCTCCCCATCCCACTGACAGAGGAGTGTTCTTTTAAATCTTCCTCACTGGATCATGAGGCAGAATTCTTGAGGACCTCTAGTCCTGAGATTCAAAGCCAGAGAATCTTGGCTTGGGTCAGCTTGTGGGACTCAGCATCTGGTGCCATCCAGAGCTGAGGGTTTGTGCTTTCCAGAGCTTGGGCTGTGTGGGGCCTCTAACTGCTTCTGGCCTTGGCTAGCCTATCAAAGAACAAAGCCAACTGACTCAGCTGCCAGCCCCAGCAAGGAACAGCATCACCATAACAGGGCCTTTGTCCCTTTCTTTTTTCTACCTTGTTGGGGAGAGAGAGATGGCTCTTTGACACAGCTCTTTCACATGATCTCACTTCCTATTGCTATCTAACCTCAATTCCTGCCGCTTCTGAGATGGGGAAGAGAGAATTAGGGGGTGCTATATATTAGTGCCAAAAACCCTATTATGTATAATGGCTATATTATACAAAATCAAAAAATAGTAAAAATTATTTTCTATGATTATCATAGAGGATCATATTAGTTTTACTATTATAAAAAGATTCAAATAAATATACTATTTGCCCCAACCAAGAGAGTAATTAAATTCTAAGCTTACTCTATTGGAAGAGTTCAGTATACTTATTTCAGGATTTATTAATATAAATATTATAGAATCTATTTAGAAATAAGAATAAGAATAAGTATATTTTACTGTATCATAAATGTTTCATCAAATCCGTCATATTAATGTTTTCTAGAGCCCTATATAGGTTTTTAGATTTTTTTTTTAGAAAATCAAAAAGTTATTTAAAAGGAAATATAGTAATGTTGAGTAAGTACAGTAAAATTAAACCAGGAAGAATATTCACTTTGGAATAACAGTTTTTTATCATTTTAGCTTCTAATTTAAAACTGAATGGTAGGTTTATTTTCAAATTAGATATTGCCATTTCATTCCCCTTCTCCAAAAACCTGTATTGGCTCTCTATTATCTGCAGGATAAAATACAAATTCCCAGGCTAGCATTTAAAACCCTCCACATTTTGACTTTTATCCACCTATCCAGGCTTACTTCATATTACTTTCTGTTGGAATCAGTTGCTAGTCTTGACAGGGTTTTTAAGAATTGTATGGGTGAATGAATGTTGAAAGTAAGAAGTAAGAAAACTCTTTACTTGTTATATTTTAGAAAACGATAAATTTGTTTAACTAAAGATATCCAAGGAAAAGAGAGAAAAAATGAAGAATAAATCAAGAAAGCGTTTACCATCCATACTGGGCCAGCAGTTCCAAAACCTCAGGGTAGCCCAAAGATTTTCCATAGTAGGATCAGAACTGACACTGTATAAGTGTATAGCTGAGAATGCTGCTGGGAAGCATTGGCCATAAGGGTTCTTAAGCAGTGGCCAGCCAGGCCAATCAACAGTGGTTTTGTGAGGGGCTATTTCCAGAATGAATCTTCAATCTTAAAAAAAAAAAAAAAAAGAGAGAGACTATCAGAATTCATCTTCACTCATACATAACACTGAGAGAAGTAAAAGTCGTAATGTGGAGGGTTTTAAATGAGAAATTTGTATTTTATCCTGTAGATAATAGAGAGCCAATACAGATTTTTTTGAGGAGAATGAAATGCTAATTTGAAAACAAACGTATCATTCAGTTTTAAATTAGAAGCTAAATTTTAGTCAGTCTGCTTGTTTTACTATTTCCAAGGTCATTGGTGAGAAATGAGAAGTTTTTCTTTTTTTTTTTTAATATTTTCTTTTATTTTATAATAACTTTATATTGACAGAATCCATGCCAGGGTAATTTTTTTACAACATTATCCCTTGCACTCGCTTCTGTTCCGATTTTTCCCTTGCCTCCCTCCACCCCCTCCCCTAGAAATGGCAAGCAGTCCTAGATATGTTAGATATGTTGCAGTATATCCTAGATACAATATATGTTTGCAGAACCGAAGAGTTCTCTTGTTGCACAGGGAGAATTGGATTCAGAAGGTAAAAATAACCCGGGAAGAAAAACAAAAATGAAAATAGTTCACATTCATTTCCCAGTGTTCTTTCTTTGGATGTAGCTGCTTCTGTCTATCATTTATCAATTGAAACTCAGGTCTCTTTGTCAAAGAAATCCACTTCCATCAGAATACATCCTCATACAATATCGTTGTTGAAGTGTATAATGATCTCCTGGTTCTGCTCATCTCACTTAGCATCAGTCCATGTAGGTCTCTCCAAGCCTCTCTGTATTCATCCTGCTGGTCATTCCTTACAGAACAATAATATTCCATAACATTCATATACCACAATTTACCCAGCCATTCTCCAATTGATGGGCATCCTTTCATTTTCCAGCTTCTAGCCACTACAAACAGGGCTGCCACAAACATTTTGGCACATACAAGTCCCTTTCCCTTCTTTAGTATTTCTTTGGGATATAAGCCCAGTAGTAACACTGCTGGATCAAAGGGTATGCACAATTCGATAACTTTTTGGACATAATTCCAGCTTGCTCTCCAGAATGGTTGGATTCGTTCACAACTCCACCAACAATGCATCAGTGTCCCAGTTTTCTCACATCCCCTCCAACATTCATCATTATTTTTTCCTGTCATCTTAGTCAATCTGACAGGTGTGTAGTGGTATCTCAGAGTTGTCTTAATTTGCATTTCTCTGATCAATAATGATTTGGAGCACTCTTTCATATGAGTGGTAATAGTTTCAATTTCATCATCTGAAAATTATCTGTTCATATCTTTTGACCATTTATCAATTGGAGAATGGCTTGATTTCTTATAAATTAGAGTCAGTTCTCTATATATTTTAGAAATGAGGCCTTTATCAGAACCTTTAACTGTGAAGATGTTTTCCCAGTTTGTTGCTTCCCTTCTAATCTTGTTTGCATTAGTTTTGTTTGTACAAAGGCTTTTTAATTTGATATAATCAAAATTTTCTATTTTGTGATCGGTAATGGTCTCTAGTTCATCTTTGGTCACAAATTTCTTTCTCCTCCACAAGTCTGAGAGATAAACTATCCTATGTTCCTCTAATTTATTTATAATCTCGTTCTTTATGCCTAGGTCATGGACCCATTTTGATCTTATCTTGATATATGGTGTTAAGTGTGGGTCCATGCCTAATTTCTGGCATACCAATTTCCAGTTATCCCAGCAGTTTTTATCAAATAATGAATTCTTATCCCAAAAGTTAGGATCTTTGGGTTTGTCAAACACTAGATTGCTATAGTTGACTATTCTGTCTTGTGAACCTTAATCTATTCCACTGATCAACTAATCTATTTCTTAGCCAGTACCAAATGGTTTTGGTGACTGCTGCTTTATAATATAATTTTAGATCAGGTACAGCTAAGCCACCTTCATTTGATTTTTTTTTCATTAATTATACCCTTGAGATTCTCGACTTTTTATTGTTCCATATAAATTTTGTTGTTATTTTTTCTAAATCATTAAAATATTTTCTTGGACGTCTGATTGGTATAGCACTAAATAAATAGATTAGTTTAGGGAGTATTATATTCACTTGGCCTATCCAAGAGCACTTAATATTTTTCCAATTATTTAAGTCTGACTTTATTTGTGTGGAAACTTTGTTGTAATTTTGCTCATATAATTCCTGACTTTCCTTTGGTAGATAGATTCCCAAATATTTTATGCTACCAACAGTTATTTTGAATGGAATTTCTCTTTGTATCTCTTGCTGTTGGATTTTGTTGGTGATGTGTAAAAATGCTGAGAATTTATGGGGATTTATTTTGTATCCTGCTACTTTGCTAAAATTATGAATTATTTCTAATAGCTTTTTAGTAGAATCTCTGGGGTTCTCTAGGTATAATGAGAAGTTTTTCAAGGCATGGAGAGGCTGAGGTAAGGAGCTCTAGAAGACAGGAAGGGGTACCATGGATTAGGATTCCTAGTGAAGCCACAAACAACTGTTTGTTTTTTCCAAATGAAGAAATTCCTTCAAGAATTCTGCATTTTGGTCAAAGGAGTAGACAATTTTCAGATGAAGAACTAAAATTATTTCTAGTCATATGAAAAGATGCTCCAAATACCTATTGATCAGAGAAATGCAAATTAAAATAACTCTGAGATACCACTACACACCTGTCATATTGGCTAAAATGCCAGGAAAAGATAATGATGAATGTTGGAGGGGATGTGGGAAAACTGGGACACTGTTACATTGTTGTTGGAGTTGTGAATGGATCCAGCCATTCTGGAGAGCAATTTGGAACTATGCTTAAAGAGATATCAAACCTGCATACCCTTTGATCCAGCATAGTTCCAAATAGAAATCAAAAAAGGGGAAAGGGACCCACATGTGCAAAAATGTTTGTGATAGCCTTTTTTGTAGTGGCTAGACACTGGAAACTGAGTTTTTGCCCATCAGTTGGAGGATGGCTGAATAAGTTATGGTGTATGAATGTTGTGGAATATTATTGTTCTATAAGAAACTATTAGGAGGATGATTTCAGAGAGACCTGGAAAGACTTACGTGAACTGATGCTAAGTGAAGTGAGCAGAATCAGGAGATCATACACACATTGTAGAGCAACAGCAAGATTCCATAATAATCAACTCTGATTGTCGTGGCTCATTTCAACAGTGAGATTATTCAGGCCAGTTCCAATGATCTTGTGATAAAGAGAGCTATCTACATCCAGAGAGAGGACTGTGGGAACTGAGGGTAGATCACAACATATCATTTTCATTCTTTTTATTGTTGTATGCTTGCAGTTTATTTTCTTTCTCATTTTTTTCCTTTTTGATCTGATGTGTGTGTGTGTGTGTGCAGCATGATAATTATATGAAGGTATATGCACATATTATATTTAACATATATTTTAACATGTTTAACATATATTGAATTGTCATCTAGAGGAGGGGAAAATTTGGAACACAAGGTTTTGTAAGGGTCATTGGTGAAAAATTATCCATGCATGTGTTTTGAAAATAAAAAGCTTTAATTAAAAAAAAAAAAATTCTCCATTTTAGTCAAACTGTCCTGTTAGCTATTTTAAGTATAATCCTTTCTCAGTTTCTATGCCTTTGCATATGTGGGCTCCTAGAGTCTAGAATACAATCCTCTTTCCTCTGCTTCTAAGAATCCCTTACTTTGCTACCTGCTAAATAGGATCCTGATCACCTCTGCTGTTTGGGACTTCATGAAATTATTTTATAATATTTATATATAATTTGTAATTACTTATTTGTTTATATTTTATATATTACTAACATAATTTAAATTCCTTGAGATTAGAGATTATTTGTTTTTCTTTTTTGTATTCCCAGCCCTTTGTGTTTAGTAATTGATCAATAAATGTTTGTCAAATTGGATAGAATTGAATTTTGAATTCTTCTTGAAATATATTTGTAGGTAATTTTTTTTTGTAAAATAATAAAAATAAAAGTAAATTATGAAGTGAAAAAATGGAATATTCTAAATAATTGAATAAAGGAATTATAACATTATTTTCCAAGGCATTTTCACTAGCTGTCCTCTGTGTGCCTTTGTCCATTCCATCTACTTCAACCCCCTAATCCCAAAAATGAGGAAACTGAAAGATACAAAGAGTTTAATTGTTTTGCCCAAGATCAAATAGAGTATCAGAAGTAGGAGCTGAACCCAGGTCTCCTGACTGATGGCTAAATGGTCTGGTCCTGGATTTAGGAAGATTTCTCTTCCTGAGTTTAAATCTGGCCTCAGACACATACTAGCTGTGTGACCTTGTATAAGTCACTTAATCCTGTTTGCCTCAGTTTCCTTATCTATAGATGAGCCGGAGAAGGAAATGGCCAACTACTCCAGTATTTTAGCTAAGCCCCAAGTGGGGTCACAAAGAATTGAACAAAACTAAAAAATGCCCAAAGAACAACTTCTGACTCTAGAGCCAGTATTTTTTTCATTGTAATAATTTATTAAGATAAAACTATTTTTATGTGTAACAGACAAACCCATTCACAAAGTACATCAGCATGCTGGGACAATGAGTTGTAATATAGTATAATGGAAATATTTTAGAAAATCTCTGGGGCATGTTTAAACTCAAGGCTGACATATGGTCCTGTAAAAATGGACTACAGTCCTTTTGTCTTAGAGTTTGTACTTACTAGTAAGTACAAGCTGTGTGGCAAGTCACTTTACTCTATTTGCCTCAGTTTTCTCATCTATAAAATGATCTGGAGAAAGAAATGGTAACCATGCTGGTATTTTTTCTAAGAAAAACCCAAATGGGGTCTCAAAGAAACACTAGTCTCTCATGGATAACTTTTATTGCTGCTTTCTCCCCCCAAATCTTATTGATCTCAATTCAATTCAATTTGCCAAATGTTTATTAAGTGCCAACTCTGTGCAGGCCACTGTAGTAAATGAAAAATATACAAAGATTAATGATCGATTGTAATGGGCTGAGGCTTGAGTTGATGCACTAAGGTCCCAAGCACGTGAGGCTAAATAGTAATTGGACAATACTCCATTAATATATATGCTTGGAGAAAGAATGTCCCCCCCTTTGTGCAAGTCCTGATGTGTTGTATAGAAAATGACATTTTTGGTGGGTGGAGGCAAGGGGGTGGGGAGGGAAGCGGAAGGAGAGACTGCTGGCTGGTGTCTTGACACAGCTGCTCCCATTGCCATTGCGACAGCCCTTCAGCTCAGATCTCCCTCTGCTAACTGGCTTCCTGTTGCAGCTGCCCATATTGCTATCACAATCCTTTTTCACCTCTTCACTTTAATAAAGATTGAAGATTTTTCCCTTAACCTGAATTCCTGACTCCGGCTGATTTTAAATACGCGGTCGTCACATTTGGCACCCAACGTGGGGCTGTTTTTCATTCCCTGTGGCAAAACTGTCCATTCATATCTTTTATAAGGCTCAGCTAAGTTAAGCTGGGCATTGAAAAGGCAAATCTTTTCGTATCCTCCTTATCCAGAGGGATAGAATAGAAACAATCCTTAATATCTATGACCCAAAGAGGCCATTCTCTAGGCAACTGAGTAGGAGATGGAAGTCCAGGCTGAAGAGTTCTCATAGTTTCCATCTGTTCGTTTACCTTTCTTAAATCAGTGAGCATCCTCCATTTTCCAGATTTCTTTTTTACAACGAACGCTGGGGAATTCCAAGGACTTAGAGAAGGTTGTAAGTGTCCTTGTTCAAGCTGCTCCTGTACTATATCTAATAAGGCCTGAATTTTATCGCTACCTAAGGGCCACTGTTCTATCCACACTGGTGTATCAGTTTTCCATTGGATAGGAACAGGTGAAAGTGTTGGCGGGCCTTCAACAGCAGCCCTGCTTAAAAAACCGAAGTACTCATTTTTAACCCTAATTGCTGTAAAACATCTCTTCCCCACAGATTGATGGGGATTTTTTCAACTATAAAAGGCATAAAAACTCCTGTTTTGTCTTCAAAAGTCCATCTCATAGGGGTAGCACTAACTTCAACTGCTATTGATCCTCCTACTCCAGACATGTAGGTGTCTGCTTTAATCTTTGGCCAGTGACTGGGCCAATTAGCATCTCTAATGACTGTATGATTTGCACCTGCGTCTACCAATCCTTCCAATGGTAGGCCATTTATATAGATAGTGAGCATAGGTCGGTCAGCTGTTACAGCTGCTGTCCAGTATATTCCTGGATTTTGTGGTCTGGAGTCAGAATCTGGGTGACTATCACCAGGATGCTTATAGGGATTCTGTATGAGTAAACCTGATGCTACTACTTCTCCTGGGTGATAAGTCACACATTGTCTACCTGTATTAGTGACTGGGATATTATCTACACATTCCCCAGTTTCCCACATCAGTGTGTGGATGGACAGTTTTGTATGTACAAAAAGGAGGTGAAATGGTCAAGCCTACTCTGCCTGGAGGTAAGGGATCCATAGGCTGGAGAGGAACAGATTTCACCTCTCTAGGGGGTATCTCAGTTGTCCCAGCTGCATACAGCTCTATTCTCCCCAATTGTAATTCCTTTCTCCCATCAGGTTGCTTCCTGGCTGGTTGACTGTGTAATCCCCTTCTCCCATCATATGGCTTTCTGGCTGATTGGTCATGTATGGGTACTGGACTTGTAGGCACTCTCTGGGTGCCCCCCAACATCCAGCTGCTCCTATGACTAGATTGCAAAAGGGACTAATTAAGGCCAAAGAGGAAGGGAGAAATGTATCAGAATTTCAATACCACATTTTTCCTATAATTCAACAGTTTAATTCTTCAGGTCAAGAAAGTAGAAGATACTCTCCTTTTGATATAGAAATCCTCAAAGACCTGAAAAAGGTTTGCATTCTTTATGGAGCTACATCAGCTTATGTTAAAATGTTATTACAGAATTTGCCTTTGAAATCTTGACCCCCTAATGACTGGAAATTTATATCAAGGATATGCCTAGAACCTGGACAAAACTACTTGTGGCTTTCTGAATATAGTGAGCTCTGTAGGATACAAGCGCAACAAAATAGTCAAAGTGGAGTTCATGCTACAATCACCTGTGACCTACTAACAGGTGTAGGTCCTTATGCAGATGTCGCAGTACAGATTAATTATTCTATAGCAGCATATGAGCAAATTGCTGCTAATGCTATCAAAGAGTGGGCTTCTCTCCACAATAAAGATGACAAGGTTGGGGCCTTCACAAAAATAACACAAGGGCCAAATGAACCCTTTGCTGACTTTGTGGGATGTTTGCAGACAGCTATCACAAGAATGAATGAGGAAAATGCAGTAAAAGACATTTTGATAAGGCAACTTGCTAAGGTTTGCAGAAGAATTATACTAGGACTGCACAAGGATGCTCCTTTAGAGGAGCTCATAAGACGCTGTACCACAGTGGGCACAAATGCCTTTTATAGCCAAGCTGTGATGCAGACTTCCCAAAATCCAAACATGGGAAGACATAGTCCCTCCTGGCAAGGGACTTCCAGAGAGAGACTTGTAGATGCTTTCAGTGTGGAAAAGTAGGGCATCTGAAAGCTCAATGTTGGTATAGAGAGAGAATGAGAAGACAGGGTGAGAGAATAAAACCCAAAACCGTCTAAAATGTAACCGAGGCTTTCACTGGGCCTCTGAATGTAGATTGACTCAGAGAAATGAGAGGCAGGGCCCAGCTCCAAGGTATCACTCAAAAGATAGGTGGGGCGTGATAGCAACTGAGGTTACACCCATTGAGTCTTTAGAAATTCAGGACTCCAATGTCATCAACCAACAGAAAAGCAATCAAGATTACAATTGGGGAGGTTACAGGCCTTTTAATACAACAGGGCAGTGTCTAATGCAAACAGCCCCACTATCTTTAGATAATTGCCAGGTGATGTGAAGAGATCCAGAAAGTGGTAAATAGAAGGGAATTAGATAGGCTAACTGCTTGGGGAAGAGGGTTTGCTTGTATTTCTACAGGTGGAGAAGGAATCAGATGGGTGCCAACGGGCAGTATTTGCCTTATCCATCACAGAGAGATGGAGCAGACCCTTGAAACGAAGGAGAAGATCCAAGTAATATCGGGTAGTTCTCTTGCTGATTATGCTCACCATTGAAAGAGCGTGGCAGTTATGGCGTTTGACTCATGGACTATAAAATTGTTGGACTTGAAAACCCTCAGGAATCATTAGATTCTCTGAGACATGATAAGATTGTTGTAGGACTTGAAAACCCTCAGGAATCATTGGATTCTCTGAGACATGATAAGATTGTTGTAGGACTTGAAAACCCTTGGGAATCTTTGGATTCTCTGAGACATAAGATTGTTGTAGGACTTGAAAACCCTCAGGAATCATTGGATTCTTTGAGACATAAGACTTGAAAGCCCTAAGAAATCATTGGATTTTTTGATAAATGATAAGACTCTTACAGGATTTCAAAATCTGCTGGAATCATTGAATTCCCTAACACATAAAAAGACTTTTGGAGGACTTCAAAAACTTGGGGGGATCATTGGATTTCCTGATATGTGAAGCAATGGACAATAGATTTGTTTTGGACTATCTCTTGGCTGCTGAAGAAGGCATATGTGTGACTGCTGTTTACATACTCTCCTTCTAGGACTTCTGGCAATCTTTTACAACACAATGTTGATTTATATTGTTTCTTATACCGTTACTTGGGTGTACAATTCATGTTTGTTACACCACATCAAGCCTGCACTGACTGTGGGGAGAGTCATCACTAATAGCCTCTGCGTTATTGCTATGTGCTTGTGTAATACCTCCCATGCTGATGGGTTTGTGCATAATAAGACTCTTCAGCCCAGAAACCTGCTAGCAACCCCCACTTCCCTTTGGTGCTTTTCATCTCCCTTCCTGAGATGTCAGGGAGGGCGTGATTATCTCCTTTTTAGTGCTTTCACCTCCCTTCCTGAGAAGTCAGGGGGGTCGTGAGCACCTCCTTTTTGGTGCTTTCACCTCCTTTCCTGAGATGTCAGGGGGGTCATAATCATCTCCCCTTGGGGGCTCTGACCTCCCTGAGGAGTCAGGGATGGCATGACCACCTGTGTTCTAAAACAAAAGAAAGTGCGAGATGTAATGGGCTGAGGCTCGAGTTGATGCACTGAGGTCCCAAGCACATGAGGCTAAATAGTAATTGGACCATACTCTATTAATATATAAGCTTGGAGAAAGAATGGCCTCCGCCCACTCTTTGTGCAAGTCCTGTTGTGTTGTATAGGAAATGACGTTTTTGATGGGTGGAGGCAGGGGAGTGGAAAGGGAAGCGGAAGGAGAGACTGCTGGCTGGTGTCTTGACACAGCTGCTTGCATTGCTATCGCGACAGCCCTTCAGCTCAGATCTCCCTCTGCTAGCTGGCTTCCTGTTGCAGCTGCCCATGTTGCTATTGCAATCCTTTTTCACCTCTTCACTTCAATAAAGATTGAAGATTTTTCCCTTAACCTGAATTCCTGACTCCGGCTGATTTTAAATACGTGGTCATCACAATTGATGTTGAGTACCATGTCTTATACATTTCAGGAAATACTTGTTGAATTTAATTATTTGGCTTAAAGCCAACCCAAAACCTACTTTCATGCTGGTTAGTCTCAGACCAGAGTGAGAAGCTTTACTTAAACTCAGATTTCTTGACATGATCCAGCTGCAAACTATGCTTCTATTTATTGCTATAGCTCTCAAGAAACTCCACTAGAAAGTTTCAGTTTACATAATCCTAATTATTCAATAAGATGACATATTGGATCATAAATATAATCATTTTCTTAACAATAAGATAAAAGCAATAAATATCACAGATACTCACAAGGTAAATTACATAATAATAATAATAAAACTTATCAGTTCACACATATGCCTAAGTCACACTCTTCCACCAGTTTACTTGATATCTGTGGGAAAGAGTGGCCATATATAAACCTTTCAGAAAAGCATATAAATAAGGAAAACCCATATTCCCAGAAAAGCTCACATCTCTGACCTAGAAACTTCATTGTCCTCTTTCTGTCTCAGAAACTGTACACGAAAATTCTTTACTGAATTTGAATGTGTTTCTATGTTGAACACATGCTTCTGTTGCTAAGCTAACTTGATTCAGTGATTCACAATATATATGACTAATAACTCATTGAGCATGATGTCTGAGACAAATTACAAAACCGGATGAGTTCTCTGATTCTAAGCTGTCACTCTGATCTGCTGGACATAATGCTCAACAACAATCACTTCATAGCCATCACTTTAGCTTTCAACTTACCTGATGGCATTTGATGCTGTAGATTGCCTCCACATTTTCTCCTCTCTGAGTTTTCATGACACTGCTTTCTCCTAGTTATCCTGCTCCTGTCTGTTTTATTTGCTGGTTTTTTCCATCTATGTTATAGCCACTGGCCATGAGTATCCCCCAAGGCTCTGTCCAAGGTCTTTTCTTTTTATTCCGAACAATCTTAGTTGGTGATCTCATCACTCCCATACATTCGACTGTCATCTCTATGAAGATGATTCCCAGATCTACATAGAATTCTTTCTCTCTCCTGAGTCCTAGGCCTGCATCACAAATTATCTTTTGGATATCTTGAACTGCTTGTCCAATAAGCATCTCAAACTTAATGAGTTCAAAACAGAACTTACTATTTTTCCCTCAAACCCCCCTCCTTTTGTTAGTTTCTCCAAGAGCACCACTATCTTCCCAATAGCCTAGCCTAGCCTCACACCTCAATATCATTTTCAAATTCTCCACAGCAGTTATTAAACAAGTTAAGCTGTTTGTTTAAGTCTGCAAGTTTTTTATTTCTAACTTCACAACGTCTTTTGGCTATGTCTCCTTGTCATTTACACAGCTGCAACCTTAAATCAGGCCTTCTTCACCTCTCTCCTGGACAATTGCATGAACTTTCTTTCTTTTCTTTTTCTTTTTTATAAAGCTTTTTCTTTTCTTTTTTTTTCTTTTTAAAAATTAAAAAATTTTTAAATGTCTGAGTTCAGAGCTGGTGCTCTATTCACTGCCACTTAGCTGCCCCCAAGCTTTTTATTTTCAAAACATATGCAGAGATAGATAATTTTCAACATTCATCCTTGCAAAACGTTATATTCCAATTTTTTCCCCTCCCTTCCCCCACCACCTCTTTTAGACAGCAAGTAATCCAATATATGTTAAACATATATTGCACAAGATTTCTAACTGATCTTCCTGCTTAAATCTTTCCTCACTCACTAAGTCACCTTTCATTCAACTGCCACTGTGACTTTTCTAAAGTATGTCATTGCCCTGCTCAATTTCTTAATATAATATTTTGTTTTTTTCCCCATTACATGTTAAAGCAATTTTTAAAACATTTTTAAAAGTTTCAAGTTTCAAATTCTGTCCCTGAGAAAGTAAATAATCAGATAAAGTTTATACGTGTGCAATCATGTAAAAATTTTTCATAAGTCATTTTGTTCAAGAAGACTTGAAAAATAAAAAAATAATGGATGGGAGAAAAAGGAAAGGAAAAAAACAAAGGAAAGAAGGAGGGAAGAAAGGAAAGAAGGAAGGAAAGAAGAAAGAAAGGAAGGAAGTGTCTATATTCAGACAGTATATGTTCTTTCTCTGGAGGAGGATACATGTGCTTCATTGTAAATTCTTTGGCATATCGTATTGTTGAAAATAGCTAAATCCTTCACAATTGACCATTATATATTATTGCTATTATTGTGTACAATGTTCTCCTGATTCTGCTTACTTTACTTTCCATCAGTTTATGTAAGTCTTTCTAGGTATTTCTGAAATCATTCTGCTTGTCATTTCTTATAGTACAATAATATTTCATCACAATCACATACCACACAATTCTCCAATTGATGAGCATCCTCTCGATATCTAATTCTTAGCCACCACAAAAAGAGAAATATTTTTGTCCTTCCCATCCACCCCCCTTTTAAAAATGTTATTGGGATATAGATCTAGCAGTTTGCTCTGCTCAATTACCTCTAATGGCTTCCTATTACTTCCATGATCAAATATAAACTCCTCTCTTTTGCCTTTAAAATTCTTTATAACCTGGCTCCTTTCTATTTTTTCAATCTTCTTATACTTTAGCTCCTTCTGGGTGTACTCTGTGATCCAACCACATTAGCCTATTTGCTGTTCCTTGCACAAGGTTCTTCAGATTTGGTTTCTGTCTTTGCACTAGCTGTCCTTTCACTAGAATGCTTTGTCCTCTCACTTCCTCTGTTTCCCTGACTTCTTTCAAGATTCCACTCAAGTCCCACCATCTACAAGAGGCCTTTCCCAGTCTCTTCTCCATTCTATCCACTCTGTTTACATCTCATATGTATCTGTCTCCCTCATTAGAATATGAATTCCTTGAGAGTGAGGACTGTCTCATTTTTTCCTTGTATCTTTGGAGCCTAATATACTGCCTTGCACATTTAATAAATGCTTATTGATTGATCCATTATTCAGACCAGATATAATGAGGTTCAGTAAGAGGGTATTAGTAGAAATGGAAAAATAGAAGAATACAAAAGATAGAATTGGAAGTAGAATCAACAGATTTGTCCACTGATTTGGCTCAGTTATGGCACTGAACCAAGCTTATGCTACATTTTAATATTGCACTCTAATGGGTTACTGTTTCATTGAAGATTTTAAACAACCGTAGAAATACATTCAATTTCACTTATCACAGAATATCTCTGTCAATAAGTGTTTATTAATTACTTACTATGTGCCAGGCACTGTGCTAAGAACTGGAAATACAGAAACAAACAAACAAAAAAAATAGTCCTTACTCTCAAGAAGTTTACAATCTAATGGAGGAAGACGATAAACAAAAGAAAAGGTGAGAGTAGAAAGGAAAATACCTTTACAGGAGCACAATGGAGAAATCTAAAGAAAAAAGCAGAATAGAAAACAAAGAGATAGATGGCCTGGGTATCCTCCTTAAATGAAGGTTCTAGGAGGGGCATTCTACCTTATATTCATTCATGTGATGGGCTCAGAGGCAGAGGGTCCTGATGAAGTCTGAATTCTAGGGCTGAAGCATCCTTAGTAAATATACCAAGAACTGAATTTTCTATCATAAAAAATAGGTACATTATTAAATGTATCCTTTATTTCATCCCTGCTTCCCGATTTATGCTGTGCCTTCCTTGTTGACTCTCAGTCTTGGCTCTGTTGTGAGGAAAGTGAGGGAAAGGAAGAGTCAAAGATGACTTTGATTTTCTGAGTCTCAGTGACAAGGACATTGAATTAAATATCAATGTCATTGAAAGAATTAGGGAAATTAGGGAGAGAAAAAGATTTAGAAGAAATAATCTCTCTTCTGCTGCCATTTAAAACTAGCTCCACTCAATACACTGTTGCTTTGACCCTCTCGGGGCCATCTGCCCTGTAGGGCTAAACTGGGATATGAGCAAGAAAGCTCTCGCTGACTACCTGTCTAATTTGGGTAGATTGTAGACTCAACAATTAAAACAGATAACATCCAAAAAGATGGCGGGGATTCTGTTATGTGCTTTTTAAAGATGCTGCCAATATTGATAAATTCTTGGAACTTAAAAAACACAACTTGGGTAGCAAAAACTAAAGCTTTAAAGGGAAAGGAGACCCTCCCAAAAGTATTTGTTGGTAGACTGAGCCCAGATACATCTGAAAAACAAATCAAAGAATATTTTAGAGCATTTGAAGAGATTGAACTTTCTATGGACACAAAAACAAATGAAAGATGATTTTGTTTTATCACATATACAGATGAAGAACTAATTTTTTTAAAAATTAGAAAATAGATATTATCAGATTGTTTCTGGGAAGTGTGAAATCAAGGTTGTCTAGCTCAGAGTTATATAGGCAGTTACAGCAACAACAGAAAGAAGGGAAGGGCATTGAAGCTGGGGTATGAGGTAGGACTAGGGGTTGTGGACTAGGTCAAGGCCAAAACTGGAACCAGGGATACAATAACTGTTAGGATCAAGGATATGAAAATTACAATAGTGCCTATGGTGGTGATCAGAATTATAGTGGCTATGGTGGATATGATTATACTGGGTATAACTATGGGAACTATGGATAGGAGCAGGGATGTGCAGACTACAGTGGTCAACAAAGCATTCCAAGGGAGTGGTAATCAGCAAAACAATTACCAAGACATGAAGAAAATAGGTGCAGATGTTAGAATAGTCTATCTTGCAGGATGATGACATCGAGGGGAGAGAGATCTTCTATTAATCTGAGACGACTATTTTGTAAAAAGTTTTAGTGACCATGACACAATTGTGTTCAATTGTATATAGCAACTGATTTTGTTTTCTGGTTTTTGCTTGTCCTTTATTATCTGTGTTAAGACAAATATGGATTTGTTTATACAAATTTCATTTGCATAATTTCATGTTAAGTGATTCTCAAAAATAAATTACTTGTGATTGTTTTTCTGTGTCAAGTACTAAATAGTTCTGTTTTTTTAAAAATGTAATTTTAAATAAGCAATAATTGACACACAGTTTATTTTCTAGATGTCATAGACAATGAGGAGAAACTATAGTTCTTTATAAATAGCAAGCAACAAATTTTGCCTTAGTTTTCTAATTCCCATGATAAAGCACTATGCTAAGGATTCATGTCCATATTTAAAATGGCTATAGATGCTGTACAAGGAGTAGAAGAACAGTTAATATGGTGTTTGCTGCCTTACAACTCCATGAGAAATTCAAGAAGAATAGAAATCTGTATATAATATTCGCATATCTGACCAAACTTTAATACTGTCAGATGTAAAGGCTTACAGAAAATTATGTCAAAATTTGATTGCCCAAAAAATTTCATCAGAATTGTACATCAATTTCATGACAGCATGTTTGCCTGAGTTCTGGATAATGGACAATGCTCTTGTGTTTTCACCTTCACTAATGGAGTGAAAGTAGGCTGTGTGCTTGCTTCCATGCTTTTTAACATGATGTTTTCATTCATGTTGTCAAATGCCTATAATGAGGACGAACATAGTATCAAGATCACTTACTGCATTGATGGTAAATTCTTCAACTTGAAAAGGCTAAAGCGGAGGGAGTTGAAGCATGATTTTTTGTTTGCAGGTGATGGTATGCTCAATGCAGTCTCTGAAACTGAGCTGCAACAAAGTGTGGATTGATTCTCTGCTGTTCTAACAACACTAAGAAAGACAAGTACTCCATTAGCCAGCAACATGTTATCCATAAGCAAATGGAGAAGTTTTGCATGCTGTGGATAAGTTCACTTACCTTGGCAGTATACTTTTCAGGGATGTTCACATTGATAATGAGCTTGACACATGCATTCCAGAGCTAGATCAGTATTTGGGAGGTTCAGAAGGAAAGTGTGGGAGAGAAGAGGTATTAGGCTGCCTACCAAACTGAAGATCTGCAGAACCATTGTGCTGACGTCATTGCTGTACATCTGTGAAACCTGGACAGTGTACCAATGCCATGCCAGGAACTTAATTGTTTCCACTGAAACTGTCTTAGGAAGATTCTGGCACAGGATAAGACATCAGCTACTGAGATCCTTTCTTGAACTAAACTGCTAAACATTAGTGCAACTCTTCTGATTTGGCCACAAAGACTATTTTATGGAGAACTTACACAGGGCAAGCATTTGCAAAGTGGTCACAAAAGACCGCACAAGGATACTCTTAAGATTTCTCTGAAGAACGTGGAATCAATTATGAATCATGGAAGATTCTGACACAGGACGGCCCAGCATGGCTTGCTCTCATCAGAGAAGGTGCTGTGCAGAATTGAAGTAGCTTAGAAGAAACTTGAGATTCACAAAATTAGAGAATTCTCCCCAAATGTTCATATGGACTATTTTTACCCAACTGTGGCAGAACATTCCAAGCTCATATACTGGTCTGATCAGCCACAGTGGGACACACTGTAACTTGATTCTAACATAATGATGTCATTTTAGTCCTCTCTAAGATGGAAGGACAACCATCCAACCATGAAATTAAACAATTTGTCCCCCACGTGCATTCTTGGGGTCTTTGTGATGAGAAGTGCTAATTCAGCATGTTGTGAATAGCTGAAATTGTTTTTATCAGAATATAAATTCCTTGACTTTTATTTTCAAGAGAAGTACCTTTTTATTAAACACCATAAAATAAGGCATAGTTAGAAATTGCTTTTTATGAGTTGACTAGATGTTTTGAGCCTATTTATAAAAACAAGCAAAAAACCCTATTCATTTTTATTGTGATTATTTGACAGTTGCATTGAATGTGAGGGTAATATATTGTTTCTAGGATGTACTGTAACCTATTTAACATGTAAAGGACTGCTTGCCATCTGGGGAAGGGGGTGGAGGGGAAAAATCGGAATAGAAGTGAGTGCAAGAGATAATGTTGTAAAAAATTACCCTGGTATGGGTTCTGTCAATAAAAAGTTATTTAAAAAAAAAGGAAGAGGAGGAGAGCCCAAAATGTTAAGACAATTCCTTAAGATTCTTCTTTAATAAATTTTCCTCAATATCTGAAAAAAAAAAAAAAAAAAGAATGTGAGTGTAAATTCAATTGCATATTTCCTTGAAACTGGATCAAAGATTAACATGGGCAAGCTTTTTACTATGGATTGTAAGTAAATGAATTGTACTCTGAAATACTGCATTATGTCACTGCTACTGCCAAAGGATAAATAGCTATTTCCTGTTGGGACACATACTTAGAAAGTTTTAGTAGAGTTAAAGTAGAAAAGGCTTTTGGCATGGAAATTTTTAGGAAAAATCATGATAGTAAAATCTATGTACTCATTTATTGTTTTGTATTCTAAATAAAGGTTAATTTTTTTCCATTTTAAAATGATAGTGCATGTGCTCTTAGTAGTGAAACATTTCCATATTGAAATAAGGGAGAGGGATGTATGGTAAGTAAAATTTAAAGCTTTAGTTACATGACATATTGTGTAAATATAGCAGGGCTTTCTTTCTATTAGTGTACTGAAATAGAATCAGGCCTTCATAGCTCTTGAGCAGAGACCCAAGTTGACATTTAATTGATTGATTAAGGTCTATATTTTAAAAAAAAAATGGTTTATATCCTCACAGATCCCTTATAGAGTATGGATTTTGTTAGACCTGAAGGATCAAGTTTGTTCTTTGGTCGTAGTTGACAGAAGTATGTCACATAAGAGGGCTGATTTCTCTTGTATTACCATCCCTGAAATTTATTTGTAATTTTATGAAGTAAAAAATTAACTGACACCTGTTAGTTTTATCCATCCACACTACTTCCCTCTCTCCCTCCCCCATTTTGTTTTCTGAAGTAAGTCTTCTTTCTCCTTTTCCAAAGGGCTGTCCAGTTTACTTTGCATTTTCTTAGCTTTGGTTTTTTCCCCCATGTTGCTAAATTGGCCTTCCTTATTAGTTGAATCTACTACAGAGATTTCTGTAGAAATTATTTCCCATTTGGAAACTGGAGGAAGATGCTTTGGATTTGTGTTGTTAGAGGCAATAGGTACTTTTAGGTATATTTAGGGGAATGATTTCTGTAACTTACAATTTTGTGATTAGGTGACAAGTTGATATTGAAACTGTCCTTTTCCTAATTACAAATTAATAAACGTTTTTAATTTTACTCTTCTAAAAAAAAAAGAAGACGGGAGGAAGAGAAGGAAGAGGAGGAAGAGGAGGAAGAGAAGGAAAAGAAGGAAAAGGAGAAGTAAAAGAAGGAAGAGAAGAAGGAGGAAGAAGAGGAGGAGGAGGAGGAGGAAAAGAGGGAGGAGGAGGAGAAGGAAAAGAGGGAGAAGGAGGAGGAGAAGGAGAAGTAAAAGAAGGAAGAGGAGAAGGAGGAAGAGGAGGAGGAGAAGGAGGAGGAAGAAGGAGGAGGAGGAAGAAGAAGAAGAAGAAGAAGAAGAAGAAGAAAGCAGCAGCTCAGTTTCGGATTTTTATTTGAAGTGAAGGCAGGACAACAAGCACCATAAAAGCCCCTGGACCATCAAATGTACAGATTTAGGAAACATCTATGTAGAAGAGGGTGCTGAAGCCTTGAGAATAGGTGAGTTTACCAAAGGGCAGACGCTAGAGGGGAATGAAATAGCCAGAGTGTACCGGAAGAAACGCCGACTGCCTGAAGTTTAGGGAGTTACGGAGCTGAAGGCAAAGCTTGGGGTCGGGGAATGAGGAGGGTCCCAGAGGAGAGGGAATGGAACTTTGTGGGCCTGATAGCAATTCAGATCAATAAGCATTACTAAATAATGTTCCAGGCCCTGGGGATAGCACGATAAAAAATGAGAAGTCATTGAGGAGTGTACAGTTTACTGGGCTGGGTGGGGCACGACGTGTGCACAGCTAATAAAGTAAATGGAAAGTAATCTCCTTTGAACTGAGGGGGGACGGAACTAAAAATTAGCGAGATCCGGAAAAGTCTGATTGAGACAGTGGGTCTTGGTAGACGTTGAATGACTTTAGGGATTCCAAAGCCAGAGGCGAGGAAAGCAAGAAGAGAGAGAGCCTGCGCAAAGGCCTGCTGGAACAGGTAGGGACCAAGCTCGGCAAGGGTTTAAAAATACCAAGCTCAAGAGTCAGTTGTGGTCTCGGGAAAAGAAGCTAAAACAGAGATTTGCCACGTCGGGGCTACGGGTCGCCATCAGGGAAATTCCTGAGCGTTTGCTCTCGCAAAGGGTTTGGAGAAGAGAAGCCGAAAGGGCGGAGCCTGGGACAGAGGAACGTCCTTGGGGCGGGGCAATCCAGACTCGTCCTGCCTCCCGCTTCCCCTCCCGGAAGTTCCTCTGTGGGCCGGCAGAGGTCAGAGTGCAGCAGGAAGTAGATACGTGGCCGCCGCCTGTCCGCAGCAGAGGAGGCGCAGCCCGAGATGGCGGGGGTGCTGAGTGCGGAGCGGCTCGAGGTCTCCATCGACGGTCTCACACTGAGCCCGGACCCGGAGGAGCGGCCTAGCGCCGAGGGCGCACCGCTGCTGCCGCCGCCCCCAACGGGGTCTGAGCCCGAGGCGGCGTCGGAGAGGCGGCAGGAGGCCGGGGAGGATGAGGCGGCGGCCGAGGGCCCGGCCCCGGCGGCGCCTCCAGCCCCGGCTCGGGTGACAGCGGCGGACGACTCTCTGTGCTTGGAGGAGTTCTGGGGCTTCGGCCTGGAGGAGCTGTACACCCTGGCACTCCGCTTCTTTAAAGGTGAGCCGGCCTTTGGCTGCCACCCGCCCCGCCCACCTCCTCAGTCAAGTCGGAGCACGGTGCCTAGGCAGCCTCCGGCCCCGACTGCCGCTCTATCTTCCTAGAGCCGGGTCCCTGGGGGCTCGTCCTGGGCCCCTCGGGCCCCTCTCTCCGCTGAGCCAGCTGCCCCTTCTTACGTTTCTCGGGGCCTTGCTGCTGCTGCGCAGTTCCTAATACTCCTATCTCCCCTTCTCTCCTGGGGTGCTCTTCTAGGTCTGATTCCACCCCAGACCCCAAAACGAACCAAAACCACCAAAAACTTTCTTTGCTTCATTTGACAACTCTCTAGGTACGCCACGTTGTTCTCTCTTTGGGGGATGGGGCAGGGAGGGAGAGAAGCTTTTTCCTGAACTTATTTCTACTTCCCGAAATTTCGGAGATTCCCGACCAGAAGTTGCATTGGATTCTCTGGTGGTATGATTGTCTCTAGGACTACCTGGAGGCAGGACCGGAGCCCACCCCTGGTAGCTCCTCCTGCTTATCACACCTCCAGGTGAAGGACTGAAGGAATGTTTGCTTGGTGACTTCTGGGCTATTATTAAAATCTTGATCCTAACTTCAAGTATTTGGATTCCGTCTGGCTATTCTTGAAACTACTTCTATTTTTCCACTCCAACCTACGACTAGTGTTCCGTGGTCTGTCTGTCGTGGTTTTCTACCTTGTAGGGGAAAATTTGAATGATTGATCTGGTCCGTTGTGGGGATGTCCTTTCCCCAGGCAAAATCATTGGGCTAATATGGTAAGGATTGTAGGATAAAACAGCAAATGTGATTTATTTGGGGAAACTTGGTTTAAGATACAGGGTAATAACTTAACAAATTACTTTCCTCTCAAAAACCCTTTTAAAAAAGATGAAATAGGAAATTGAAACAGAGAGAAGTTGTCAGTTCCCCATGATTATGATTAACATTAAATTAAGAGGTCTCGTGGTCATCTTTTTCACTCATGCTTGAAAATCCCTTTCACGTTGTACTGGACTGATGTAGATTTCAAACTCTGGGCTTTTGACTCTTTAATTTAGAGGTCTAGCCGATAATCCACGATGTTTCCCATTTCTATGTTATCGTGAATACTTTAAAAGTAGTTTCTGAACAATGTCCCTCTCATCTTATATGTTTATTAGAAGTTAAAGAGATCTTGTGTCACTAAACTGCCTATGACTTTAACTGGTTCAGACATCTCTTTATTAATTAACCAGGTTGTTGGTTAAGTCAAACTGTTTAGAATTTATTGCACCTTATTGTCTTCACTTTATTCACAGTAAGAGGTAATTGTGGCATGTGCTCACAGTTTAGAGAAATGATAATGGAGAAATAGTTTTAGCTCTTTTGATTTAAGTGATCAGTATTCAGTGCTGCCTTCTCTTTTTAGTGTTTTGCATATAATAAGGCTCTAATAAATGTCAGTCAACAAACATTAAGTTTCTGCTGTGTGCCAGCACTGTCTTAGGGGGTTTGAATTGAATTGTAAAGTAAAACAATCATAATGGCAAGACATTTCTTTGGTGTGAGATCATCGATTTTATCAGTATGTCGGGAACTCCTAGTGTAGATGAGTCCTTCACCAAAGCAGATTAGGCATTTTTCTGTAATTTATGACTTTAGTTACATAGGACCCTTGAGAGATTAAATGACTTGTCCAAGGCCATACAATTGATTTGTGTCAGAGCTTAAAGGCACATTTTCTACTCTATCCACTGTGTCTTTGTAAACCTCATTTACATACAGGTCTGTAGTCTTTATAGTTTAAAATACTGTTATCTTAAGTTTTCAGCCTCCACAGACTATAACAGAATTGCAGTAAAACTGGTATAATAATTTCCCCTTGTATTAAGAGATGCTAGATTTAAATTACACTTGTTATACTTGGATAGTAGAACTCTCTTCTGAAAGTACGAAGCTTTATTCTTAGTGCTAGAAATCTCATATCTTGAAATAAAAGCCACTTAATATGTAAAGTTTGTTAGTTTCTAGTTTAAGCTGCCTCAAGCTAAGGCCAAGTAATTATATTAAGGAACCAATATAGTTGTGATTAAAGGTCTCCATTTGTGGATCATTTGGCAACAAATGGCTTGGTATGGCAAATGCCTAATTGAAAAATAAAAAGGAGGGACCAAAAGTGGTCAGAAGAAATGTACATTGAATTAATGGAAAAAGTAGAATAATGGAATCATTGCCTTTCCTTGTCACCAAGGATAGTAAGTTTTGGTTTTTTCCCCCAGCTTGCTGACCTACATGGACTTTGATTCATTTTTCTAAAACGGTGCTACTGCAAAGTGAAATTTCCCTTGGAATGAGTGACAAGATCATTGTAATGTGGATTTGATTTTTGCTCAGAAAATTTTACCTGTTCCCCAACAGGTTTGAGATATGAAGTATTTCTTTTTACTTGATAGAATAAAACTAGACCTTGGAAAGAAGGATATCTCAGTCCATTTGAAAGATAACATATTGGAAGTCCATACATCCTAGTCTGGTTCTCCTAGTATATAGCCTCCACTGTAGGCTATAATCCTGCTAATTAATCCTCTGCACTTTTGCATTGCTGTCCATTGGGTGGGTGGGTGGGGGGAAATAACTTTTTTGTACCACAAATTAGTATGAAGATGAAATGAGAAACAGATGAAAAAAAAATTGAAAAAGTTAAATGTAAGCATAAAGTGGTTTTTTGTTTTTGTTTTTGTTTTGTTTTTTAAAGCAAATTTCGTTTAAATGGGGTCAGGAGACACAGAATGTAGAATTTAATAAGCTTTTTATTTTTTTATTTTTTAAAGCTTTTTGAATCTAGATGAATAGAGGGAATAAACCTGTGATCTTTAAGAGTTACAGACCAATTAGGTAGAATCTAGTTATAGGATAGAAGAAATTAATTAGATTAAAATCATTTCAGGGTCGACAAGAAATAGACTACCGGATTGAAAATTAAGTATTTTTGAATAATTTTTAATCATTCAGAAATTATAGATATTAAAAAAAAAAGTTTAGAGAACAGAGAGACAAATGAAGATCACCAGGAAATTTTCGGTGGGCTCAATTTGAGTTAGATGCTACCTGTCTGAAATATTTTTTTTCTCCCTTAAAAAAAAGTTTTACTTTTTAAATTTTGATTAACAAGCAACAAATGAATATTCTTTATGCAAAGCAGAACATAAAAAGGAAATCCAAAATATCTTAATTTCTGAATAATTAAAAATAATAGAAACTGTCTGGGTTGATGTCATACTTTTCTGGAAAATTTTTCAAATGGCAATAAAAAAATATGAGTATTGAAGCATCCTTTTCATGATTCCTACATAGGGATATATTTTAAAATGTGCTGTTAAGTATTTGAAATTTTTCTGTGATGACAAAAAAAAAAAACCCAGACCCAAAACCTTTTGGGGTTTTACATACCTATGCAACCAGCAAAAAATTTAAGTTTAGAATCTTGATGTTACTGGTTAGACATTCGTTTGTTAGGTCATTTTCCTATTCCTAGAACAAATTAATTTGTTCCTTTGGGATCCTTTGGGATGTTTCATTTGCAATTGATGCAGTAGTTGACTAGAAATCATTTATACAGTTTGATTTTTCTAACTAAGAGCACTGGGAATTATAGTTCTCAAGGAAACAAAGAATTTTTATTTCAGTGTTCATTGTGGACCAATAACCCGGAAGTTGCTTTGCTTTTTATCCTCTTCATGTACTCATTTGCACGTGCTTTCTCCCCTTGCCTACTAGATTGTAAATCTCTTGAAAATAAGGGATGTTTTGTTTCTCTCTTCTATGCTCCTCCCTCTTGCACAGTTCGGGTCTTGGCTTAATAAATGTTAGAATGACTGTTTCTGAATGGAATCACAGAGGAATATACACTTTAAAAAAAATCCTAGATTCCAAGCAAGCTTTTAATTTTGCTTTTTTGCCTAAATTTTTTTTCTTGACATCTTATGCATTTTTATTTGGTATACAATTTGGTAATTGAATTTTTTTTTTAAACCTTGAATTTATCCTGTATATATCTTATATGTCCATAGCTATTTGCCTGTTGTCTACCATGTTAGAATATGAATTACTTGAGAGAAAAGATTGTTTTTGCCTTTCTTTGCATGGCCCAGCCCTTAGCACAGTGCTATACTGTAAATACTTAAATGTTTGTTGACCATCTGATGTCTTGAACTGAACTATTTAAAATTTTCAAAATGTAGAAATTATATAGGTTTTTCAATCATGTTGAGGACAATAGTTGTTTAATTGACAGAGTTATTATTATCAATAGAGAATAGATAATTTTGTGAAAATTCTAAGGTTTTAAATTTTTCTTTGACTTTCCTTAAACATTTCTAAGGATTTAAAAACAAACAACCACAACCACCACCACTGCCACAACAAAACACATTAGAAAATAGGAAATGGGGTTTTAATGGGGGTGAAGGAAGGATGTTGAGAGAGTTCTCAAGAGCAAGGTGAGAGCAAATTCTCAATTTTTCCCCCCAAGGTCATATGTTATTTGAAACTGTCACTTGAGGTTTTCATTTTCATGCACTCATTTTTCACCCTTCTGTACAGATATACAGCCAGCAAAAGGAATGAATATTTAGAGTGCAAGGGAAGAAGTATGGGATCACCAGAAAATTTAGCTAGGCCTCTGACCAATTCACCCTTAAAACAATTCTGTTCTGATCTGTTAGTCCTTATCCAGTTAGTTTGAAACCAAGATATTTCTTATTTGGAGGTTATCTTAAGTCCATTTCCAAAAGCTCGATGCTTTTTAAGTGAATCAGTACAAATTAACATTCTTTTCATATCATAAAGACTATTAAATAATCTTAATTTGTTAATAGAGTTTACTATCAGCTTTAGAGGTATTTTGATTACTAGTTGTGAGAATTTAGTATTACCCTTAATTTTTTTTTAATATTTTATTTTATTTTATAATAACTTTATATTGACAGAATCCATGCCAGGGTAATTTTTTTACAATATTATCCCTTGCACTCGCTTCTGTTCCAATTTTTCCCCTCCCTCCCTCTAATTTTTCTAAAAATTAGATTTTTTTTTCTTTACCAACCTAATTATATTTGGTTTTTCATACCAGCCTAGTATTAAGGCAATTTAATTAATTGATTGACTAATTTGTTCATTTATTTTATATCTTTTTATTTACAAAACATACATGCATGGGTAATTTTTTCAACATTGACCCTTACAAAACCTTCTGTTACAAAATTTCCCCTCCTTCCCCCACCCCCTCCCCTAGATGGCAGGTAGTCCAATACATGTTAAATGTGTTAAATGACATGTTAAATCCTATACACACACACACACACACACACACACACTTACATAGTTACCTTGCTGCACAAGAAAAATCGGATCTAGAAAGAAAAAAAAACTGCACAGAGAGAGTGGAAATGCTATGTTGTGGTCCACACTCAGTTCCCATAGTTCTCTCTCTGGGTGTAGATGGCTCTCTTCATTACTGAACAATTGGAACTGGTTTGAATCATCTCATTGTTGAAGAAAGTCATGTCCATCAGAATTGATCATCGTATAGTATTGTTATAGTATAGTTGCTGTGTATAATGATCTGGTTCTGCTCATTTCACTTAGCATCAGTTTATATAAGTCTCCCCAGGCATCTCTGAAATCATCCTATTGGTCATTTCTTACAGAACAATAATATTCCATAACGTTCATATACCACAATGTATTTAGCCATTCTCCAACTTATGGGCATCCACTCAGTTTCCACTTTCTAGCCACTACAAAAAGGGTTGCCACAAATACTTTTGCACGTTTAGGTCCCTTTCTCTCCTTTAAGATCTCTTTGGGATATAAGCCCAGTAGAAACACTGCTGGGTCAAAAGATATGCACAGTTTGATAACTTTTTGAGCATAGTTCCAAAGGCAATTTTATTTATTAAATTAAATTTTAATTTTTTTTGAGAGGGGCTTACCTCAATTTTTTTAGACATTGGAAGTTTGAAGTATAAAGGTTCCATCCCCTTTGGCAGCACTATCCTTAAATCATTTCAGAAATAGCTGCATATTTCTTTCTTAATTTTGGTACATATTCTATATAAGAGAGAAGAGGTTCAAATTTTTTTTTTTTTTTTTTGGTAATTATTCACATGTATGAAGTGGTTTAAGATTTATAAAGCACTTTCCTCACCGTAGTCCTTTGAGATTAGTTTGTATGTATTATTCTTCCCATTTTTAAGATGAGAAAACTGAGGCTTAGGGGGATATCATAACTTGCCCAATGTCACATAGTTAATTAGTATCAAAGTTTGAACCCAGGTGTCCTTCTTATGTTATGCTGCTTCTTAAGTAGGAGCAGATCAGTTGATTACAGACTTGCACATTTTGGCTGGGTGGCTATAATTACATAATTACTGTCAAATTCTTTAAATAGAATAAGTTTCAGAATTTTTATTGTAAGTGTAAAGTCATTATGCTAACAAATTAAGTAAGAATATAACCTAGAAGTTGTCTCTTGAATCACTTAAGACACTCTTGCATCCTCACTCAGCCTCTCTTACCCTCTCAATAGGTCATTGAATAAATGAGAGAGAGAAAGAGAGAGAGAGTGTTGAGAGTGTGCTCACGCATGTATATGCACAGATAACACACACACACACATACACACACACACACACATATATTCCTCCTCATTGATGTAGTTTTATTTTCGGTAAAGCTGATTGAAATTTGACATATTTGTCAGTTGCTTTCTGTGCTGTTTCCAAGCTATTTTAGGCTAATTCTTAAGGTAAAATAATCCAAATTACATTTCATTATTGATTTTAATCAGTTTTGCTGAAAATGTATTTCTTTCTCTGAAGTCCTCCTTTCTTCTTTACCAGTTCCATTGCTGTCAGTTAAATCAGGGACACATCTTAGCCGGGGAGGCGGGGTGGGTAAGGAAGGAGTGTTTTTATTAATTAAACTATTAGAAGTTTTCTCTAGTTCAGGACTGTAAAAGCATATTTTTACCCTTTGAAAAAAATACTCCATGGTGAGTAGCCAGTATATTCCTAACTTAGGTTAAAAAAGAAAAAAGTAAGCTGTTAATGTTTATAGAAAATAGAGATATTGCCTGCTAATTTTTTTAAAAAATATTTTTCTTTTTTTTCTTTTCTTTTTTTCTGGCTAGGCACTTGGGATTGTGATTTACCAACATATCACACAACTAGGAAGTATTAAGTGTTTGAAGGCAGATTTTAACTCGGGTCCTCCTGTCACCAGAATGGGTATTCTATCCACTGAGCTATCTAACTGCCCCAGTATTCCTCCTTTTTCTTAAAGAGCTCAAGGTTAACCTTAAGAATTTACTAAAGCATCCTTATAATTTTATTTAGTATTTAAATTGACTAAAGGTTTAGACTCACAGAGATTCTTAATTTGCAATACTTGAACTTGACATTTGTGTTTTGGTATAGTTTCCTTTGTAAGTTCTGTATATGTTATACATTTAAAACTTGGTTCTGAAAAGAAAGGGTTCACAAACTTCAAACTGCCATAGGATACATGAGAGAAAAAAAAAAATTAAGAACCCCTGGTTTAGAGGATATTATGATATTTTTAACAGGCATGAAAATAATTTCTCTCCTCATCCTATATTCTAGTAAACTCCAAGCATTGTTGTCACATGTGGCATTTTCTTGGCAAATATACTGGAGTGATTTGTCCTTTCCTTCTCCGGTGGATTAAGGGAACCAGAGGTTAAGTGACTTACCCAGGGTCACACAGCTAGTAAGTATCTGATATCACCTTTGAATAGGTTTTTCTGACTCCAAACTCAGTGCTTTATCCACTGAGCTACCTGGCTGTCTCCCTGATTGCACTCTCCTAGGCTTAAGTTCATTCTTCAGTTGTAGAACATGATTCTTAAAAGGTATTGTGTGTTATTTTGTCTTTGGTAATAGGAATGTGTAGTGTTTAATATTATTGTACTGTAGGCTAAACAAGACTTAAGTCTTGATCTTAAAGACTGAATCAATAAAAAATTATTTTTTTCTTTTGTGTCAAAGTAGCCTTTGTATATTTTATAAATCATTGTCCTAAAAAGATTTAGGAAAAATTTCCTTTTGCTTATGAATTATGCCTCTTTTAATGCTAATAATGACTTTCTCAAATAACCAGCATGATAATTTTGTGTGAAATTTTAAGATGATAGTTAAGTGCCTGCTTTTTGATTCTTCATGAAAACAACAAAACTTTCAATCATGAAGTTGAGATGTAAAAAATTGTTGCTGTTTTGGTTGTATTTCATAATAAAACAGTCACATAGTTTTGAAATCTTGAGTTATTCTGCAGTTATTTTTTCTTTTGGTTCTGTAAAACAGCAAGACATCTTGTCAGACTTAAAGAAAAAGGCAAAGTGAAGTTATTCATCATCTTCAATAAAAATGAGAAGAAAGTCTTTTTAGGAAGCTACATATCACCAAAAAGTAACTATACTAGTTTTGTTTGCCTTCTAAGACAAAGCTACATAGCATCAAAAACTACAGTAATAACTTGATTTTTTTTTAAACTCATTTTTTGTTTTATTATTTTATTTTTTCAAATTCATGCAAAGATAGTTTTCAACATTCATCTTTGCAAAACCTTGTAAATTTTTCTTTCTCTCCTTTCCATCCCCCCTTCCCTAGACTGCTTGCAATCTAATATAGGTTAAACATGTGCAATTTTTAAAAGCATTTCCATATTTGTTACGCTGTGCAAGAAACATCAGAACAAAAGTGAAAATAAACATGAGAAAGAAAAAAAAGCAAACCAACAACAATAAAAAGATGAAAATACTATATATGCTTCCCTCTCTGATTGTGTATGGCAATTTCCATCACAAATCTCTTAGAATTGCCTTATCACTTCATGTAACAACCCAATTTTTAACTTGGGAATAGATACTAAGGAGATATAAAAGCATTGATTGGGAATAAAGAATGAAAAAGGCCGGACTTACAAGATTTACAGAAGTCTCATACACTTATATCATGACTGTTTTCTCTGAGAAGACAAGAAGGTATTGGACATGGTGAGCAATGCATAACATCACAGATGATGTAATTGATTATATTTTAAAGGACTGGAAAAGACATCATTAATGTAGGTCATCACTTGAACAGCTCTTTAGATACTTGACTTGTTAGAGGAAGAATTAGAATTGGGGAAAAGCTAGAAGAAAGAATAATAGTTCTGGATAACCTTCCTTTCCAGTACTGGCTGCACCTTTACTCATATTCCTCAGCTGGGAAGTTTGAGTATTCCTTGCTCTCCATTATCACTTCCAGGTTTCCCTCCTTCATCCATCATTCAGAAATCTCTCTTTTAATGTTCATGCACTTCATATCTATCACTATCAGAATCCTGGTTGCTGTTGTCTCTAGATTTCCCTGGTGAATTTGATACCTGACATTTTTCCTCCAACTTCTGCCTTCATAGTAGGGTACTTCAACATACATATTGGTTCTCCCTCAAATACCCTAATCTACTTACTTCCATCATTTACCTTTCCACCCCACCAGAGATACACACCTTTATCATCATAGACTTGATCTTGCCATCATCCACATGTGTACTACACCCACATTAAAAAATTCTGAAATCCTCTTATTGAACCATTCATCTGTTGGCTTTTCATCTCTCTCTCTGCCTTCCCTTACATAAACCTGTCCCTTGATCTCTCACTGCTCTCTCCTTTTTATCTTAACTCTACCTGGTACTCCTCATTTGAATCCCTTTCTCCCTGATATCACTGATTAAGTGTAGCCAACTTCAGCCTTGCAGCACTTTCACCATTCAGCACCTTTTTTTAATATATATTTGTGCTACTGAATGAAGATGGAGAAAAATCCCTGTATCTGACAAGATCCGATACAAATTTATGTTCCATAACTTCAGCTGGACTGTTCACTGAAGCTAGGCAATCCTCTCAGACAATGCCTCTCATATCAACACATTATTCCACTTTCCACAGTGACTTTTCCAATTCAAACTTTCTTTGCTAATTCCCAAGCTCATATATTCAACTTTTTTTGAACCTGCATTTCAATTTTTTTTTAACTGGAAGTCCAATAGACATCTTAAACGCATTATGTCCCAATAGAACTCATCTTTAAACTCTTCCTTCTTTCCCCCATATTACTCTTGAGAGTAGTGCCCTTGAGGGCAGCACATCCTCCTCCCAGACCCTCAGACTCGCCACCTGGGAGTCATTCTGGATTTCTTAGTATCTCTTATCCCTATATTCAAGCTGTTAACCAAAGCCTGTCGAGTTAAACTTTGCAACAAACCTCAGATGTGCTCCCTTAGCCCCATTCCTTTGATAATGCCCTGATAATAGCCCCATATCATCTCACATCTGGACTATTGTCATAGCTTACTGGTAGGTCTGCCTGGATCAACTCTCCCTATTCCAGTGAATCCTCCATTTTACTCACAAAAGTGATTTTCCCAAAGCACAGTTCCGATCATGTCTAACCCACCTCCCCACCCCCTAAAATAAACTCCAGTGACTTTTTTGTTGTCTTCAGGAATAAATACAAAATGCTGTTTTACTATGTACATTCAGAGTGCTTCATAACTTAGCCCCTTCCTACCTTTGCAGTGTTTTTATATCTTACTTTCTGACATGTGCTCTTTGCTCCAGTGATGCTGGTCTTCTGGCTCTTCCACAAAGGAGACAATTCCATCTCGTCACTAGGCATTCTCTTTGGCTGTCTTCATGCTCTCCCTCCTATGTGTGACCTTCTAATCCCAACTAAAATCCTGTCTTGTACAAGAAGCCTTTCCAACCCTAATGCTTTCCCTCTTTGATTATTTCCTTTTTGTCCTGTTTGATATAGCTTTGTGTATATGTGTGTGTATGTATAGTCTGTCTGTGTTGTTGCCTCCATCAGATTGTAAATTCTTAGAGATCAAGGACTATCTTTTGCCCCTTTTTGTATTCTTAGTATTTAATCTAGTGCCTTAGATATAGTGGGCACTTAATAGATTGTTGTTAACATTATTTATTGGTAATGGCATATAATTGAAGCATCTAATTCTAATTTATTTAAACAATTAATGAAAACTAGGCAGTGGATTGTAGAAATGACATTGACATAGATTATAAAAAATTTAATTTGTGAAAATCATTTGCCATAACAAGGACACCAAAAGAACATATTAGTCAGCAAATACTCAGATTATTTGCTAAGCAGATATGAATGGCAGCTAAAGGCACTGTTTAGAAAATAAACTCATTTGTAAAATATTAGGGAGATAGGTGCTGGAGAATTATGGTAGTATGTCTTTATAAAACAGAGACAAGCAATGGTAGAACAGAATTAATTTAAAGAAAATTTGTTCTTAGGCCCATTTAAACAAAATCAGGATGAGAATGAAAGAAGGAAAACAAAGTATAAGAACTGGAAAAGGATTTATAACAAAATTTACCATCGACGATGTTTAAAGTCACCACAGTTAATACGAATGTCACAGACCTGGGTATAATTAGTTCCGGGATTAAAAATGCCATTGAACACAGTAAAGGCCAAAAGAGCATGTAAATTAATCCATGTATTTGTAGGAAATCTATTTTGGAGATTACATAATTTTGAAGATTGATTTTAAGCTATCTGAAAGAAGAAAAGGCTCCTAAAATATGGAAAAAAGAAATCTTGGTCTTTATTAAGATTGAAAAAGGCAATTGGGAAAAATCAATGAATATATATATACACACACACATATACTTTCTCTTCTATATGAAAGTTTTTGAGAATCATCTATGCATTTGTCAGTGGTATCTTCCATGAGGAGATTAGTAGGAAACAGGCCTTCAAATATGTATAAAGATAAAAGATATTCACCACAGTGATGGACTAGAATTAAGAAATCAAGATGTTCTATCTCCAGGAAATGGCAAACTCTTTTAGTGATCTCAGATTTCTAACGGTCACTATTTTTAATATGATTCCTCCTGTATTTTGTGCAGGGACAAGTAGCTAATGCAGTGGATGAAATGCTGGACTTGCAGTCAGATCTGAGCTGAAATGCAGCCTAACCCTTTATAATTTTTCATTTTGGGGAAAAGCTCAGATTTTTTTGTTTCTTATTGGTAAATTTTCAATAAAAAGTATAATTCTTGAAAACAATCAAAACAGTCAAAAGTGGAAACTATATTTATCAACCTTTTGTCCCCCTTTCCTCCCAAACAGGAAGCCTGTGATACTAACAAGATAATAATAATATATTTCACCTAAGTTTAGTTGCCATTTAAAGTATTTACATATGGAGTTACACAATTTGTATTCTTTTGGATGTACTTCATCCTAGTTTCATGTTTTCTTTGCATTTCTGTAAATTCTTCATTCTTGTTATTTATGACTCAATGACATTTCATTGTTGGTGAAGATTAATTCACATTTCACAATTTTTTAGCCATTTACCAGTTGTTGGACACATAATTAGTTTCTAACTTTTTTAAAAAAATTACAAATTGTGTTCCTTTGAATATTTTTGTATAAATAGCATATCAACCAGAATAGTAGTATGATTTAGTGGAGGAAATAAAGTCAGGAAAATCTGGGTTTGAATCCATTTAATGGTTTTGTGACCAACGTGTTTAACTATTTTGAGCCTCAATTTCCTCCTTGGTAAATGGGGGTTAATAATAGCATAAAGGGGCAGCTAGTTGGTGCGGGCAGCTAGTTGGTACAGTGGATGGAATACTAGCCCTGAAGTCAGGAGGACTTGAGTTCAATTAGGACTTCTGACACTTACCACTTCCTAACTGTGTGACCCTGGGCAAGTCACTTAACCCCAATTGCCTCAGCAAAAAATAATAATAATAGCAGCATATAGTTCTAGGTTGTTATGAAGATGTAATAAAAATAATTCTTTACCGTTTTAGTTTTTTCAGGCATAGTGCTTATGAGGAAATTAAAGAACTTCACGTTAAAAAGCCTGACTTGTCTGATAAATTTTTATTTTTTAATCATTTGCAACCCTTATTAAAATATTCCAAAATACTCAAATATAGAAAAGCAGTATCAAGTATTCTCCTAGTTTTATCTTCAGTAGTCAAGTGCATTTATTTTCTTATCTCTAAGTAATCGTAGATGTAGAATTTGAAGAGCCCTTAGAAGCCTCTAGTTCAGCCTTCTCATTTTAGAGATAGGGAAGATGAAGCCCAGAGATCATACTTAACCATGTTCACAGGCTTTAAATGAAATGGTTCAAACCTAGGCCCTGTGATACAGTTCAGTGCATTTGCTATGCACCTTTTACCACATACCCATACCTGTCCTTTTCCTTCTCCTATAGAGTTCAGGAAAAATAATCTAAATTCATTTGACTATCTTTAGAAGTATAGGGAAAACTTTTAAGGAAATGTGTGTGTCAGAGAAGCAGCATAGCATAGGAGGTAAAGTGCTATATTTGTAGTTTGGATCAGGGCTTAAACTTTTTGCACTTTGTACTTGAGAAATTTTTATGTGACCCCCAAGTATATAAGTATATAAAATAGGTGTGCAAGTCAAACATTTACTATAGAATTAATTTTATCACCCCATATTCAGTTATGAGATCCTATATGGGGTTTTAAAGCACTGTAAGAACCTGAAGTCTTAGAAGACTCGAGTTTCTAGCTTTGTGGTCATAGTCAAAATCATAGCCTATCATTTTCAGTTTCATTACTTATAAAATGGAATTACAATTATATAATAATACCTACTTGAGAGAATTGTTTTAAAACTCAAAAAAGAGTGTATGAAAACTACTTTTCAAACTTGAAAGCACCCAGAGAGCTACATTTGCAATAAGTTGTTGTTGTTATAACTGAAATTGGTAATCCTAAATATCAAAATTCACTTATTGGGGAAGAGGGATGGAAATCTCCTAGTGTCAAGGAAGCTTTCCATTTCTTTGCTAGAGTTCTTATTATTTGTTGGCATTCTGTAATGTAGAGTGAAAGATCCTTACTCCACAGCCTTTTTAGATTCTCATATTAGACAAAATGCTGTCGTAAAGCAAAACTGTTTGGTCAAATAGTTCTGTTTCTAGTCTAGTCATTGGAAAGCCTTGTGTGTCTCATTATTCCAGTGGAATAATTCAGGGGTAGGTCTAGTCAATTTGATGGTTGAAAATTAGTCTGATGAATAAATTTCTCATTCTTTTAATCCTGGTCTAGCATCAGAGGTCTGTAATTGAACTGGCTGTTCAGAGATCTCACTGATGAGAGCCACTTTATCAATAGTTTTCACTTAAAAAATTGAATCAATGAATTTTTATGCATTTTTCGCCTTACTCTCAAACTTTATGCACTAAATAATAGAGATCATTTACTTAGTGTTTTGCAAAACACTTCATTTACATGAAGTTTTTCATTTGCTTCTCATAACAGTCCTATGGAAGAAACATAGATATATAAATATATATATGTGTGTGTGTATACATAGATATATAAATATATATATGTGTGTGTGTGTGTGTGTGTGTGTATACACACACACACACACACACACACGATCTGGAAAGGGCTCAGAGGTTTTTTTGATCCCTACATTTTACAGATGATGAAACTAGTCCAGTGATTTGCTTAAAGTCAAAAGGCAAGTAAGTAGCTACTCCAACCTGTATTAGCTTCATTTTATAAATGAGGAAAAGGAAGCCTCAAGTAAGATGAAAATTACTCTTGGTCAGTGAACCTGAAGTGTCTGAGGTAGAGTTTGGAGGTGACCCTTTTTGACTGCCCCTCATTGTTTCTCATGTTATTTCTATGGTAATAGGAATACTAATCTCCCCCCAAAGAAAGAAAATTATCTAGATCTTATAAGTTAATCATTTTTAGCGGCAGATTAATTTAGTTTCCTATGAAATTACGTTGGAATCATTTGTCACAAGTTTCTGTGACTGTTGCCTTTGTTATATGCTTCTTTAATTTTATAATTCTAAACTAAAGCCATTCTCAATTACACGTTACTTTTGTTTCAGCTTTAGGTGGTATTTGAGTTGGTGTTTATGCTGTTCTCTTTGTAGGATTACTAACAGGACTTTCTGCAAGTATTTTCAGAAATGTGCTCCATTCTTACCCATATCCTGTTACTCATTTTCCTGTTTTTTGTAATAACTAATTTAGTACAGATAATTGTAGGGGTCTGTATTGCTGAGTATAATGCTTTATGTTGTTGCACTTTTCTATGGTTTTATCGTTAGAAATATTGATCTCTAAAAATACCTTTTAAATATTTTAATGCTATTGAGCCTCTATAGAAACCTAAGCATTATGTGCATTTTATATGGATATGAGAAAGTAACACTATCAGCCATTTTTCTATGTGAGGCTTTAGAGAATTGTTTTCAAAATTCAAATGTTCCAGAACTTCTCAGTTCTTTCTTTTGTAAAATGGGAGGATTAGATTAGAGTTCAAAGGAGTCCCTTCCAGCTCTAATTTTATTAGTGTTTTTCTCCATCTTTTACTGGTAGCATCCTATGTATGTTATGTAGGCCAAGGAAAGGCCTAGTTCTTGCTTTGCAAGACCTTCCATTTTTTTATGCCCATCTTTGTGAAATTTTTAAATGGGATCATGTTTGGGAAGACTTGTGAAAACTGTAACAGGCTACATATATATTACTCTAAGGTATGGCTTTTATCCTTCCTGTTTACTGTGGAAATAGCAGAGTAGGAAAGTTAGTCCTATCTGTAATGTAACAATTGAAGTTTTGGCTTATAATTTTCTTTTCAATATGAATAAGATGACCAATTAAAGACCACTAGTGTAATCTGAGGGGAGTTAATAGAAATTTTAAAGTAGTTCTTAATGTATAAAGCTGTGTCCTGGAATTGTATTACATCAACATTTTCGTTTGCCATTAAATTTTTTTAGGTACATTTTTATGTGGGTGAAGTAAACATTAAAATACATAGTGCTTTTTTTTTTTTCTTTGTATATTTTGGGAGGAAAGGAAATTTTTATATAATAGAATGTGCCATTGAAACTTGCTGATAATCAGGATTTCTTATTTATTTGCTTAAGTACACATCATTTGGGAAGAGGTTGCTTCTATGTCCCTTTTCAGGGAATAGAGGCTAATTAGAATTTCTTTGGTAATTTTGGTTTTATTTTTAACTGACAGAATGGAAAAAGTAGTCAAAAGCAACTAATGGTTGGAATGGATAAATTTTGAATATAGCAATTCAAGATACTTATGCTGTATTTTGCAAGCTGGATGCCCTGTTAAAGCTATAAAAAACTGAAATTACCATGTTGATTCAATTTATTCTCATACCCCACATGTTAATAAGGCCTGTTTTAACTATCATGTTTGTAAATGGGTGGTGGTGTTACTTAGTTTTGTCTGACTTTTTGTAATCGCATTTTGGAGTTTTCTTGGTAAAGATACTAGAGTGGTTGGCCATTTCCTTCTCCAGCTCAACTTACAGATGGTGGAACTGAGGCAAACCAGTGATTTGCCCAGGGTCACACAGCTAGTATCTGAGATTGGATTTGAATTCAGGTCCTCCTGATTCCAGGGCCAGCATTCAATCTATGTGCTACCTAACTGGGAGCATACACAGGCAGAGGAGCACGTCCGAACTGCTTAAGTATATGGCTTGATTCAAGATGCAAGCTATTGGACTCTTAACTTGAAAATGAGTCAGCTTTTTAGAATGTGACTTATGTAAACTTTGAGGCTTTATTATATTTTAAAATTCATGTAATCATGTCATCTACAAAATTACAAAGGACTTCTGTTGCATCCATCCTGAAAGGAGTGCTGATCCTGAAGTCAGGGCCGACCTAGTTTTGAATCCTGGCCCAGTAATTTTTGATCATGGACAAGTCACTTAACTTACATTTCAGTTTTCTCAAATGTAAAGATGGGGATAATTATTGTTTTAGTAAATACTTTTATGTGGTTATGAAGAAAGGCTATTATATAAAATTGGATTTGCTGATATGTTGAACAGATGATCATTCCACTGCTAAAGAGTTCTAGTGACAAGAAATTCACCACCTCATCAATCAGTACATTTCATTTTTGACTGTCTCTAAGCATTAAAATATTTAAAATACTTTTCCTTAATATTGGCCAAAGTCTGCTTTTAGGTAACTTCTTAAACAGATTGATCTGAATTTGCCATACAACGTAACTAATCCTTTGTTTATATTAACCCTTCAGATATTCAAAGATAATGATATATCTATAATATCTTTCATCTTCCAACTGTTACTCATATGATAATTTTTGTGGCCCCTTAAAATCCAATCACTCTTTGATATCTACTTTTAGTATTAATGTTGTTATTGAAATGTGACTTGAAGAACTAACACACATTATTTTGGATATGAGCTGACCAATACAAGGAATGCTGTCTTTATGTGTCCATTAATGCAGCCAAAGCAAAAATTAACCTTTTTGGCAACATGTTTCACTGTTGACATGCTACATTGGGTTAATGGCCTGTTTTAAATTCCCTAGTCTTTTTCCTCACTTGATTGTAAACTTGCTTTGTCCTGTGATTAAGTAATTGAATGGGGGAGTGGGGTGGGCAAAAGGAAAATATGAAAATTTAGGACTTTTCATTCCTATTTAAGTTTGGTTTATCTCTACTTAAAAATGTAGTTATTTCCCACATTTTTCCAGTTTGTCATTGTTTTTGGAACCCTATATTTTCTTTCCCAGTACTTCACTGCCTTTTTTAAGTGTTGCTGTCTAAGCCTTTGCCATATCCTTTGTTTTGTAACCCCCCCACCCCCCACCCCCCATTGGGGTTAAGTGACTTTCCCAGCTTCACACAGCTAGTGACTGTTAAGCATCTGAGGTCAAACTTGAACCTCCATCCACTGCGCCATCTAGTTGCCCCATATATCTAAGTCTTTGGGGAAAAAAATTGTTTATAAGTAAAGAATAGAACTGTGCTATAAACCATTGAAAATCCTTTCCAGGTTAATATAGTTCAGTCTGTTAATACTCTTTGGTAGTTTAATTAGTATCATCTAGCCTATATTGGTCCACATTTCCTCATTTTGTTCTTAAGAAATTTCTTGAGAGACTTTATCATATGATAAAGGCTCAGTTTTCTTTAAAAATTTTTTATTGTAGCTTTTTATTTACAAGATATATGCATGGGTAATTTTTCAGCATTGACTTTTGCAAGACCTTCTGTTCCAACTTTTCCCCTCCTTCCTCCCACCCTCTCCCCCAGATGGCAGGTAGATCAATACATGTTAAATATGTTAAAGTATATGTTAAATACAATATATGTATACATATCCATACAGCTATTTTGCTGCACAAGAAAAATCAGACTTAAAAATAAGGTAAAAGTAAGCTGAGAAGGAAATCAAAAATGCAAGCGGACAAAAATGGAGTGGAAAAACGATGTTGTAGTTTACACTCATTTCGCATAGTTCTTTCGCTGGGTGTAGCTGGTTCTATTCATTATTAAACGAATAGAACTGATTTGGTTCATCTCATTGTTGAAGAGAGCCATGTCCATCAGAATTGATCATCATATGTATAATGATCTCCTGGTTCTGCTCATCTCACTTAAAGGCTCAATTTTCTTATATGTAAAACGGAGATTAAAATGCTTTTGGTTGAAATCCATAACTTTTCCTTAATCTTTCAGTTCAGTAAGCCTATAAGGAGGAAATTTGGCTAATTTGGCATGAGTTCTTCTTAGTAGACTCATACAGCCTCCTCCTAGTTATTGCTATATTCTTTTTTTAAGTACTTAATCAGCCAGCCAGTTAATATGCTTTAGGATGTTGCTTGGGATCAAGTTTACCAGCCTGTAGATTAGGAAATAAATTGTCCCAGCTCACTTTCCCTGCTTGCCTTGCTTTCTCTTGGAAGCCTGACAGTATATATTTTTTTTCTCTGCTCTTTGACCTGTTGGCAGTTTCTTTGTAGCCTGGGGTGTCATTCATTCTGGCCATGTGTTTTGAATTCCTTTAAAGCATCTCAGTGTTCTTATTCTCCTTACCTGTATTTGATTCTGCTGTTCTTTAAATGTTTCTTTTAGTCTTTCTGATCAGAGCATCATTCTTGAAAATCAATCAATATAAAAGCATTTATTAAGCTCCTGCTGTGCGCTAAAAAGCATGGTGGATATATCTTCTAAGAGCAAGGGAGATACAGATTTAAGTGTTGCCTCTCATGTGTGCTGGCTATGTGGCCATGCCAAATTATTTAAGCTCTCTGTCTCCTGCCAACTTTTTGAGACTTTAAATTGCAAAGTATTGCATGCTACTTGCTTTGGTAGAGAATTTCATCACTGGCAGTTCCCTCTGTACTAATGAAGAAATAAATGTCAAGCAGTGTCCATAGTTTTGGGATGTCCTCAGAAAGCTTACATTCTATCTGGGAAACAACACATATAAAGTATATATTAATAATATAAGTATGTATTAAATAAAGTTAACTTAAATTTACTTAAGTTTAACTTTAAGGAATGTCAGGGTGTTAACCTGAGTGATTAGAAGAACTGTGAAGTTCTCAGCAGAAACAAGGAATTTAGGAAGAGGGATGAGCTTACTGGAAAAAATGGAATTTTGAATTTTGAGATGCCTTGAATGAAAGTAAAATAGTATTCTACTTTATCTTTGTTAATCATTATCATTTACCATTTACCCCAGTCAATAATCTTTTCCTTTTTTTGTGCTGATGTAGTTTTTTTCTCCCATGGCAAACTGAATTTTATTTGACAGATGTAGGTTAAACTTATTTTCTTTCTTTTTAAGAAATTTTAAAATTTTTTTGTCATCTTTTGTTTTTGTTACCTGCATATTCCATTTTGAATCTCTTTATAAACAGATATCTTACAGGATAAATATCTGAGATTTCTTAAAGATTCTCAGAGAATTATCCTTTATAACAAAAAATAGGGGAAAAATTTTTCAAGCAAACTAATCAACATATTGGAAAAAAATTGGTAAATATTCAGTCTTCTAAATCCACAACTCTACAAAAAAGAGAGGTGGGAGATACATTATCATTTTTCTTATTTGGGATCAAACTTGATCATTATAATTTCACATCATTCAGATTTTATTTTCTTTCCACATACAGTATAATAATAGGCATTATATATATATATATATATATAGTTTTCCTGGTTCTTATTTCACTTTGTAGCAGTTTATAGAAGTCTTCCTATATTTCTTTTTAGACATTTTTTTATGGCACAAATAATATTCAGATACGTTGATGTGATAGAAATCTTTTAAATCATTGTACAAATGGATGGATACATATTTTCTTTTCAGTTTCATATTACTATAGAAAGTGTGGCTATAGATCCTGATGTGACTTTTAAAGTACTTTTTTGTTCTTGTCTTTTTTTTTTTTTTAATCCCCATAAGTTTTATGGCCTTTATGCTTTTGTGGTTACATAACTCTGCTCCTGTCTTTTACGTGTCTAAAAAACCTTAGCTTAAAAATAAATTTAAAAATTTAAAAACCTTATAATAATAACCTCTTAAAGGATAAGGTTTTTTATGAAACCATTTTAAAAATCCAATTTCCTTCTTTTATGAATATAATTTGCTATTATTTAGTCAGAATTATTATTATTATTATCAGGTGTGTTCTCCCTTGACCTGTCATTTTAAAATTTCTAGTCAAGGAATCATGCCCATCTTTTCTCTGAACTTTTTGAAATCAGCTTCCCCTAAATTTACAGAGGATATTGCTTGGGCATGTCTTTTATTTCCATCTTTGCTATCAAAGGTCTAAACTAGGATGATTTTCTGCGTCTTCAGCCAATTCTTCTCTGGTTGGAAATTACCTCTAATGTGACAGTTTATATCATCACTTCTGCCACTTTTCAAATAAGGTGGAACTGAAAAGTCAAGTAAATGGGGAATTTCAGAAAATAGATTACCATATCATAGCTGTATCCTGCCTCTGTATCAAGAACACATCCCTTCCTTATAACTAGGCCACTTGTACATAATCCTACCATTTTATCATGTGTTTCTGCCTTTTTGTCTTAATCTACCTCCTTATTTATGTATATTTCCACAGAATTCTATATGTTCTTGATATATAATGCTAATTCATTTAATTCAGAAATGGTGTTTTGAAAATAATCTTTAAATTCTGTTGTTCTAAAATCCTTATTTAAACATCTCAATTTAACAGGATTTTTTTCATGCTGAAAATAATCTTTGAATTCTGTTTTGTTTTAAAGTCCTCATTTAAGCCTCTCAATTTTACAAGTTCTTTTTCACGTGTTGGCTGCTGCATTGGCAAATAGACTACTTTCAGTATATAGGTCTTAGCCACATATAGTGCCACACAACTATGAATACTCTCTGGAGTAGTAGAGAATGTTTTTAAGTAGTAGAGGTTAGTGGAACTATTTTAGATTTCATCTATGGTATTTAGTTACTAAAGTTAAAGAAAAATCTGTTTCATTAGCTACAATAAAATAATTCTGTGGAATGGCTCCTACAGAGAAATTTTGGTGCAGGATATAATATAATGGATATTATAAATCTCAATTATTATGAATTTCAAACAATTAAAAAACCAATTAAGCTTATATTGTCAACTAATTAGACTTCAGACCTTCAACAACCAGTTATTTATTAAAAATGACTTCTATGTCCCCTTTTCATTGTCTGTTCATTTGCCTCTGTCTTTTTTGTAGTTACAATCTAGAATTATATTTTGCATATATGTGTGTGTGTTTTTTGTTTGTTTTTTTTTTTACAGATAAAGATGGCAAAGCATTTCATCCAACTTATGAAGAAAAATTAAAACTTGTGGCACTATACAAGCAGGTTCTTTGGGGTCCGTGTAATCCAGACACTTATCCGGAGGTTGGATTTTTTGATGTCTTGGGGAATGACAGAAGGTAACATGGATTTCTTGCTTGAGGAATTTAATGAAAGGGCTTCAAGACAAGCTGACTAGGAGGGAAATTTGACTTAATGTTGAATATTGACTTAGGTGTTAGAGTCAATTCACTTTTACTTCTATTTTTTGGAGTCATCAAATATTCAGCTTAGTGATATTTTGGCCAGATATTGTGAAAGAATCATTCATTTTGTTAGTAATAATAGAGAACTGTAGTTTTCATTTGCTATTTCTTGACCAAGAGTTACAGATCAGACTTTAAAAAAATATTTTCTTTTTAATAACTAAATACAATTATTGTTTGATGTCAGTTATCTCATTCAGCTCTCAGACCCTGATTTGCATAACAGGTTTATGACAAAGGAAATACACTGAACATTCTATCCACTTTTTCAAACCTGGTAACTTTTTTTTTTTTTTTTTGCCTGTGAAAAATTGATGTTTAAGATATGCCTTATGGTAGTTCTCTGGATTAAAATAGCTTCATACTTGAAGTATATTTTTGTATCTAAGTCATGTGAGCATAATGATCTAACAGAAATAGTAAATAGTAAATTATTTTAGAAAATAGATGTAAGATTTTATTTGAGGAGGTGGCTGGGGTTCTCATGGCAAAATAAAGTATTTCATTTTAGTGATAGTTGGGAATTATTCATTTTATTATTATATTTTTAAATTAAATAAATTTCCCTTTAAGGAGGAATGGTGATTGCTGTTGTTTAATTTTACAGGAAAGAATGGGCAGCCCTGGGAAATCTTTCTAAAGAGGATGCTATGCTAGAGTTCGTCAAGCTGCTAAATAGATGTTGCTATCTGTTTTCAACATATGTCACATCCCATAAAATAGAGAAGCAAGAACAAGAAAAAAGAAGGTGAAATTTAAGGGCACAGAGTTCTTTTCCAGTCGTATATTGATGATTTGCTCTAAGGAACATCGGTTTCATATCAGACAACTTTTTCCTTAGAATTTTGCCTTGTTGCAATGTTTTCTTTTTCTCAGAATGAGCTGGTGTTTTGGAATTTTTAGTTTTCCCTAATTATAGGTATAAAATATTCTATCTACTCATCTATAGAGGTGACAAATTTCTTTTTTCTAATGTAACATTTCAATAATTTTATTGTAACTTTTTATCTTGTGAAGACTTTCATTTGGATCATTTTACTTTGGTTATGCATGAAAACTTAAATATTTAAGTTCTATTTAGTAAGACTAGTTCAGTCATTCATATTACCTGGTTGGGCTAATGTTGAAGGCCTGGACTACTTAAATAAGAATGTATTAAGTGCCTACTTTGTTCAAAAGCTAGAGACATAAAAATAAAATTGAAAAAGTCTGACCTCAGGGAACTCATGTTCTTTTGAATGACATGAAGAAATAAAATACAGAAAAAATAATAAGATAATTTTAAGAAAGAAAAGCAGTGGGGCAACTAGGTGGCGCAATGAATAAGAGTGCCAGCCCTGAAATCAGCATGACCTGAGTTCAAATTTAACCTCAGACACTTAACACTTCCTAGCTGTGTGATCTGGGCAAGGCACTTAACCCCAATTGCCTCAGCAAAAAAGAAATAAAAGCAATAACAATAGGAGAATGAGGTAAGGCCTTGTATAGAAAGTGATTCCTGAGCTCTTCTATGAAGTAAAGATGTTACATTCTAGATATTAGGTGTCATAGTTTTTCTCAGTTATAAAGTAAATGAATTAGTTGACTTTCTGAGGCCCTTTCCAGCTCTGATCTGATCTTCTGGCCACTTTAGGCAAAGGCATGGAGACGGAATATAAATTACTTTACATAGGAAGTAGCTAGCAGATCAGTTTGATTACTAATATGAAGTTTGAAGAAAGGTTGGATTTGGGAAGGGAATATGAGTATTCTTTTAGATATATTGATTTTAATATACTTTCTTGACATTGGGTGGTGATCTCTAATAGGTAGTTGGTAATGCAAAGAAACATTTTAGGACTTAGCTTATAGATTTAGGACTCATGTAGAATATGCTGATGAGACCACAAAGGGAAAAATTGAAGAGAAAAAAATAAAAGAGAGCACAGGATACAGCCTTTGCAGGGGTTGAGTGGAGGGGTATGATATACATGATGAAAAGATAAAGAATTAGATAACGAACCAAAAGAGCCTAAAAAAGGATGGGGGAAGTGTCCAGGAGGAAGGGATATGAGGGGGAGAGCGGGGGGGGGGCAAAAAGGAGGGTAATTAACAGTGTCAGAGGGATCAAGTCGTATAAAGACTGAGTAAAGGCCATTGGGTATAGCAGGAATGAATTTCTTAGTGGGTCTTGCACAGGGACGTTGAGAGTAGGAATAGAAAACAGATACACTACTTTAAGAGTTTAGGGTGAAAGGAAATTAATTTAGATGCTCCTTTCTGGAAGCTTAATGTGAAAAGGGAAAGTGACATAGGATGAGAGCTTGGGGAGATAGCTAAGTTAAGTGAATTTTTTTAGGGAGGAGGAAGTCCTTCAGGTGGTAGGGAAGGAACCCAATGGCTATGGGGAGGTTTAATATTTAAAATGTTTGTTGAACTGAAGATGAAGAAGGGAATGACCTGAAGAAGATTGGATTCAAGAACATGAGTGGAGGGATTGACCTTGGTAAGAAGAGAAGCCGCCTATTTATTAGAGACTCCAGCAAAAGAGAGGATGGAGTTGCAAATGTATGGGATAAAGTAGAAGAAGGAGGTTAGATTGATGGCCTCTGTTTATTTAAGGAGGAGACCAGCTCTTCTGCTGAGAGCTTAGAGAGGGTGAGAGAAAGGATGTGATGGTAGAAGTTTGAGAATCAGCAAGGGTTTGAAATTGGAACTGTTTAAGAATGTAATTAAGTTAGTCAGGGAATAATAGAAAGATTAATAGTGAAAGCCTGGTGGAGATTAGGTGACATACATTTGTCATAACCCTAATGACTTTCTCCATGCATGACTATTTGCATCTCATGATTAGCAATGAAGAAGGAAAATGGTGGAGAGAAGTTAGGTTTGGGGCAGAAGATTCAGGGCTAGTTGATTATGATAGTATATTACTTCACCACAAGAGTGAGTGTCCAATGAGTGAAGTGACACTAAAATGGTCTGAAACCAGACCAATAGACTAAAATATAGAATAGTGGGGAGATTGAAAATCAGGGGTGAGGACAGAGAATTGTTTAGAACTCCTAAAGGGTGAGATGGTGGTGAGAAAAGGACATAGTTAGAAATCATAACAGAAAATTAGAAATTTTTTTCAATTTAGACTTTTTTGGGCTAAAATACCTCATTCATATATTTGTGTGGTGTGCATATATGCATATACACACATATATAATATAAAAAGATAGTAATATATATAATTTGAGTTATCCATCTAACATCTAACCCTAAATCTAAGCAAAAGAGGCTACTGAATGGCCCAAGTTAGAAGTCCAGAAGCTCAGAGAAGGAGGCAGCATGGTCAGAAGAAGCAATATTGAATTTGAGGTCAGAAGGTTTGGGCTCACTACTCTTTGATCACAGGTAAATCTATCAGTCCTCCTGACATGAGTTTGGTCATCAGTAAAATGAGGGAATAGACTAACTGACCTCTGAAGACTTTTCCATCCAGATATGTGCAGGCAGAGCCCTTTGACTCCTAGTCCAGGCACTGTGATTTTGTATAATTAACCTAGTTTTACAGCCAGTTGGAAAGAGACAGAGCTCTCAAGAGGAAAGGACACTAGAAGCAAGGGTCAGGCCTGACAAGATAAATTCCTGCACAACTTTAAGGAGTGAAAGTCTGAGATCATTCAGGATGGGGCAAGATAGCCTTATATCCTTTATAAATCCAAGATGATAGGATGACAGATTTAGACACAAAAGGAATTTCAGAGGTCCAGAAGCCTAAAATCACAGAGATGGCTGTGTAATGCAGAGAAACATTTTAGGACTTGGGTTATAGATATAGGATTCATGTAGAATATGCTGATGAGATCACAAAGGGAAAAATTGAAGAGAAAAAAATAAAACAGAGCACAGGTTTTTTTTACTTCAAATCCAGTTCTCTTTTGCCTTGCAGTGATTGAGATTTATAGTAATAATAATTTATTTTTATAGCACTTTTAAGGTTTGCAAACTGCTTTATATGCTTCATTATGTTTGATGTCGGCAGAATTCCTTAGGTAATTGCTAATTATCATCTTCCTTTTACAAATTAAGAAAACTTCGTCTGAAAGAGGTCCAGTAATTTGTCCAGGGCCACGCTTCTAATTAATGAGGCCCCAAGTCACTGATCAGTCACCAAGATTAGCTTAAATAAAAATCAACTAATTAAACCAGTATAGTATGTATTGAAATACCAGAGGAGATTATAATACATTTTAGATCTTAATCTCATATAGTTAAAAATAAAAAAAGTTTTAGCACTTGTGAAAATAAAAAATATCTGTAAAAACTAACTTATAACTTATGCAGTATAGCTCATTGCTTGGGGCAAATAAGGTGCTGTTATAAGAGCTTTACAAATATACATAATTGCATTTTGATATGAAGTAATTCATTGTATAAACTTTACATGGTAAAATAAAAAACACTTTTTGGTCATATGTACATTCATTTTTAACATTTCCATACAAATTATGTTGGGAGAGAAAAATCAGAAAAGGAAAAAAACCACAAGAGGAAAAAAAAAAGAAAGTGAATATAGTATGTGTGGATTTACATTCAGTTTCCACATTTCTCTCTGGATGCAGATAGCATTTTCCATCCCAAGTTTATTGGGATTGCCTTGGATCATTGAACACTGAGAAGAACCAGGTCTGTCGTAGTTGATCATTGTACATTCTTGCTGTTACTATGTACAATGTATTCTTGGTTCTGTTTGTTCTGCTCAGCATCAATTTGTTTAAATCTTTCTAGGCCTTTCTATAATCAGCCTGTTCATCATTTTTTATAGAACAATAACATTCTATTATTTTCATGTACCATAACTTATTCAGCCATTCCCTAGATGATGAGCATTCACTCATTTTCAATTCTTTGCCACCACAAAAAGAGCTGCAACATTTTTGCACATGTGAATCCTTTCCCTCTTTTTTGATTATTATTATTTTTGGAATACAAACTCAGTAGAACACTGCTGGATCAAAGGGTATGCAGTTTGATATCCCTTTATGCATAATTCCAAATTGCTTTCCAGAATGACTGGGTCATTTCACGATTCACCAACAATGCATAAACTTTTTCTTTATTAAATCTAACATCTGTCTCAAAGGACTATTGTGAGGGTCAATTGAGTTATGTAAAGTTCTTTGCAAACCTAGAAGCACTAATTGAATGCTATAATGATTATGATGATGGTGTTTGTTTTATCAGTTGACTTGTTGACTATAGTAATACCTGAAGCTAAATATCTTCTCTTACTAGTTTTTCTATTCTTATGTTTAAATTTACCAGAAACATATTGCCTAATATTATAATAGCTGTACAAAACTACCTTCAAAATTATAGAACCTGAAATCTCAGTTCTCTCTTTTAAAAAAGAAGAGGAGAGTTTCATTTTAATATACTCATTCTTTTTTTTTTTTTTAAACACTTATAGAAAGGAAGAAGAGGAGCAAAGACGTCGGGAAAAGGAAGAAAAAGAACGTTTGCAAAGGGAGGAAGAAAAACGTATTCAAGAAGAATCTGAAAGGTTGAAAAGGGAAGCAGAAGAAAGGAGGCGAATAGAGGAGGAGAAACTGCGGCTGGAACAGCAGAAGTAAGCCTCCTCCCTGAAAATGACTTGCCAAGTTAGTCATCGGAGCCTTGCTCTTCATCCTGTGCTTTGAAGCAGTGCGAATTCTTATAGCTTGTTGGCAATTTGTACCAGTGATAACTTAATGATCAAAAAAGAGCCTTCTCCCTCAAGGCTTGGCCTTGAGAGGAGTGTAGTGACCACTATCTCTGGGCATGGGTGGGATTTTTCCTCCCTTACCTCTGACCCTTCTGGACACTTTGATTCAGCATTGAGTAAATGCCTGCCTTGTGCAGTGAACTTGGCTGATTGCTGGGAGAAATGGAAAGATGCTGGAGATCCTGTCCTAGGGTCATAAGGTTGGCTCTCAAAGAAGCCATTTTGCAGATGAAGTTGCCAAGCTGACAGAGGTGATTGTGCCTTGCCCAAGGTCACACAAGCAAGAACTAACAGCTGGGATTCCCAACCCCCAGCCTTAGTTTTTCTGTCAGCTGCTCTGCCCCCTGGAGCCTGGTCTTCAAGTACTGGGAAATGTAATGGGGAAAGATAAGGCTTTGACGGATGTTTTCCTTGGTATTATAAGAGTACTTGGAGATTAGAGGACCAGGGGAGATCCTATTTGTGACTGGCAGTCATTTCTGCCCTTACCTGAGGGAAGTAGGGGATGCTGATGCTATCTCCCAAGCACCTGTGGCTGCCTTGGGGGCCCCAGGGCCTGGTGGCTTGTGGGTGTTGGGGACTTGACCTACATGTAGCTCTCTATTGATGAAACCTTCTAGATCCCTGTTTGCTTAATAGTGGGAAGAGCAAGTATTTTGGTTGGAATCCTCTCAGTTAACTTCCTGTTTTCGTGACCTGGGCAAATCACTTTCTCTGTCTCAGTCTCCTCGTCTAGGACAGAAGGGAATTGGAGTAGATGGCCTGTGACATTTCTAAGATGGGAGATAATTTTACCTTTTTTTGTAAAAAGTTTTACATGAAATAAAGTGTGATCTTTTTAAGGTAGACCTAAGAATCCTATGGAATCCCCAAATTTCACTGATTTCACTTGCTAATTCTAACCATGTTTATCTAATAAGGAATCATTCTGCTTTCTGTGTTATATAAGTACGCACAAAAGGCAACATATGGTGAATGGTTAGAGAGTTGGCCTTGGAGGCAGGAAGGCTAGAGGTCAAGCCTGGCCTCTGGTCCAACCTGGCTGGGTGATCCGGGGTAAGTCATTTCACTTCTTGGCTCCCCAGGCAACTCTCAAAGTCTGTCAAAGATTGCCAGTGTCAGAGCAGGGCACAGTCTCTAGTGATAGAGGGAGTTCTTCACCAAGAGCTCCTTACACCATGAAAATTGCATTCCCTTTTGAAAAAAGAAAGAAACCTCCCAAGACATATTTCCTTGAAAAGTTAGCTGAAATTTGATAGAAAGTGTTTATTATAACTGAAGATTTAGTGCCTTATTTCTTTTACTTCAGAGGCACATGTTAATGAGCATAACTGGCCTAGTCATTTCAAAGGGTTTGGAAAATTTAAAATATAATAATGACTTGCCTTTCATAGTAAACAGTCCTTTGTAGTCAGCCTGGTCTATTTTTAACATTTTTAGGCAACAGATAATGGCAGCACTAAACTCCCAGACTGCTGTGCAGTTCCAGCAGTACGCGGCCCAGCAGTATCCAGGGAACTATGAGCAGCAGCAGATTCTCATTCGTCAGCTGCAAGAGCAGCATTATCAGCAGTACATGCAGCAGTTGTATCAAGTCCAGCTTTCGCAGCAACAGGTATGATAGACTCAGAATGCAGTGTTAGGGAAGGTACTCAGTTTGATTGAAATGGAGATTCTTTTTAGTACTTGGTAGCTGAGAGACCCCATGCTGCAGTAAGAGAAGTTCTTCACTTGGAATCAGGAGAGACCTGAGTTCCTCTCCAGCCTCTGGTTCTTACTAGTTCTGTGAGCTTAACCTCAGAGTCTATGTTTCCTTGTTTGTAAAAGGGAGATAATCCCTAGAGTATGGTACATCCTTTATTGTTGAAAGGAACACAGATCATCTCTGGAAAGCACCATAGAAGTGTCCATTATAACTTTAATGACAGAGAGGATAGAGAGGGTGGAGACTCCTTATATAACCAGAAAGTGTGACTCCTTGTCCCTGACTCCTTTGGTGCCCTGGGCAGCTCTTTCAAGACTCTTGATTGCAGAGAAGGTGCTGATCTACCATAGGGAACATTTTCTCATCGGGAGCTCACTGTCAGTGAATTTATGGGGTCAGACCCTGTCTTTAGAGCAATACTAGTGAACTTTAAACTGTGATCCAAGGTAAAAGAGCTTTAGTTTTGCCGTTAGGAAAAAAGATCCATTTTGGTTAGATTGTAGATGTGATTTCATGGACAGTTATAAAACAAATTCTACTTGAGGCATTATTCTCTGATAGTTTTTAAAAATGAGTGTAGACTAATAGCAGAGTGCTTCCAGAAGCTGGGAAACCTGGGAAAAAATGACAGTGTATGTTGATACAGAAATGCCAGCAAATTTTGTTGTCTGAAGCACCAGAGTGTGGATGAGCTTTTGGATCTCCCCTAGACCAGAGAACCCCCAGGAGCTAGACAAACCTGAATTTCCCCACCAGTCAAGGCAACCTATGTGATAAGATGGAAAAAATGTCATAGGGCAGGAGTGAGAGGATCTGGCTTTGCTGTTTATTCCCTGTCTATTTTTAGACCAATCATTAAATAACTATTTAACATTTATATAGTACTTTAAAGTTTACAGAGCTTGGTAAACATTATTTCATTTAATCATCAAAACAACCTTATGAAGTAGGTGTTATTATTCCAGTTTTACAGATGAGGATGTTGAAGCTGGGCAATGTCTTAAGACAATTATGACAATATGAAGAGGGCAAATGACTTACCAGGAGTCACCCAGCTCTTTGGTGTCTAAGAGAGGATCTGAAGCAAGACCCCTTACCTATCCATTATGCCAGGCTGCCTCTGGTTTTCACCTGGGGCTTCCTTTTTTGAGTGAGAAAGGTTAAAATCTGTGTTCCAAGGGCTCTTGCAAATATAGACTCTTCTGATCCTGCATCTCCTTCAAAGTTACAGCGCTGACTTGGACTGAAAGCAGAAATTGTTTTTCCCCCTTCATGGTTGTAAGTGTGAATGATACTGCCAGAGGGTCCTGACTTGACCTTGACGTGGGCTGGGAGGCCCCTCTGACTTGCTAGTTGTGGTTAGATCATAAGGCAGAACTCCTGGAACATTCTGCATAGTGTATCCTCAGAGTAGTTCTACCCTTAGGCAAACACCAGACTAGGAGGCCAGCGGGATTCTGTCAGAATCTCTAGGAACTTAAGCAGCTCATTTGAACTTCAAATGATCCCCTCTGCCTCAGTTTCACAGTCTCCCAGAGAGTGGTAATAGAACCTTCCCTTTCCTCATACTTATCAAGATTAGAGGGATAAAGTAAAACCTCAGCCCTGGGGCTTTTTAATGAAATTGCTCTTGGTTTTTAAGAAGGCTACATGTGGGATCAGATTCTTGACAGCTCCTACTAGCCCTGAGAGGCATTATCTTACAATCCTTTCATTTACAGGCTGTTTTTATTTATTTAGCTGTGACAGAGGACTTAAGAGCAAAAAATCTGAGTGAAGTAAGAGAAGCTATATTTCTCCCATTTTTAAAATAACATAAGTCACTCCATAGAAATAGGTTTCCAAAGTAAATTAATGTATAACTTATTTTTTAGAACACAGAATTTGTGAATTTTTTTATTTCCATTATATTTAAGAACTGTCACCAAGAATATAGAGGACAGCATGAAGTAATCTAGCATGTTGAGTCATTATAAAATCATATGCTGTATCAGAAACATAGTTTTGTTTATGACTCACATCTTTGATGTCTGTGAAAAGCCACATCCACAAGTTTCTCTTGAAAAGTGGTGGGTGCAAAATGAAAATTCATTTCAGTTCCAAATTGTATTTTTGAAGTATTATGCAAATAGTCCTTGACATCATATATGTATTCCCCAAAAACCACCTGGCTGTATGCAACATCATGCAATAAAAGCCACAGGGCTTGTGAGAGAAATAGGATTTGGGATATAAATATTTGGTCAATAACATATTAAAAAAATAGGAACCTAATAACTTAATAACATATGTTTAATTTGGAGAAATGCATCAATGCTACAATAGTGACTGCATCTATAGCCCTTGATCCAGGCTGCTTAAGCAACTTGGACAGGACTCTTTTAACTCCAGGCCTTAGGGTCAAAGCTTGGCAGAAAGAAAAGGGTTGTGTACCAACCCTCTTTCGTCTACAGTTCCTGTTGTGTCAGAAGATGTACATAAATCTGGAATTTTAACTTGAAAAAAATCTGACATTTCCATTTGATAATGGGTATTGTTTGAAAAAGTTACAGTTTTGTAGTAATTGTTAAGTAGTACAGTCTTTTTTGCATTCTCACTTTTTATTGTAGAGGAAATTTTATAAAAGCAAATTCAAAATTTGCAATATGCTCCGTTCATCCATTAATACATTAGTTGCACTGGAACAAATTTACATTTTCAAACAAGTGTTATAGCTGAAATGATTATGTTTATATACACACTTTAATGGCTATATGAGAAAAAATATTTCATGAGCAGTTTTCTTTCATTTATCATTTCCATCCTTTGTGTGTTTCTGTGTCTGCGTCTGTGTTGCTTTACATACATTATCTCATTTGATCCTCTCAACATTTGTGTGAGGTAGGTATTGGTGATTATCATCTCCATTTTACATTTGAGGAAAGTTGGCTTTGTTCAGATATAGGTTAGACTAAATTGACCTCTAAGAGTCCTTTCAAATTTCTGTGACTCACTAAAAAGTATCAGAAACAGTCATTTCCTTGCTATTGCTCTTTAATTTTAAGTTGCATGATCCTTCCATTATCTTATGCTACAAAAGACTTTTTAAAAAAAATTACAGCTCATGCTGGCATACATTTTTGTAAATAGTTTCTCAATTTAATAAGTGTCAAGGCATGCTGAATGTATGAAAAAAAAAAACACCACAGAATCTTGGAGGATAATGCTATGGGTTATATTAGAAAACACTGGTAAACTCCTGGTAAGTCATTTGAAGAAAGTCACTTAACTGAGCTTCAGTTTCCTTATATGGGGAGAGGTTAGATATGTACCAAAATATTTGTAATAGCTCTTTTTTTTTTGGTGGCAAAAAGTTGGAAATTGATAGCGTGCCCATCATTTGGGGATTGATTGAAGAAATCATAGCCTGTGAGTGTGGTTGTGTTGTAAGAAGGGATGAAGAGGACAACAGTAAAGTCTAATCGTGATCGTCAACCATGATTCTAGAGGACTCCTGATGAAGTGTGCCCTGTATCTCCAGTTAGAGATGTGATAGACTCAGTACAGATTGAGACCTTTTTTTGGTTTTGGCCAGTGAGAAAATTTTGTTTTGCTTGACTTGTAATAGGAATTTTATTTATCCCACTTCTCCAATGAAGGAGGATAAGGGGGAAGAGAGAGAAGTCAGATCTTTGTGAAAATAAAATTTAAATAAAAAATAAAATGAGGGGTTAGAGTAGATCTCTGAAATTCTTTTCCTTATGAAACTGAATTCAAAAGCTATTGTTCATCTGTCTCCCTTTTTAATTTCTGACTCTTTGAAAATAGTATACAGTCTGTAAATAGTATTGTGTAATGGATAGAACATTGACTTGGAGTCAGCAAGGCTTGTGTTCAAATCCTGCCTCAAACACTCACTAGCTTCGTGACTCTGGGTAAATCACTTCAGCTCTTTATGTTTTACTTGATTAATTTGTGAAATGAGAGGATTGGATTTAGTAGCTTCCATGATTTCTTCAAACTCTAAATCTATGATATTAGTATTCCATGAATACTAAACTTTCTTGATACTTTCAGTTGCGATTTAAAATTTTCTTTTTCTCTAAAAATAAAACAAATTATTTCGAGAACTGGCATTTTTTTGAATATCCCTTATTTATTAAATGGTGGCAGTTTTCATTAATGTGGAATAATATAGTCATCATCAATAGCAATAAAAGATTTAGTTTGAAAAAATTTCCTGACATGTAGTTGATAACATTGTTTTATGTGCTTTTTTGGGGTGTGGAACTAGCATTCTTTTCAAGCGTAACATAGTAATAATTATTTTGCTTAGATAGAATTTTGCCTCCTGGGGAAAAAAAAAGCCATTTTGAAGCAATCCATTCCCCAAGTGTGCAGTTGTTAGTAGGCTCAAGCAGTTCACATCAGTAAGGTATATTATGTAGTCTCTGCTAACTATTTTGGTTCAGGTGATTTCAAAACACATAACTATTTCAAGTTTTTCCACATATTCCCCTTTTTGCTGAAAGGACAACATCGTATTCTAAAATAGTCATTCTTCATATTCAGTACATTTTCTGTTTTTCTTGAATTGTAGGCAGCATTACAGAAACAGCAAGAAGCAGCAACAACTGGAGCGTCTTTGCCTGCAGCATCAAAGGTGAATGCAGCCACATCTGGTGAAATGCTCTCTGTTAATGGACAGGCCAAACCTCACCCAGAAAACTCTGCAAAAGAACTGGAACCAGAAATTTCAGAAGAAGTCCTAGAGAATGGACCAAAAGGTATTATTAGGAATTTGTATATATTTGCCTTTCTATTGAAGACTGTAAAAATGAGAAATCCCAGGGGGTGAGTTGAGCACAATTGAATATTTTTCGTGAGAGCATTAACAATTGTCAATCAAGCAGCATTTTTTGCATTTATAAACTAAAGATACATCTTGTAGACCTAGTTCTAGAGTTGTGAAATAAATTATTGAGTATTAATCTTTTGTATGTGCTCTTGATCCTGTTATTTATCTAGGAGATTTAAAAGTAAAAATATTACATTATGTGGTAGACATTTCTTACTAGGCCTATATCTGTCTTGAATGATGGCACCAGCAGGAATGAGAGTAGCAGTTATAATTCAAAGAACTAAACCATACTTTGTGGCTTCTCTCTGGAACATTTCATAGAAAGTAGCATCAGAAGGAACCTTAGAGATGGAGCTATCAGTATCTTCAAAAGGGAAATTTTGGGTAAAATCTCTGTAATTAAATATAAAAAGCCTGTCTAGCATTCCAGGACATATGTCTGCTTCTTAGTATCCATTGTTCTCCCATTCACTTCAGTCTCTAAGAAGTTTTAAGTTAGGTTTCTTCTGAGATTTGTTTGTTTTACCTTCTTGAAGTGTTTCTAGAACTTGTAGAGATAGATTTCTTTTCTTGCTGTGTTAAAGTGCTCCTTCATTTATTTATGAGACTATGAATTACTATGGAAACATTATTGCTGAAGCACACTTTACAAGTCAGATATAAAAATAGGTATAAATAAAGTTTTGAATTGTATTTGACGAGGAAGAATTGATGAGAATTGAGATATTGCATAATTTCTCTTATATCCCCATAATATTGAGATACTATCATATATGTTGGGCCTGCAAAAGACAGTTCCATGGAGTTTTTTGCTTTGTTCATAAATCCAGAGAAGTAGCCCCTGAACCTTATCACTAGGTTGGTAAATCAGAAATATTAAAGTAATATTACATAAATGATATTTAACACATGTTGTCATTTAAATACAGATGGTAGGCTTGTTTTAACTTTTGAGTCCTCTTGTTGCTAGACTCTGTTCCTGTAATAGCCGCACCTTCCATGTGGACGAGACCTCAGATCAGAGACTTTAAAGAGAAGATTCGACAGGATGCAGATTCAGTGATCACAGTCGGCAGAGGAGAAGTAGTTACTGTTCGAGTACCGACCCACGAGGAGGGCTCTTACCTCTTTTGGGAGTTTGCAACAGACAATTATGACATTGGGTTTGGGGTATTTTTTGAATGGACAGAATCTCCTAATACTAACGTCAGTGTGCATGTCAGTGAATCCAGTGATGATGACGAAGATGATGAAGGTAGAGCAACTTTTTCATAACCATACTTAAAAATACAGATGTTATAAAACTTTTTGGCAGAAATGACAGAAAGAGACATGGCATTAGAGATAGGTGTTGACTGGCAGAGGTTGGTGGAGGGTTTGGGTGGGGATGGTGTTCCAGGTAGAAGAGGTTCTGAGCAGAGAACCAAGGTGGGGGGAGGGGAGAAGCAGGGGTCATGCAGACTAAAAAGCTAGAGTGAAAGCTCTTGTGGCACACCTAGAATGCCAGTTATTACTTAGGCATTGGGGACCCATTGAAAGATTTTGTGCATGAGAGTGACATCATCCGAGGTGTGTGCTTATCAGGTTAATGTGGCACCAGCGTGAAGGGTGGTAGACAGCGGGGAGTAAGAGGGTGAGCCTGTGCCGAGCTGCAGGTGCCACTGCTAGGTCCTAACAGAGACATCCTCGGGAGCTTTATGCTCAGTGTTATTCTCAGCCTTGAATTCTCTTCTGGAGATTAGTATGCAGGAATCATCTGTAGAGGAAAGGGAAGCCTTGGGAGTGAATGAAGAGTAGTGGAGCAGTGGGGAAAGGCAGAAGAGATCTGAAGATTGCAACTTGTGCAAATAGAGTTGCCAGAGGAACCATGAAGACAGCATGTGTAGTAGATTCTTTAGTCAGCATTCTGTGTCTGTATTGCTAAGTAATAGTTTTATCACTTCCCTTTTCCCAGAAAAACCCAGAGCTACACATTTCTGGATACCACATAGCGTATTAGTGTTTGCCCATTTGAATGGCAACCACATTTTAATGTTTTTAGTGTTAAACCATTTTTGCTTCCTTTTAACATTTGATGACTAAAACCTGTTCACTGAGTTGGTTAACATTTCCATAGAATATTAAAAAACAATTCTTTAGACAAAGTTGAAATATTTAACAAGTAAGATACTTATTCTTTTAGCCTCATGAGAGAATAGAGAATATTTAAGGTATTCGCCACAGAATCCTAGGATTTGCTGTTGAAGGGGACCATTAGAAATTATCATAGGCCACTCTCCCTGTTTCTGCAGAGGAGTAAAATTCCTGGATTTTGGAGTCATATGGGTATTAAATAACAATTGGGATTAAAATTTAGGTCCCCTGAGTCTTAAGTCCAGTGCTAGTCACATTACTCCATGCTGGCTCTCTTTTCACTTCACATCATTTGCCATATGCACGATCATAAAGTCCTTTGCAAAAAAACTACCCTTAAAATAACAGCTTAATAATTTGTGGATGAAATTGTCCATATCATGGTGATGGATTTTCACTCCTTATAATCTGGGCACATGCATACACACACACACACCTATATACATACATACATGCATCTGTATACACACATATATACATGTAATTTTCGGGCTAATTTTCTGGGAGGTCCTCCAGAAGGGCCTTGATCTCAGCAGGACATGAGAATGGACAAGAATAGAGTCCAAACTCTTTATTGTCTTTTACACAGTCTGTGTCTGTCATAGTCTGACCCAGTCTCCTCCAGCAGTTTGATAGTCTGCAGTCTCAACCAGTCTCCCTCTCCCTCCCGGTCTGACTTTGTCTCCAGTTTAAATACCTATTACAATTACATCATTACAGTATCCTGAGTATAAGCCAACCTAGAGTGATTATATCCTTATATCATACTAGATAATGTGAACTAGAAAACTATTATCTCATCAATCACTGAGTTAACACCTTGTTCCAAGTATAATTCTTTCAAGTATACTTCTCCAAAGTTCCGCTCTCTATACATACATACAAAAGGACAAAAAAATCACTAAATTCTTTCCTCCGTGGTATACATTTAAAGAAGATTTTTAAAAATTGACTTTAACCCAAGAGCTTTTCAAACAGGCTTGAAAGATAGGATGAGTGTGGTGAAGAGGTGCTGCTTCCAAAAAATATATATATATATTTAAGGCCAGAGGATCATTCTCCTGTATTACTTTGTACTTTCCGAACAGGGTTTTTTTTGTTTTTGTTTTTAACTGATTTAATCGTCTTTTTCTTACCTTGTATGATGGTACATAGTGACCTTCATTTGTCAGTCTGTCTCTTATATACAGGAAAATGGAAAATTTCTCATCTGCAAATGAGCCCATTTTAAGGTTGTTTTGTTTTCCTGCAGTAAAGCAAATTTGATGTTTTTTGGATGTACCAGTTTAAAAATTTGTTTTATATTGGTACTATAGAAAACGATTGCCCTGTAATTTCACGTTCCTTTATTCTTCTAGGAAATATACATTAAGTTAATAGGTGCTGGGAGAACCTTTAGGAATCAATTAGTCTAACCCTCTTGCCTGCAAGTTGAGGGGCCCAGGTCCACTACTGATCGATATAGTAGCCTTGACCTGTTCCATGTTCTACCGGGGCCTGTTTATCCCTCCTTAGGCAACTTGATGATTCCCCTCTCCCCATCATTTTAATAGTGTTTAACATTTATTTAGCACTTAAAAGGTTTATACAACTTGTTACAAATATGATTTTATATTCTCAGCAATCCCAGAAGGCAGGAAACTGAGGCACAGAGAAATTGTGACTTGTCCAGGTCTCAAGCTAGCTAAGTATCTATGCCAAGATTTGAATTGTTTCAGCAGTGTCATGATTCCACCTGTGTTCATGGCTCAAATATCTGATTGGAATGTCCTCCCTGACATTAGATCTGCAGCCCCCCAGGCTCCCTTCTCTCTCCCTTCTTTGATCAAGGGGAAAACTGAGATCCAAACAACCAAAGTGCTTTTTCCCAGAGTTGCTAACCTCAGTGCTTTTATTTTCTTTTATTTAAGGAGATTAGACTAGGGTAAAGAGGTAAGAATCATGAAAACACAGGAGCTGTACAATTGTGCTGCCATGTTCCACAGTTCTTTTATGGAATGAGGGAAAATATAACTGTTCTGAGAATCCACAGTAGTAATTATTCGAAGTGGTATGATTTTCTTAAACTGGTGATGATTTTTCTATCTTTATTTTTTTTTTAAACAGAAAACAGTGAAGAAAAAGCCAAAAGGAAGTCCAACAAACCTCAGCTAGATGAAATTGTACCAGTATATCGACGAGACTGTCATGAGGAAGTATATGCTGGCAGCCATCAGTACCCAGGGAAAGGAGTCTATCTCCTTAAATTCGACAACTCATATTCTTTATGGAGATCAAAAGTAGTCTACTACAGAGTCTATTATACTAGATAAAGGTGGTGTTACAATGTTATTTGAGGCTTGGGCTGGGCAGAAGATGTCCTTTTATTTGGGAATCTCTTCTAACATTACAGAGCATTAGTGTCAGTGTTTACCCCATTTGGTTTTGGTCTGACAGTCTGTGAACTCTTGAGAGTCAAAATTATCCTCCCCACTCCCCCAAGACTCCTTTTCATTATTACAAGAATTCTTTGGTGTTGAAAAGGGATCTCCAGACTCATCCAGCACTTAAGGGTTAACCAAGAGAGTCACTGATGGATGGTGCTTAAGTTAAATTAAGTGAGTTAACTTATGTTAAGTCCCTCAAACCCTACTAAGTGAAATGCCCCAGTGTGAACCTTCTTTAGTTGATGGTTAGTAGACTGTTGACTGCTCCATGTGCTTTGTGATTGCGAACAATTTGAATTGCCTTTTAATTTGAAGTCCCTCTGTTAATGGACTATAGCTATGTTTTGAAACATCCTGGTTTTTTGGTACAATTAAAAATTCAAATTGTTATCTAAAGCAATTTTTAAGATGAGTTATCTTGCTTTGGTTGTGTTCTGATAGCCCCAAATGGCAAGACTTAGACAGATAGACTTTATTTTTGATTAATCCAAGGTAATATAAAGGATTCTCTGGAAGAACTGGATGCTTGAATTTATTAAAACCAGGATGATGAATGAACTGTATGTATAGTACCAATATAAGTAGTGGTAGTAAGTAAAATGTCTCAGCTGACCAGCCTCCCATTTGTCTCAGATTGACTATCGTAGCAAAACGAAGTTAATAAATTATTGGCTTGATTGGCTTTTTATGTCAAATATCAAACCTAGTTTTCTACCCAATTTAGTAACCTTGCTTTGTGTTTTATAAATGCAAATTGGCACCTGGGGCATTAAAATAATTTAAATCACTTTAGTATAATTCAGTGTGTGGGGATTCATGTTGCACTGATAAATCACTGCCACTCCATTTTCTCATTTGGTATCACTTGTGCACTAATCCTATGTAATTTTACTTTAGAATTAAGTACTATGGAAAGTTGAAATGGCCCATCACATACCTAAATTTTAAAGTCTTCTGCCTTTAATCTTCATTGTCTTGTCATGGATGATGTTGGAGCATCTTGTGGTTCTCTTCATTCAGTTCAAACAAATATGGATTTGTCTGGCCCTTATTTGTGAAAATTAATTGGCCAGTATAGGGAGCCTTGGAGGAATGTAATATAGACAGATGTTAATATACATTTAACATTGTTAATGTATGTTATTAAAATATATGGATTTTTTAAAAATCACAAATCACTTCTTGAAGAAGGATTTCCACACAATTCACCACCTAATGGGGACACTTGAGTTTTGTGTATTGGGTTTGTTTCTGTTTGATCCTTGGTTTTGTGTGTGTGTGTGTGTGTGTGTGTGTGTGTGTGTGTACACACACACACCCCTATATATTTCTAACTTTTTCTCTCATTCACAGACTGGGTTTTTTTCTCCTACGTAGCTGCACAGTGCTTAATTTGGAGGTTTTGTATTTGGTTCAGAAACGTAGTACCAGCTTTTGGCTATCAGTGCTGTTACACCCAGAACATTTTTAAGGCAGTCTGCTCTCTTGTACATACAGAATGTAAAACTGTTGGGTTAGACAGTTCCTTGCTTTTTTTTTTTTTTTTTTTAATGAGAAAAAAAATCTGTATTAAAAAATGTAAAATAAACATTTAAAAAAAACAGACATTAATATATTTCTTCTAGGATATGGTTACAGATTTTGACCTTGTCTACATTGAGGTTATTTCACTCATAGAAGATATTGTTCTTGGGAGCAGCATATATCATTTTAAATGGCAACAGTTCATGAAGTGTTCTAAGCAAAATTTTTTGGTTCTAAACTTTTTTTTATTCCCTTTGGCTGTTGATTAGAACAGTACAAATGCAATTTCAGAAATACTTTAAAATAATATATTTAATCAATTAAAATACATTTACTTCTAACTGCTTGACTTTTTTTTTTTTTTTTTAAAGATATGGTTGTTTTTGGAAGTATTAGTACTGTATTTCCCTATTCAGGTATGACAAAAAGAAATGTAATAAAGGGCCTTTTCTGTTTTTAAGAAGGCCTACCTAGTTTTTTAAAAGAACAACACACAAAAATAATCTCTTTTCTGACCAACTTCTCTTTCTGCTGTAAATTATGCTTGTGTGTTCAAATGGATTTTTTTCAAACTTATTGATTAAAAGCACTGCCTTTGTTTATTCAACATCTTGTTCTAAAACAATTTTTTCTTCCCTCACAATTGTGTGCACAAAATGTTACTTGAGACATATGAAGAATATTCTGAAATAGAACATGAAATGGGGCAGCCAGCCATCTGATTCTGGAAGTTGATGTTTGAGAAGCAGTGGAGTCACACCTTATTGGAGTGATCTGGAATGCCAGAAATTGACCTATTTAAAATCAGCCTCACTTGCTTCTAGTGATTGCAGAGTAAAGTTTTTTTTTTTTTTTTTTAAGAGATACTTGGATATCTTAACCTACTTCCATTTGTTACCTGGAGTTTCAGCAAAATAAAATGATTAGGTTGGCACCATGCAGCCAGCACAGGGACTCATTGAGACCATTGGTTTGATATTTATAGAGGACTTGATGGTAGCTGCTGTTTTATGAGACAGACAATTCTTTTGTCTTGGAACCTAAGAAAAAACTTAAGAATTATTTGTAATGCAATAGTAAACATACCTATTGTGTCAGCCTCTTAACTGTATGTAAGAGTAACACCATTGTTAGAACCAGGCACCCAGTGTAGTCTCAGAGGACTGGAAGTTAGTTACTCATCTTCCAGAAGAACTTGATCATCAAAGAGATATGAGCTACTTAAGAATTGGAATTGAGTAAGGAGGAGAGAGCTTATCTGTCAGAAGCAGAACAAGTGGGAACAGTCACTCTGTTACATAATTTTTTTTCTTTTTTTTTTTTTAATAACTTTTTATTGACAGAACTCATGCCAGGGTAATTTTTTACAGCATTATCCCTTGCATTCACTTCTGTTCCGATTTTTTCCCCTCCCCCAGATGGCAAACAGTCCTTTCCATGTTAAATAGGTTACAGTATATCTTAGATACAATATATGTGTGCAGAACTGAACAGTTTTCTTGTTGCACAGGGAGAATTGAATTCAGAAGGTAGAAATAACCTGGGAAGAAAAACAAAAATGCAAGCAGTTTATATTCATTTCCCAACATTCTTTGGGTGTAGCTGCTTCTGTCCATGTTTGATCAATTAAAGCTCTCTTTATCGAAGAGATCCACTTCCATCAGAATACATCCTCAAACAGTGTTGTTATTATATAATGATCTGCTGGTTCTGCTCATTTCACTTAGCATCAGTTCTACATAATTTTTTCAATCTCTGATGTTACATTCCGATTCTTGACTTCATATTTCTGAATCTAGAATTTTTTGACTTAATTTTTGATAATTTTTTTTCAAAGTTTAATTGATTATTGTCTCCCTCATTCCCTGCCTGGAATGCTTAAGAATAGTGATCTTTCTGATTGGAGAGATAGGAAAGAAACATCAGCTATCCTAATAGATCATACTCAATAAAATGATTTATAATTATTACCTAGGTAACAATGAAAAATTCTATCTTTGCTTTTAAGCTTTTCAGGTAGTCTTAATTGTAGTCAAGATTCACATTAACAATCTTGATTCATATCTGGTAATTACAGTAGAAGTATAAAACTGATTCCTGATTCAGCCACTTGACAAGCTGTTGGAGAAATGTCGGTTTAAATTGTTTCACACATTCATGGGGAAATAAAATTTACAGCTGGGTATTTTAAATCTAGTTCAATCCCCTCAATTTATAAGAAATGAATATAAGGAAACAGAGAAATTAAGTGACCTAAAGCAACCCCATTGGCAATGAGCAGAGCCATTTAGTTTTGTGCCTTTATGTTCATATGTATACATATGTGTGGATGTGCACTTTAAAACATGATTTGTTTACTCATCACCAAATAGAATATGAACTATGCTTAATTAGGACAGATTGTGCCAAATTTTCATTTTCCCAAGAGCATAATTATGAAATAGCTATAGCTACCTGTGCTTGGGTATATATAAATATCCTTGAAATCAATTTCTGTCCATGTTAAGTGAAGAGATCAATAGGGAGTTAGTTTAGATGTTCACCTATGTCCTCTTAGCATACCTGTGTATAACTTATAGATCTAAAAGTCCGAGATGCTTCTTGATTTTGGGGGAATTATTATTTGCATGGATTTGATCTGGATTGGTGCAGTCCCCCTATGTTTTTTGTGTAAGTTGCAGCAGAGCCAATGGGGTTTTGTTAATACCCATACAGAATGTGTCACAAATAAGCAAACATACTTAAAAAGGGTCTTTTGGGTGGAAAGGTGATAATACTTAGTCATGAAAGCCTTGGTCATGCTTGCTGCCATGAAGTAATAGGCAGAGATTCCCAGGAGAGCTGACAGCCTTTAACTTTGCATTCAAGCTTGAATCTTAGATACTGCATTTAGTGGCCCAGGCTCCGGGTCACCCCCAGATTTGGGCAGCACCTTGGGACTAAATGGCTACTACTTTGCCTGTCATGTATACATTTTTCTGAAGGAAGTGATCAGTTCTTGTATCCTCATGTGCATGTCTTACCTCTCTGAGACACTTAGGCTTCTTCTACTCAACTTCTCAATTGTATTTTCTTCCATAGAAGATTAGGTATGAAACAATCTGTTCATATTGGTTACCTTTTTCCCCTGAGTGTTTTTATCCTTAAAATCTTATGCTCTCTTGTTAAAGGTGTCTTTTAAACAGCATCCCCTGCCTTGTCTTTTAAGACTCCTGATGTTTGTATCAACCTAGATGGCAGCCTTTGAGGCGGGATGCTTTTGCCACTTGAGCAGCTGCATCAGGAATTCTGGTTTTTAAACATTGCGTGAATCCTGGAGGAGGATTTGACTGGTCCAGGGAAGGCAGATTTTACCATTCCTGTAACAGGATTGACATGGCTATCAAAGGAAATTCACTGAAGCTAAGATCTGGCTGCTCGATAAACTCCAGTGGCTCCCTGTTGCCTCTGGGATCTATCACTGTTCAACCTGCTTTTGTGACTTAGCATACGTTGTTCCCATTTGTGGACTCTGGCCCATCCCAGCTGGCCCTCTTACAGTTTCTCACATTCAGCTCCCCATGTCCCGTACATGCCTTTGCCCAGGTTGTCTCCCTTGCCTGGAGTGGATTCTCTGCCTGATTTCTTTCAAAGCTCAGATCAAGTGCCACCTTCTACAATAAGCCCCTTCTTGTGTTCCCCAGTTTCTAGTGCCTCATTCCCCAAATTATTTTTTATTTATTTTGCATATACTTAAATGTATAGTTGTTATTACCCCCTTATACTATGTAAGCTCCTTGTGGGCAATGATTGTTCGGATTCTCCGTGCTTGGCACATAGTAGGCACTTAATGAACGCTCATTGGTTGACATAGTTCTGGAAGGGATTGGGATAGATCTCTCATTTTATAGTTGAGGGTTTGGAGAGGACCAATAACTTCTTCAAAGTTGTGGAAGTGATACTAGCAAAGATGAGGTTCAGACTTGAATTCTGTGACTTAGGAGTTATGTTTTTGCCACTGCCTTATGACTGCCTTCAGAAGGGTTTGGGGGTGTGCCAAAAAAGCATTCCAGGACCAGGATCTGGATCAAACCAAGCTTTGCTTTCCTCAGGGTGTCCCTACCATGTGAGTATGGTTAATGCATTGAGAGAGCTCGGCATCCCAAGGCCAGCGCCGCTGGCTTGTGCTACAAAAGACCTCTTCAACATTTCACAGTTTATCTTTTAAGGGCTTTTCTTCTAGGGGAAAAAAAATAACCAAATAACAGGAAAAGAAATAGAACAAGGCCCAGCTTTAAACACAGATAGGGAATTTGAGCCTTAATTCTTAACTATTCTCCCACCTGTGGCTATCAGGGGTCAACTATTCCTGAATTATGCAAACTAATATCCCTCAAATAGCAACTAATGTTATTTGTTTGACAAAACACTTACCCTCTGGGACCATCTGCAAAATGTACCTTGCTCATATGAGTATAAGGTCTGGGATATCAGGTTTCCACTATTAGGTGGAAGATTTCATCACTCTTCAGATATAGATGTTCCTTTGGAGAGGATACACATGGTTTTTTCAATAAAATTAAATCTCTAAATAGGCTAGCAGCACTAAGAAGTAGCCAAATATACTCTCTGAACATAACTTTTATACTCAGTGTAAACAGGTTTGACCAGGTGACTGACAATATGTTTTGGGGGTCTTGGGAAAATATGTATTCCTTACTACAAAATATAGAATTCCCATGCATCTAAGATATGTCCATCTCAGTGCATATTACCTTATGCAAAACAACTTGGTGATTATTCTAATTCTGACCCAAAATTGCAGATATACCAGATGGATGCCATGGTCTTTCTGAAACTTTGGGCTAGTAGCAGGAAGTCAAGTACTCTAGACACTTCCTTTTGATATTTTTAAGGGCATTAATGTATAAAACAGGGGTCTGCTATCAATAGCCAGTCTGATCTGAGAGCTAAGAGTGATTTGTACATTTTTAAATAATAAAGCTTATGTAAGAATGTAAAAACCATTTTTAGTTCTGAGGAAGTATAAAAAAGACAGATTCCAGGAATTTGCCCAAACCCCTTGGTGAGGGAAGGCATCCTGGAGTGAGCTTTTGGAGGTAAGTATTTTCTTCCTCCATTGCCCCAGCTGACCAGTTTGTAGGACCCTTGAAAGTGGCTACCTCTCTGGTCCTTAGTGTAAGCATCTGTAAAGAAGTGAAATTGGACTGGATTGCTAAGGTACTCTTCTGTTCCCTTGCCTGTATTCCAATACTAAAAGTCATCCTTGACCTTTTTGCTTCTGGTGCCAAGATTCTCAATCTTTGTTGATGTCCAAGAGTGCCTTGAAAGTCGATTTAAAATTTCAATTTGAGGAATTGGATGATGAAAATATCATAGGATAGGCTAGCCTAAAAGATCGCTTGCAGCCCTCATGAGTGCCAGGATAGTGTTGTGGTTTTTTTTTTTTGGGGGGGTGCGTTTGGTTGTTGTTGGTTGTTATTTATTTTTTTTTGCAGTTGCTTTCTGTTGCCTAGTTACAGACCTGAGGCATTTTTGGCATTTCAGATTGAATCTTTTTGTGGGTCGTCTTATCATTGCTAGTGTAAGACACAAAAACAAGTCATGTTTGAGGTAGGCCAATTGTAATTAAGTAGTTTTTGTTTTTGTTTTTTACTTTGAACATCTCAGATCTTTGCAGGAACTTAACCATATAATCTTAGATTTATTGAAATTAGGCTGTTTGAATGATGAGTTAATTTTGCTCCCTTATTGTCATGACCTCTTAAATACATTTTTGAAATGTTTAAATTTATTAATACTTTTTTTTTTTTTTTTTTTGGTTTTGGTACCTGTTAATAATGACCTCCTTAACAAACACTGAAACACTCCTTTACAAAGCTGCTTTCCTGGAAAATGGTTAATTTACTGAGTAACAGAAAGCAGAATCTTGTCTTTAAATTTAAACATTGCCATATTAACTATAATTCAGTTATTTGATCAGAATTTTGTTGTCCCTTCATGTTGACTTGGTTGCCATTCTTACAGTCATTGCAGTATTATTCTTTTGCATCTGTTTTCTTTTCTCTGCATTACTTCATACCAGTCTTCCCATGTTTCTTTGGTACATTTTGGACAAAATGCTTTTCCTGCAACATCCATTTATTGTGACCACATTATGTTCCTAGAGGAAGCTCACATGATGGGGACCTTTGGGACTTGTCCTTATCTTCCCAGTAAGGAAAATAAAGATTAAGCCAGGCTTGGCTTCAGGGAGGAGGCAAGGGGGAAACAAATAAAGCTACTTTTTTGACTTCTGCTAGAAAGAGCTGCTTAGAGGAGGAGTTACTGGTAAAAATATAAAGCCTCCTGTGAAAAGAAAAAAATTGAATAAAAGGAATGTCCCCACAGCCAGATTTTTAAAGTAACTTAACAGATCCTCAAAAATAATTAGAATTGGTTTGATCATTTTTCAGCTGATGTTTTGCCTTTTGCCTTTTATCTAATTATGAAATGAGTTTTGAGGAAGACAGTGGCAAAAAAAAAAAAAAAAATTCAGCTGGGGGGAAGTCACCAGTCTCATGCCAGCATCTGTATGCTGTGAGCTGTGAGTTGTTTCCTTCGCCTCGGGCACACTTTAGCTCATATGCCATGGTGGGCTCCCTATGTCTGTCACCCTTGGAAGAAGAGAAGGAAAAGCAGCTAATAGCTTTTCTAAGACCAACTAGTCTTTGCTTTCCTTGGCACAATCCCTAGATTAGGTGAGTAAATGGGATTAAATCAGCTGTCAAAGTTTCATTTCTTCCAAGGTAACTGAGAGTAGATTGATAGTTTGCCTAATTGCTGTGGTGGAAGGTGTCCTTCCAGGATCAGGTAGCTTTCCATTCATCCCTTATCTTCCCCCTTCCTCTTGTTTGTACCAGGGAAGCTTTTCTGAGGAAATAGGAGGAAAGAGAAAATCATTATGTCTGGTTAGTCCCCACTGCCTTACATTTGAAACGCACAGATTAATTTGAAATGCCTGGGAATGGGAATGAAAGTTGAAGCTGGCTCTGGGTTTATCCCCTTACCTATGAGTTAGCCTTCTGTGACAGTTATATCGAAGGATACGGATGAAAAACAAGAAAATCCCTCGCAGAACTAAACGTTAGACTAATGGTCAAATATTTACATAATATGTATGTCAAGGGCAGATTTGAAATAGAGCAAAACCAAGGAAGTTACACAGTGACTGACTGAAATTGGATCTTGTTTTAGTACCAAGGTCCTCTGTGATCTGGGAAGCTGGAATGCAAATTGCATCTTATTTTGCTGATGAAGAAACTGAGGTCCAATGTTATGCCATACTGCCAGGGTTATTGACTCCAAATCTAATGCTTTTCCTATTTTGCTAAGGAGAGAAAATGTATCTATCAGCCTCTCACCCTTATAAGGCAAGAAAGGCTCTGGGGAGATTAATTGTCTAAATTCTGCAAAACTTTCTCACTTAGACTTGATAGAGAACAGCTTCTCTATTTGATGGCTCGCCAATGAGTTGAGATTAATTTTTATTAACTGTCATAAGGAAGTGAGTTGTTAGAAATGAAAATATAGACTTGCATATTTTTTAACAAATGAAAATTAAATTCAAATCAAGCACCCATTGTTGGCAAAACACTGTGTTAGCGCTGAGGAACTCAAGAGTTTAGATATTTCCTCTTAATAGGTTTTTAATCTGGTAATGATTTACGATGTATATGTGGGAAACTGCAACATATAAGTGTATATAATATGTATTATATATCTAAAGAGTTGGTGGCAAAAGTTTAACAGCCTGCTATCTGGGAAAAAAAGGCAACACAGTTAAGTTTAATTTACATTATTAGCATTTTCTCTACCACCTTCTTAAGTCTAAACTATCAAGACAATAAATCAAGCCCATATTTGTAATGTATGCCCGATTTCCAAGATGTAAAATTTAATAATTCCTGTGGGAGCCAGTGTAAGTTGGCTCAAGCACACCTCTGCTACATGTCTCTAAAATGTATGGAAATGTTTATAAGGAATTTTTGTTCTTGTTTTTTAGGGGAAAAGGTCATTAGCAACTGAGGGGAGTGTCACGGAAGACTTCAGGGAAATGTCATTTGTGTTGGGTTATAAAGGGTGGGTAAGGAGTGAACAGGTGAGAGAGGGTGCATGAGGAAAAAAGAACGGAAGAAAGGCAGGGACAAGATGTATTAGAGCTGAGGCTTTTCTGGAGGCCTTTGGATTCTAGGCAAAAGAATTTGATTTCCATCAGAAGTTAAGAGGGAGTGACTAAGATTTCTGAAAAAAGGAGCAACGTTGGCCAGGTTGATCTTGACTGCCATTTTTAATATTGAGCAAGCCATTTACCTGTCTATTTCAGCCTTCCTTTGTTTGGAAAATATGGCTGCCCTACCTTACGGGGTTGTGAGGAGAGTGCCTTCTAACATTGCTGCGTAAATGTGGGCTGCTCCCAAGTATGATTGGTCTGGTCTTAGTGTAAGAGAAAAGGTGCATGAAGCTAGTTCTGGGGCTAGGGCTTGGGCTTGGGAATAGAGAGGAAGTAGAATTGATAGGACTTAATATTCAGAGAGGAAGAGGTCAAGGACATCCCGAAAGTACCTAGCAACAGCTCAGCACCATCACTCAGTAAGCACCTGTTGTATGCAAAGCCCACATCGGACTTAGAACAGGGTCCCTGGGCCAGAGTTCCCTGTGAGGATCAAGAGGTAATGGCCATGCACACGCATCCCTCCGAGTATCAGTCTTGATGGAGGGTGGAATTCTTTAGTCTCTTGCCCTGGGAATTCATCCTTGTATTATTCCTTTGTACTTAAGGAATTGGATAAAGGAATGGTTGGATTGCAGCTGTACATCCTCTAGTCCAAAATTATCCAGTACTCTCGACAGCTTTCTTGGTTGGCTGATGACAGCAGGAATGGGAGCAGATGTTAAATGTGTTTTCCGAGCCCCCAAGGTATGAACTGCATTCCCCATCCCACGGGGTGGTTCCCCCTTCTTTTGGTCTCCAGCCCTTATTTTGGGGCCTGATTTGCAGAAGGAGAACCTAGTTCAGGAAAGATTCTGTCCCTTTGCCCTTTGATCAGCTCAGTGTGGTAAAGTTCAACAAGACACATGGCTCCTGCTCGGTGGGCAAATATGTGGTGTGCTGGGCACTGCTGGCTGGACAAATGCGAAGGGCCTTTCCTCCAGGGGAAATCCTCCAAATACAAAATAGGTCAAAAGACAACAATTTCAGTGTGTGTGAAGGGAAGAGCTACAGGAGACACTGAGCTGAAACTCCCCCATCCCTGGTGTAGAGACCCCCGGGGCAAAGTAAAGGGCTCACCAGTGAGAAGATCTATATTCCAGGCCACTTCTGAGCTTGTGTGACTTGGGGAGAGGCACCTGATCTCCCTTTCATCAGTTTCTTGAAATTTCTGGCTTCTGATCTGTCGAAAGCAGCCTGATGAGTTAGTTACCAGGGCAAGAACAACCCTGTCCCCAGTTAAACACTGACACAGTGTCACACGTACATAAGGAAAATCCAAAGCGAGCGCAGTTCCTGGAAGGAGTTTCTTTGAGATGGGCTTTGGGAAGGAAGGTTGGCAAAAAGCTTTCTGGAGGAAGCGGCTTTAATAGACCCCCATTCCTACGTTCTAGGGTGGGTGTGGGAGGAAGGAGGAGGATCCCCAGATCCTGGAGAGGTTGGGATGCAGCATTTTGTAGCCAAATAGGGTTTGACGTGGGAAAACCTTAACTCATCCCTACTGATGAGGTGAATTACAGTATTTGACAGGGGCAAGGGTATTTCATTAAAAATAAAATGTGGGCTGAAATTGGAAAAAAGGGATTATAGAGTTTTGAATTTTTTTTATTTTTATTGATACAGTTGCTTTTACATGGCTTTTTTTTTTTTTTTTTTTTGAGGCAGTTGGGTTTAAGTGACTTGCCCAGAGTCACACAGCAAGAAAGTGTTAAGTGTCTGAGGCCAGATTTGAACTCGGGTCCTCCTGATTTCAGGGCTGGTGCTCTAACCACTGAGCCACCTAGCTGCCCCATGGCCTTTATTTCTAAAAATGTTTCTCCCCTCCCTAGTAAACCATCCTTTATACCTGAGAGAGGAGGAGGAGGAAAAGTTTTCCCAAACTGACCAACACAAGTCTGACAGCTTGCGCTGGGTTCCACACCAGAGACCACCTCCTTAAAGCTGGAAGAGATGGTTTTGTCCAGGCCCACCATTGTACAGTTGAAGAGATGAGAGTTCGTCTATAATATAAATGATAATTTATAGTAGTGCTTTTCTGGAAGGCAGCTACTAGGGGCATTGTCCTCCCTTAACTCGTTGAGCTCACGGTCATACATCAGCGCTATCCAAGGCAAAGTGGCTAAGATGACTTTGGGTGTTCCGAGGTGGCCTTTGAGCCCGGCTCTGCCTGCTGGCTCAGGACACCCACCCCCCACTCTGCACTCCCTCTTCTCCTGTGCTCCCCTCCTGCCGAGGGGCTGGAGTTGGGGGTGAAGGGGAGGGCGCTTTGAGAAGGTTCTGAGTGACTGCTTGGAGAACAGTTTGTGGCAGGGAGTGAAGGAGATGGAGAGGGGATCCTGGGGAGCTCGGGGATGCTCTTTCCCAGAAAACTCCATCCTCCGAAGCAGCTGGTGCCTCGGAAGCCTCCCCTGAGCTTCTGTTGTTTGCTCAGGCCTCCCCTGGGTGTGTCGGCTGGAGCCGGGGGAGCTGGGCTGGGCTGGGCTCGGAGCCACCCGGGCCTGTGAGAGAAACTGGTTTTTCCTGCTGAGCCCAGGCAGGTTCTGTGTTAGCACTTCCCTTAATGGCTTCCAGCCCTCCTGCTGTGGGCAAGTTGGGGAGTGGCCCGTAGGGAGGGTCTCCCCGCTCCCCCCCCCAGTATTTCTCTTCAGGTTGTGGACCCTCACTCCTGTTACAAAATAAACTCCCCTGGGGAGGAGAGACACAGAAGCTGATTAAATCAGTAATAATCATTCTTAGAAGCAGAGGCCTGACCTGGGGAGTTGGAGCCAGGACCGAGTTCTGCCCTTTTGTCAGGAAGCTGAACGACTTTGCTGGGGTCACTTTATCTCGGGTGCATCTGTGTGGATGGGATCTCCATTCTCCGCACCCCTCCCCACCTCACTCCCAGTTACATTCCCCGGTGCAAGCATCTCCATTTTGCCCGTCAGGAAGCAGGGAGCTTGGCCCTCCATCACCCCTGCAGGCCTTGAGCCGGGCTGGCATGGGTGTGTTCTGTTTTCCCCTGGCTGGATGCATTTCCTTCTGTGTCACCTGCACCTGTCTTGTTGAGTGTGGATTCGGAATAATAGAATAGGCAGGAGACTTTAGCCCTCGCCCAGGCCATCTTACACACCATTAGCCTGTAAATTCCTTAAAGACGGAATGAGACAAGGGGCCCTGCGCTCCTTTGGGTGTACGGTAGGAAGTAGAAAAGGAAAGCTGAAATCAGTAATATTTTTCTTTAGACTCACCTGTGAGAAGTGCCAAACTTGTCGGCCCTGGGGTCCCCATGATCTGCCCTCCCCTGGCCTGCTCTGGGGCTCAGCTTCCTCCATGCTCCCATGGGCATTGCTCTTCCCTCCTCAAAGCCTTCCACCTGGACTGGAGGTCCAAACTCCCTGGGTTTGAGCCTTGGGGGCAAATCGTTTCATTTGTCAGATGAAGTCAGCCCATTCCTGGGCACCTCATGGACTCATCCCACTTTGTGGGGCTCTCCCGCCTTTCTGTCCCATTGTTCAGTCCTTTCCCGACTGATGGCCCCCACTTTGCTTAGTTGTTTCCTAGTGCTGCTGTGAATATTTTGACATGTACTTGGAATATTAGGTGACCTAGAGCAGTCTGAGGAGCCCAACTGAGGAATGAAAAGAAATCCTGGTCCTTTTGATTTCTCAGGCCTACCTAAATTCTCCTTCCTCAGTAGGACTCAAACCAAATAGGAGACTTGGAGGAAAGGTCCTAGTCAGTGGGCCCTGAAGGTGGCAGGGTCCTAGGGGCTGTGTGATCAATTAATTTATTGGAAGATGAGAGAAAAGGTTACATCTTCTTCCCTTGGTAGCTAGCTTGGTCTCAACTCCCGGACAAAGCCTTGTAGCCCAGCCTTCTCCCACTGCACCCCCCCGCCACCTCCCAGCTCTTCACCTTCCCTGCCAGGTATTTGCCCAAGGACGTGGATAACAGGAACTGTGTAGATGCACAGAGAAAATTCCCTTTACTCTCCCGCAGGCCGGTTCCCTACTGTCTAGGGAAGGGTGGGGGGCTTCTTTAGGAGGGCAGAATCTGCCTTTGGGTCAGTGACCTACAAGAACCCTTTTCCACCTCTTTTCTGGGTGACACGGGGATAATAAGCATTGCAGATCTGGTTGCATTATCTTTTGCCCCAAAGTCCCACCTCCTAAATCCCTTATTGAGAGCATCATCATTGGCTTTCCCCTTTCAGTCATTCCACCTAACCTAGCAATTGCCCCGTGTTGTAGTTTCTGTCTACGGCATTTCATTCCTTCCCTTTCCCGCACAGCTGTTACCTAGTTCAGGCCTCCATCACCTCTTAGCCACAATGGCAATGGCCTCTGAATTTCCCTCCCCTTCTCCACATACCTTCCAAAGTGGTTTTTTCTGAAATAGAGTTTCAACCATGTCTTCACTCTTTAAACTGATTATTCCCTACTAATCTAAGCAAGTAAATATAAAAAATGCTGGCTTTTAAAGCCTTCCATAATCTGGCTCCAACCTACCTTTCCAGTCTTATACATGATTCCCCTCTCTGCCCGCTGCAGTCCGGCCAAACTGGTGTTGCTACTTCAAACTTTAACAAAAACACAACATCCAAACATGAATAAGAATTTAAAGTGTGATGCTACTAAGCCGAATCATGTAAAGAAAGACATGGGTTTTTAAGGAAAACTTTCTGCTGAGTTGAAGTCAGATAATTCATTTCTTTTTTCATTGTAATATTTCTACCAGCAGAAATACATGAATCCTACTGAAAAGCTGTTATATTCACTGACTGTTAAGATTTGTTATTTGATTATTGTATTGTCTGTTTTTCAATTTAAAAAAATCCAAAAGCAACCAGAAATATTGGCTAACTACATTGATCCATACATATGGATTAAAAAAAAAAAGTATGCATGTTCATTTATATTGCTGTCAAAGAGAAAAGTGTTTTTAATACCACTTAAAATCATTTAAAACTAAAATGAAAGTATTTAAAATTATATCATCTTTAGCTTACCTTTTAATTCTATTTTTTGAATCTTATAATGTACATAATATTAATAGTATTAGGTGACACATTTGTAGTATAGCAAGCATGGAATCAGGAAGATTCATCTTCCTGAGTTCAAATCTAGCCTCAAGACACTTCCTAGCTGTGTGATCCTGGGCAAATTACTTTATCCTGTTTGCCTCAGTTTCCTCGTCTGTAAAATGAGCTGGAGAAAGAAATAGCAAAAGCACTCCAGTACCTTTGCTAAGAAAACCCACTGGGGTCATGAAGAGTTAGACATGACTGAAAAATAACTGACCAATAATAATAGTATTAGCATATATTTTGCAAACATCCATATATAGATTAGGGCTGCTCATTCAGTATGTTCACACAGAGTATGTCATAAAGAACATTTGGAGACAACTTTGTTATACTGCACTGTTCATTTGCTTAATTCTATATCCATCTGCTGCACGTTAGCTTTCCTTTTGGAATAGCATAACTTTAGTTTGTTGAGAATCTCAATAGACTATATCAAAAGCATCCCCCGGTCTACCACTCTCTTGGCCCTATCGAAAAAGAAAATCACTTGTTTTTGAGGAGCCCACTATGTTACTTCTTTGTAATTGTAGTTTTATCTACATATTCATCAAGAACCCCTTTGATGATTCTGGGATTTCGCTAGTAATTTAAGTTCACTGGCCTATACATTTGTGGAATCTTCTCATCCCTCTTTTCATTTACTCCCCTCCTCATTTAATTTTTAAATAATATTTTATTTTCCCTAATTATATGTAAAACAAGTTTAACATTTGTGTTTTAAAATTTTGAGTTCCAAATTCTCTTCTTCCCCATCCCCTTCCTGAGATGTCATCTAGTCTGTGTTGCATCAGCTCCCTCTCATTTCTTTAGCTCCTTCTCTGAAGGGAAGCTGGGCTGAGAAATAATCCGTAATAAGCTTACAGATGTGAGCCTTTGGAAGCATCTGAACGGTGTCTCCCCTTACAGAACATGGCCATGCCCTATGGATACTTATGATTGTTTTTCAGGGAGTTGGGCTGCCTCCAAGATGGAGCTGCTGACTGACGCTCTTACAGAAGGTATTGCCCAGCAAAAATGAGGAAAGCACACTGACAAGTCCGCTTGGTCCCTTCTTGTATTTCCTTTTCATCTTCCCTGCTCAGGAGAGAAGCTAATTTGCAGCAGAGTGGGCTTGGCCCCAGAGAATGTCTATCTGTGCTCTCCAAAAGCCTCTCCCTACCCCTACCTCCCAAGAATGGCAGTTTCGAAGCAAGAAACATGGGAGAGAAGTGTGAACTGAAAATTCATGCTGAGGGAGAGGATGGAGAAGACAAGAATATATTGACAGGTTGCAGAGGAGCAGCCAGTAGAGAGGGAGTATTTGAAAATAAATGTGGCAATGAGGATGATGGGGAAAGCCATCTATTAGAGAAGTTGGAATGGGATGGTAACACAGGCATGTAAAGTGGTTTACTCTGGCAAAGAGAAGAGCTCCCTCTTTTTATTTAATATTTTTATTTTCCCCAGTTACATGTAAAACAATTGTTCTACATTTGTTTTTAAAACTTTTGAGTTCCAGATTTTTTTCCCTTTCTCATCACGTGCTCCCTCTCATTAAGATGGCAATGTGAAGTTATACAAAACATTTCCATATGTCATGTTACAAAAGAAAATATGGATCTTCTTCCTTCTCCCAAAAACTTCAAAAAAATGAAGTAAAAAAAACAAGTATGCTTCAGTCTATATTCAGACACAATCACTTCTTTCTCTGGGGATAGATAACATTTTTCATCATAAGTCTTCAGAATAGTCTTGGATCTTTGTATTGCTGAAAATAGCAAAGTCATTCATAGCTGATCATCTCACAATTTTGTTATTACTATATACACAGTACATTTCACTTTGAATTTGTGGAGGACTTTCCAGGTTTTTCTAAGAGCATCCTGTTCATCATTTCTTATAGAACAATAATATTCTGTCATAATCACATATCACAATTTATTAATCAATTTCCCAATTAATGGACATCTCCTCAATTTCCAATTCTATGGAGGAGCCACCTCCATGTGAGATAAGGATTAAGGAGATAATGGGGAAAAACATCTAAGTGAGATGAAATGGGGAAGAGTAAGAAACTTTTTTTCAGTAGGGCAAAATTCTTATCAGAGAAGGTGAGAGGAAGAAGTAAGATATTTAGGGAGTGATGAAAAGATTTGCAACAACTGTTTTCCATAAATGGGGTGGTAGGTAAATTAGGCAGATATAAAAGGATTGTCTTGCTGCAATGACAACCCAGTTCAAATTATACAACATAAATCTGTAGTTGACACAGTCATCATAGTTTCATAATTTCTCCAATGAGAGACAAGGTAGGCAATATGAAGGGGTAAAGGGCCAAATAGAAGAAAGAAATTAGAGGTAAAATGGTTCACTCCATGGGCCAAGATGGGGAAAAGAGAGAAGCATATCCAGTGTTAATGGCCTGAGAAAGAACTGAGGGGCTGAGAATTGGAGGTCACATTGTGAGGATGAAGAACAAGGTTAGGAATTACAAGGGAGAAAGGATTGTGATCAGATGAAGGAATTTCAAAGTTCATTAACTGTGAAGTAGTATAATTGTGGAAGGTGATATCAAGGGATGCCCCTCGGCATGTAGCGGAGGTGGGGTAGGACTTATGAAGAGAATAAATTGGTGAACTGAGAGGTTAGAGTTTTGAGGGAAGTAGCGGAAGGAAGGAGGGAGGGAAAGGAGGGAGAGAAAGAGAAAGGAAGAGTGGAAGGAAGGGAGGAAAGATGGAAAGACAGAACCAGAGAGTGATGAGCTCTAATTGCTATTTACTTGTATTTTGTCTGGGGGCAGTAGGCAGTGAAGATTTTTAAGTAGAGATGGGACACGGTCAAATCTATATTTGGAGATACCAGTTTTGTGGGGTTTGAGTTGGAGGCGGTGAGGGGAAATGAATGTACAGGATAAATCTGCAAGGGATAAGACTAGAGGCAGGGAACTAGAAAGCTGTTACAATAGTCCTAATGAGAGCAATCAAAGTCTGAACTTGAGTCACAGTGATGTGTGGAGAAGGGGGCAGGCAAAAATGTTGCAAAGGTCAGTCAGTAAGACCTGACCACTGATCGAATTTGGGGGATGAAGGAGGGAAATTGGAGGAATGATGTCAGTTGCATCCCATTTCAGCCATTTTCTTTGATAGGTTGTGGGTAAAACCCTAGGTTATCATTAAAGTTTTATCTATTCTTACACATTTTGAATGACTCTTTCTGACTCATCGCTCCAAATGGTCACAAAAAGCCTGACCATGAGGGGATTCATTGTGGTTTTGAACAAAACAAAACGTTGAGTCCCATGGTGTCTGAAAGCATCGCTTCTTGGAATTCTCATCTTCCCCTGACAATGAGCACTCCAGATCGGGTGCTTTTTGTACAATCTCCCAAGGGCTCCTGGCTCGATTCCTGGGGTGAAAATATTTCATTTCAAAAGAATTTATTTAGTTTATGTTTTTAGTCTCCAGACACAATTTCCAGAAACATTTATTTCCTTTATTTAAGAAAAAACCCCACATCGGTGGGAAGCTTGAAGGTCTCCAGGTAAGATACCTCCCGGATCAGGTGTTCTCTGGGCACGTTGTTTGGCTGGGGATGTGGAAAGTGCCGGTGAATGTGTACTGGGAGATGATCTTTGCAGAGCTGCTGCCGTGATGCTAAAACTGAGGGCAACCCAGGTCATGTCCCTAGTCTGTCCTGGAGAAACCTGACTCTAAACTGGAGATCTTCATCAGTGACACCAGACTGCGGCTGTTTGGGAAGAAGAAGGCAGCGAAAGGACCGACGCATCTCATACAAATGGAAGGTGGCAGCAAGCCCCTGGAACACAGCAGTGACTTTCTATAGATGCTGTATCTGTTGGGTTTTTTTTTAAAATAATAATGGTTGCCAGCATTCATGTGACACTTAAAGTTATCAAAGAGCCTTATAAATATTATTTCATTTTGTCCCTACAAGAACCTGATAAGTGTTATCATCCCTATAGAGAGGGGAGGAGACAGCATGGTGCAGTAGGCAGAGGGCCAGGTCTGGAGCCAAGAAGAGTCATCTCCAAATTTGGCCTCAGACATTTACAAGCTGGGTGACCCTGAGCAAATCACCCGTTCCTGTTTGCCTCAGTTTCTTCACCTGTCGAATGAGCTGAAAATCCCTCCAACAGATTAAGAAGGACTGAGACAAGCTGCTCCTATAAAGTGAGATTTTTGCATTGTAGGCAAGGGGCAGAGCTGGTGAAGGTGCAGAGTTGGGAGATGGAGTGTCCTGTATTTGTTAGAGACTGATTATGAGGGATTTTAAAAGCCAAATAGGCTTTTATATTCCATCCTGGAGTATTAGGGAACTACTGAAGTTTATAGAATGAGGGAGGTGCAGGATGGGCTGAGTGGGGAGAGACTTGATAGCCAGTAAGCTGTTGCAGTAGTGTGTACACAAGGTGATAAGGGCCTGTGCCAGGACGATTTGCAGTGCCAAAGGTGAGAAGGGGAGATATTTGAAAGTTACAATAGTAGCATCAACAGGAAATGACAGCTGTTTGGATATGAGGGGTGAGAGAGGATGAGGAAGTCGCCAAGATTTGAGAGCCTTGGGTGACTGGGACCCATGGGCCATAAAGCTACCATCCCCTGTTAGATGGGTCCTTTAGGATCCGTGTTGGATTGGATGCTTTCCTCCTTTAAATCTCAAATTTTGGTGTCCTGGGATGAGAGATCCGAACACGGTTCTTCTTGGCTCCAATCCCAGGACTCCCTGGACCACCTCATGCTGCCTGGGATATACCAACAGCCTCGGTACTCAACACCTCCATCTATAATCTCCTTCAATCCCATACACTCCCCTCCCCCCCATACACACTGTAGTGGATTTTGATGGAAGAAAAAAGGGGAAAGTAATGACTGCCGGGGTTGAGCATCCAGGTACAGCCTCTTGGCTAGGAGATGGAGGTGGTTCAAGCTCAGATGCAGGAGATTCATGAGCCAGGTGGCCAAGTCGAACCACGGAGGGTGAGGAGGTCCTTTGGTGGCTCAGAGGAACAAGAAGGGGAAAGCCCGGAGGGCAAGGCTCCCGGAACTCGGAGGAGCTGGAATACCTAGGAAGGAAGCGCGCCTGCATCTGGGGACTAGGAACCACAAACTGCAACCATTCCCAATAAGATCAGGAGTGAAACAAGGTTGCCCACTATCACCGTTACTATTTAATATTGTATTAGAAATGCTAGCTTTGGCAATAAGAGTTTTAAGAGATTAAAGGAATAAGAATAGGCAATGAAGAAACCAAATTATCACTTTTTGCTGATGATATGATGGTATACTTAGAGAACCCCAGAGATTCTACCAAAAAGTTATTTGAAACTTCAAATCTACTATGCACTACTTGCTATTCCTTTCAAACACACAACAAAATTATCAAGTAAATTTCTTTTATTTTCTTCCCATCATGGCTACCATTAGACCCAGATAGGTGTGTGTGTGTGTGTGTGTGTGTGTGTATAAAATTATTCCATATATATTTCTATTTATCAGTTCTTTCTCTGGATGCAGATATTGTCTTTCTTCATATATCCAATTTAGTTAATTTGGGTATTTTTAATGGACGAAATAATGGACGTTGGTGGGAGATAGAATGAGGAGCACTCTGGACCAGTTTGACTGGAATGGAGAGTCACAAGGGTTATTAAACACTTACTAAGTGCCAGGCATTGTGCTAAGGAAGAAAAGGCAGCTGCAGTCCCTGCCCTTAAAGAGTTCACATTTTAATGGGGAGACAACATGCAAACATCTAGGTATATACAATAAATACACATATACAGTGTAAATGAGAGGGCATCTCAGAGGAGGACATTAGTTGGAGGAGGGGAAGAAGGGAGAAAGGGATTGAAAAGGAAGAGGACTAAGGTACCAGAACCAGAGAGTGATGAGCTCTAATTGCTATTTACTTGTATTTTGTCTGGGGGCAGTAGGCAGTGAAGATTTTTAAGTAGAGATGGGACATGGTCAAATCTATATTTGGAGATACCAGTTTTGTGGGGTTTGAGTTGGAGGCGGTGAGGGGAAATGAATGTACAGGATAAATCTGCAAGGGATAAGACTAGAGGCAGGGAACTAGAAAGCTGTTACAATAGTCCTAATGAGAGCAATCAAAGTCTGAACTTGAGTCACAGTGATGTGTGGAGAAGGGGGCAGGCAAAAATGTTGCAAAGGTCAGTCAGTAAGACCTGACCACTGATCAAATTTGGGGGATGAAGGAGGGAAATTGGAGGAATGATGTCAGTTGCATCCCATTTCAGCCATTTTCTTTGATAGGTTGTGGGTAAAACCCTAGGTTATCATTAAAGTTTTATCTATTCTTACACATTTTGAATGACTCTTTCTGACTCATCGCTCCAAATGGTCACAAAAAGCCTGACCATGAGGGGATTCATTGTGGTTTTGAACAAAACAAAACGTTGAGTCCCATGGTGTCTGAAAGCATCCCTTCTTGGAATTCTCATCTTCCCCTGACAATGAGCACTCCAGATCGGGTGCTTTTTGTACAATCTCCCAAGGGCTCCTGGCTCGATTCCTGGGGTGAAAATATTTCATTTCAAAAGAATTTATTTAGTTTATGTTTTTAGTCTCCAGACACAGTTTCCAGAAACATTTATTTCCTTTATTTAAGAAAAAACCCCACATCGGTGGGAAGCTTGAAGGTCTCCAGGTAAGATACCTCCCGGATCAGGTGTTCTCTGGGCACGTTGTTTGGCTGGGGATGTGGAAAGTGCCGGTGAATGTGTACTGGGAGATGATCTTTGCAGAGCTGCTGCCGTGATGCTAAAACTGAGGGCAACCCAGGTCATGTCCCTAGTCTGTCCTGGGGAAACCTGACTCTAAACTGGAGATCTTCATCAGTGACACCAGACTGCGGCTGTTTGGGAAGAAGGAGAAGGCAGCGAAAGGACCGACGCATCTCATACAAATGGAAGGTGGCAGCAAGCCCCTGGAACACAGCCGTGACTTTCTACAGATGCTGTATCTGTTGGGTTTTTTTTTTTTAATAATAATGATTGCCAGCATTCGTGTGACACTTAAAGTTATCAAAGAGCCTTATAAATATTATTTCATTTTGTCCCCACAAGAACCTGATAAGTGTTATCATCCCTATAGAGAGGGGAGGAGACAGCATGGTGCAGTAGGCAGAGGGCCAGGTCTGGAGCCAAGAAGAGTCATCTCCAAATCGGGCCTCAGACATTTACAAGCTGGGTGACCCTGAGCAAATCACCCGTTCCTGTTTGCCTCAGTTTCCTCACCTGTCGAATGAGCTGAAAATCCCTCCAACAGATTAAGAAGGACTGAGACAAGCTGCTCCTATAAAGTGAGATTTTTGCATTGTAGGCAAGGGGCAGAGCTGGTGAAGGTGCAGAGTTGGGAGATGGAGTGTCCTGTATTTGTTAGAGACTGATTATGAGGGATTTTAAAAGCCAAATAGGCTTTTATATTCCATCCTGGAGTACTAGGGAACTACTGAAGTTTATAGAATGAGGGAGGTGCAGGATGGGCTGAGTGGGGAGAGACTTGATAGCCAGTAAGCTGTTGCAGTAGTGTGTACACAAGGTGATAAGGGCCTGTGCCAGGGCGATTTGCAGTGCCAAAGGTGAGAAGGGGAGATATTTGAAAGTTACAATAGTAGCATCAACAGGAAATGACAGCTGTTTGGATATGAGGGGTGAGAGAGGATGAGGAAGTCGCCAAGATTTGAGAGCCTTGGGTGACTGGGACCCATGGGCCATAAAGCTACCATCCCCTGTTAGATGGGTCCTTTAGGATCCGTGTTGGATTGGATGCTTTCCTCCTTTAAATCTCAAATTTTGGTGTCCTGGGATGAGAGATCCGAACACGGTTCTTCTTGGCTCCAATCCCAGGACTCCCTGGACCACCTCATGCTGCCTGGGATATACCAACAGCCTCGGTACTCAACACCTCCATCTATAATCTCCTTCAATCCCATACACTCCCCTCCCCCCATACACACTGTAGTGGATTTTGATGGAAGAAAAAAGGGGAAAGTAATGACTGCCGGGGTTGAGCATCCAGGTACAGCCTCTTGGCTAGGAGATGGAGGTGGTTCAAGCTCAGATGCAGCAGATTTATGAGCCAGGTGGCCAAGTCGAACCACGGAGGGTGAGGAGGTCCTTTGGTGGCTCAGAGGAACAAGAAGGGGAAAGCCCGGAGGGCAAGGCTCCCGGAACTCGTCGGAGGAGCTGGAATACCTAGGAAGGAAGCGCGCCTGCATCTGGGGACTAGGAACCACAAACTGCAACCATTCCCAATAAGATCAGGAGTGAAACAAGGTTGCCCACTATCACCGTTACTATTTAATATTGTATTAGAAATGCTAGCTTTGGCAATAAGAGTTTTAAGAGATTAAAGGAATAAGAATAGGCAATGAAGAAACCAAATTATCACTTTTTGCTGATGATATGATGGTATACTTAGAGAACCCCAGAGATTCTACCAAAAAGTTATTAGAAACAATCCACACCTTTAGCAAAGTTGCAGGATATAAAATAAACCCACATAAGTCATCAGCATTCTTATACATCACTAACAAAACCCAACAGTTAGAGTGAAAAAGAGAAATTCCATTTAAAGTAACTACTGATTGTATAAAATATATATAAATATATATATATACTGTAACCTATTTAACATGTAAAGGACTGCTTGTCATCTGGGGGAGGGGGTGGAGGAAGGGAGGAGAAAAATCGGAACAGAAATGAGTGCAAGGGATAATGTTGTAAAAAAATTATCCTGGCAGGGGTTCTGTCAATAAAAATTATTTAAAAAATAAAAAAAAGGGACTAGGAACCGTTACTTCCCCCTTCACAAGCCTCTGCCCAGAATGGCCAGGCTGGGGGAGCTACTTTAAACCAAGGGCCAGTGTCCCCAGGCTGGGTAGGGCGTGTGCGCCAGCCCGAATAAGGGGATAAGAGAGACCTGGGAAAAAGGAACCCCCCCCCCCCCCCAGATGGAAGCTCCTTGAGGGCAGGGGGTTTAACTTTTGCTTTAGTAGCCCGGACCCCTCACATGGCGCCTGGCGAGGACTTAGACAAATGATGTTGGTGATAAGGAGGTGCTGACCAGGACGTCAGAAGGGGGTCCCTGCAGTTGGGGACTCTGGTCACTGACTGTAGAGTGGAGGAGAGAGAGAGAGAGAGAGAGAGAGAGAGAGAGAGAGAGAGAGAGAGAGAGAGAGAGAGAGAGAGAGAGAGAGAGAGAGAGAGAGAGAGAGAGAGAGAGAGAGAGAGAGAGAGAGAGAGAGAGAGAGAGAGAGAGAGAGAGAGAGAGAGAGAGAGAGAGAGAGAGAGAGAGAGAGAGAGAGAGAGAGAGAGAGAGAGAGAGAGAGAGAGAGAGAGAGAGAGAGAGAGAGAGAGAGAGAGAGAGAGAGAGAGAGAGAGAGAGAGAGAGAGAGAGAGAGAGAGAGAGAGAGAGAGAGAGAGAGAGAGAGAGAGAGAGAGAGAGAGAGAGAGAGAGAGAGAGAGAGAGAGAGAGAGAGAGAGAGAGAGAGAGAGAGAGAGAGAGAGAGAGAGAGAGAGAGAGAGAGAGAGAGAGAGAGAGAGAGAGAGAGAGAGAGAGAGAGAGAGAGAGAGAGAGAGAGAGAGAGAGAGAGAGAGAGAGAGAGAGAGAGAGAGAGAGAGAGAGAGAGAGAGAGAGAGAGAGAGAGAGAGAGAGAGAGAGAGAGAGAGAGAGAGAGAGAGAGAGAGAGAGAGAGAGAGAGAGAGAGAGAGAGAGAGAGAGAGAGAGAGAGAGAGAGAGAGAGAGAGAGAGAGAGAGAGAGAGAGAGAGAGAGAGAGAGAGAGAGAGAGAGAGAGAGAGAGAGAGAGAGAGAGAGAGAGAGAGAGAGAGAGAGAGAGAGAGAGAGAGAGAGAGAGAGAGAGAGAGAGAGAGAGAGAGAGAGAGAGAGAGAGAGAGAGAGAGAGAGAGAGAGAGAGAGAGAGAGAGAGAGAGAGAGAGAGAGAGAGAGAGAGAGAGAGAGAGAGAGAGAGAGAGAGAGAGAGAGAGAGAGAGAGAGAGAGAGAGAGAGAGAGAGAGAGAGAGAGAGAGAGAGAGAGAGAGAGAGAGAGAGAGAGAGAGAGAGAGAGAGAGAGAGAGAGAGAGAGAGAGAGAGAGAGAGAGAGAGAGAGAGAGAGAGAGAGAGAGAGAGAGAGAGAGAGAGAGAGAGAGAGAGAGAGAGAGAGAGAGAGAGAGAGAGAGAGAGAGAGAGAGAGAGAGAGAGAGAGAGAGAGAGAGAGAGAGAGAGAGAGAGAGAGAGAGACACACAGACACAGACAGACACACAGACACAGACAGACACACAGACACAGACAGACACACAGACACAGACAGACACACAGACACAGACAGACACACAGACACAGACAGACACACAGACACAGACAGACACACAGACACAGACAGACACACAGACACAGACAGACACACAGACACAGACAGACACACAGACACAGACAGACACACAGACACAGACAGACACACAGACACAGACAGACACACAGACACAGACAGACACACAGACACAGACAGACACACAGACACAGACAGACACACAGACACAGACAGACACACAGACACAGACAGACACACAGACACAGACAGACACACAGACACAGACAGACACACAGACACAGACAGACACACAGACACAGACAGACACACAGACACAGACAGACACACAGACACAGACAGACACACAGACACAGACAGACACACAGACACAGACAGACACCAGATACAGACAGACACACAGACACAGACAGACACACAGACACAGACAGCAGACACAGACAGACACACAGACACAGACAGACACACAGACACAGA